>NW_012118376.1:8817469-8828379 GCF_000951035.1 Colobus angolensis palliatus
CAAAAAAAAAAAAAGGCAAGTCGTCTACATAGCCATTTCTCCAAAGATAAAAGAGAAATGGCCAGTAAGTACATGATAAGAAGCTCAATAACATTAGCTACAAAGAAAATACAAATCAAAATCACAATGAAGTACCACTTCACTTCTCACCCATCAGCATGGCTAGAATCAAACAGACAATAACAAGTGTTGGTGAGGATGTGGAGAAATCGGAACTGTCATGCATCTCTGGTGTCAATGTAAAATGATGCAAACTCTTTGGAAAAACTCTGGTAGCTCCTCAAAAGAATAGTCACCATATGACCCAGCAATTTCACCCCTAGGTATAACCCAATTCAAGAAATCATTAAAACATAGGTTCACACAAAAACATATACAAGAATGTCTATAGCATGATTCTTTTTATTTTTTATCTTTTTCAGATGGAGTCTTGCTCTGTCGCTCAGGTTGGACTATATGGGCGTGATCTTGGCTCATTGCAAGCTCTGCCTCCCAGGTTCATGCCATTTCTCCTGCCTGAGCCTCCTGAGCAGCTGGGACTACAGGCGACCACCACCATGCCCTGTTAATTTTTTTTTATTTTTAGTAGAGACGAGATTTCACTGTATTGGCAAGGATGGTCTCAATCTCCTCACCTCGTGATCCGCACGCCTCAGCCTCCCAAAAGTGCTGGGATTACAGGTGTGAGCCACTGCGCCTGGCCTAGCATGATTCTTAATAGCCAATGTTGACACGGCCCAAATGTCTATCAACTGATAAATAAAATGTGGTTTATCCACATACTGGAATATTAGCAATAAAAAGGAATGAGGGAATGGCACAAGCTATGACATGGGTAAACCTTAAAAACATTATGCTAAGTAAAAGAAGCCCATCACAAAGGCCACATTGTGTGATTCCATTTGTATGAAATACCTAGAGAACAGACAAATTTATAGACGTAGGATTAGTGGTTGCCTAGGGCTAAGAACAGTTAGGGAAGCAAGGAATGACCACTAACAGGTACAAGTTTCTTTTTAAGATAGCGAAAATGTTCTAAAATTGATTGTGGTGATGGTGGCACAATTCTGTGAATACATTAAAAACCACTGGTTAAGTAACCAAATTACATGGTATGTTAATTATATCTTAATGACACTCAGCCCCTCCCCCAGATTTATTTAGAAGTGGAGTCTTGTCATTAATATTTTTTAAGGGTTTCCAGAGTGAGTCTATTACATATCCCAAGTTGAAAGCCTCTGGCTAAGGAGATGGAGAAAAAACCCAACACACCACTCATACCTCCTGGGGATCCACAACACAGTAGTGATATAAATACTGATCCACGTAGAGTCCAGAAACTGCAGGTGTATAAAATTGATTGCAGAGGGCATATATTTGTGAACCATACAGAGATCCAGAAGACTGAGCAGTTGGGTTGACTCCCATTATATAGACAATTGTGGCAATAAACACCATGATGCCCAGGATAGCACTCACTATTATCACACTTAAGTAATATCTTCTTGTTCTGGACATTTCGGATCTTATAACACTGGTAGCAAAGATCACCAACGCGGCAATGAAACAAAAGGCAGCCATGGCCAACATGAAGCCCTTTGCTGCTCTTGGGTCTGTATAGCCTCCGTAGCCATAGCCATAACCATAGCCATAGCCATAGCCACTTCCGTAGCTACCAAAGCCACTTCCTCCATAAGGGTAGCCTATACTACCTCCTAAAAGGGAAGTTCCATAGCCTCTGTCCCAGGCAAGCGTGGAGGCCACACATGCAAAGATGGCAATGCACATCACAATAATGAGCATAGACAGAATCCGAATCACTCCTGGAGGAGAGGTCCATTTGTAGAAGTGAAGAATTTCATCTTCTGGGTAAAAAGAGTATGCTGGCTGAGACAGCATCGGTCGAACATGCATCTCTCCACCATATACGTCATTGCTTGGTGCATAATGATTCGGTTTGCTGAAATGAACATGAAAATAATTTCAAGTTAGCACTTTTTGGTAGTAAGCAGAAAGAACACAACTTATTTCGAATAATTTAAACCATTGGGTAAATGAAACTAAAGCTTATCTGTGCATAGGAATCACCTGGAGGGCTTGTTAAAACATAAGATTATTGGCCTCTGGCCACAACCTATTGTGCTCAGACATCTGGGTTATCTCTGTTTGGGGGTATTGTAAACAGTTTAACTATAAACATCCTTCAATGTGTATTCTGGTATAGAAAAGTACTCATTTTTCTAGGGTATATATCCAGGAGAATTTCTGGATCACATATTTTTTTATCTTCAACTTCACAAACTGTTTTCCAAAGTGATTGTACCAATTACCTACAGTGGAATGGGTAACTGTAATATATCCATACAATGGAATACTCCATAGTTATACTGTCCAATGTGGCAGCCACTAGCCACTTGGGTCTATTGTACACTTGAAATGTATCTAGTCCGGCTGGGCATGGTGGCTCATGTCTGTAATCCCAGCACTTTGGGAGGCCGAGGCGGATGGATCACTTGAGGTCAGGAGTTCGAGACCAGCCTGGCCAACATGGCGAAACCCCGTCTCTACTAAAAATACAAAAATTAGCTGGGCGTCCTGGCAGATGCCTGTAATCCCAGCTACTTGGGAGGCTGAGGCAGGAGAATCACTTGAACCGGGAGGTGGAGGTTGCAGTGAGCCGAGACCATGCCATTGCACTCTAGCCTGGGCAAAAAGAGCGAAACACTGTCTCAAAAAAAAAAAAAAAATTCTCCTTTTATTTTTCTTGAAAATATAAAATTACATATATGGCTCATGTTATATTTCTACAGTGCTATGAAGCCAAAACTGATGAACTATAAATACATGCAGTTACAGATAATGCTGAAAAAAATGAAAAAATACATATAGCATTATTATATTTATATAAAGTTTTAAAACAGGTAAAACTGGCTGGACATGGTGGCTCACACCTATAATCCCAGCACTTTAGGAGGAGGGCAGGTCACCTGAGGTTAGGAATTTGAGACCAGCCTGGCCAACATGGCGAAACCTCGTCTCTACTAAAAGTATAAAAATTGGTTGTGCATTGTGGTGGTTACCTGTAATCCCAGCTACTTGGGAGGCTGAGGCAGGAGAATTGCTTGAATCCAGGAGGTAGAGGTTGCAGTGAGCCAAGATTGTGCCACTGCACTCCAACCTGGCCAACAGAGTGAGACTCCGTCTCAAAAATAAAGAAAACAGGTAAAACTAAACTGAAATGTTTAGGATATACAAGGTGATAAAATGATAAAAGCAGGTAATGATCATAACGTCAGGACAGTGGTCTCCAGAGAAAAGGAGAGGACGCAGGGAAGGACTTGGAAGTGTTCTGTTTCATGACCTGGGTAGTGAGTATGTATGTTTGCTTGGTCTTGCCTCATGATCTCCTACATATGTTGTATGTCCTTTTCTTTATGTATGTTGCAGTTCATCATTATTTACAAAAGCAACACAAAATAAGTGTCAGATTAGTGGTGCACTACTCAATTACTATATTCTCTAGTATGTTTTAAAAACTGTATTGTCATAAACAACTTGTGTCCCCACCATGTTTTAGGCACTAGTAAGGAGGTTAAATAACTGGAACACAACTTCCACATGATACTGTGAAGTATGTATTTGGTCTTCATCTCCATTTTCTGGCATACAACTCCTAAAATCTTTGGAATCTCCAAAGTGATAAGTGTCCCTTATATGTTAATGAGATGATAGGTTCCTGGCAGCCCTAGGAAGCTTCAGGATGGGAGCCAGGATTAGAGGGTTGGAACTTTTCAGCCCCAAACCCCTCTGGACAGGAAAGGGGGGCTGAGGCTTACACTGCTCACCAATGGCCAATGATTTAGTCAATCATGCCTGTGTCATATAGCTTCCATAAAAACCCAAAAGGACTGAATTCACAGAGCTTCTGGACAGCTGAACATGTGCAGGTTCCTGGAGGGTGGCACAACCAGGGAGGGCCCCTTCCCACAT
This sequence comes from Colobus angolensis palliatus, assembly GCF_000951035.1. Taxonomy (NCBI): domain Eukaryota; kingdom Metazoa; phylum Chordata; class Mammalia; order Primates; family Cercopithecidae; genus Colobus; species Colobus angolensis. Next base: position 8,821,460 of record NW_012118376.1, read on the forward strand.
ACCTCGCCCTGTCCAACTCTTCATCTGGTGTTTGTTGGCATCCATTGTAATATCATGTTTGTTCATTCATTCATTCTTAAAAGACAAGGTCTCCCTATGTTGCCCAGGTTGGCCTCGAACTCCCAGGCTCAAGCACTCCTCCTGCCTCATATTCCTGAGTAGCTGGGATCACAGACGTGCACCACCACACCTGGTTTTTGTAATACCCTTTATAATAAACCAGTAATGATAAGTAGTGTTTCCCTGAGTTCTGCGAGCCACTTTAGCAAATTAATTGAACCCAAGGAGAGAACTGTGGGAATCCTGATTTACTGTAGGGTGGGTCAGAAACACAGGCTACAACCTGAGCTTGTGGCTGCTACGTGAAGTAGGGGCAGTCTTGTGGGAATGAGCCCTGAACCTGTGATCTGATGCTATCTCCGGACAGTGTCAGAACTCAACTGATAATCAGAGGACACAGAGTTATTGTCCACTGTAGAACTGATTACATGGTTGCTGGTGGGGAAAAATCCCCACAAATTCTGGTGATCAGAGGTCACAGACGTGGTGTTGTGACAGAACAGCAGGAGAAACTGTTTTTGCCTATATTACACTCCACTACACTTATCAGGGTTAAAGCTGCAAACTACTTAGAGGAGGAAATCCCTATCAATGTTTGATAGCAAATTTGGAATTCAAAAATTCACTGATAAATCTTCACGACGAAGGAGCCCAAAACTCCTCAACATTGCTTGTTTTAGATAATGGCAGGAATCACTCTTAAAACTGACAGTATGGAAAGTATTATGCTAAGTGAAAGAAGCCAGTTACAAAAGGCCACATATGAGTCCTCCATTTATACAAAATATGCAGAATAGACAAATCTATAGAGACAGAAAGTAGACCGATAGTTGCTTAGGGCTGATGGAACTGTGAGATGATTGCCAATGGGTAGGTTTCTTTGGAGAGTAATGAAATGTTCTAAAATTAATTGTGGTGATGGTTATACAACTCTGGGAATATATTAAAAATCATTAAACTATCCATTCTAAATGGGTAAATTGTAAAGTATGTTAATTATATCTCAATAAAGCTGTTATTTTTATTTATTAATTTATTTTTTGACAAGCAGTTTCGCTCGTCTCCCAGGCTGGAGTGCAGTGGTGTGATCTCAGCCCACCGCAACCTTCGCCTCCTGGGTTCAAGCGGTTCTCCTGCCTCAGCCTCCCAAATAGCTGGGATTACAGGCATGCACCACCATGCCTGGCTAATTTTGTATTTTTAGTGGAGATGGGGGGTTCTCCACGTTGGTCACGGTGGTCTCAAACTCCCGACCTCAGGTGATCCGCCCGCCTCAGCCTCCCAAAGTGATGAGATTACAGGCATGAGCCCCCAGGCCCGGCCTTTTTTTTTTTTTTTAGATGGAGTCTTGCTCTGTCTCTAGGCTGGAGTGCAGTGGCATCATCTCAGCTCACTGCAACCTCCGCCTCCTGGGTTCAAGTGAATCTCCTGCCTCGGCCTCCCGAGTAGCCAGAATTACAGGCAAGCAGCTGGGATTACAGGTGCACGCCACCACACCCAGCTAATTTTTATAGTTTATTAGTAGAGATGGGATTTCACCATGTTGGCCAGGATGGTCTTGATCTCTTGACCTTGTGATCCGCCAGCCTCAGCCTCCCAAGGTGCTGGGATTGCAGGCATGAGCCCTGGCACCCGGCCTGGCCTAAAGCTGCCATTTTTAAAAGCTGACAATATATTGCCAATGCCCATCTAAACAAGGCATTTAAAAGGAAGCTTCATTATCATTTGTACATAACAAAAACGAACATAAAAATATAAACCTTGGCAATCTCTCGAAACAAACATTAGCAACTGGTGACAGTAGTTGTCCTAGCAGAGACAAACTGTCACTCTGAAAGTTGAGAGAAATTCACTTTTCAGTGCAGACCCTTTGATACAATTTAAATTTACAAGTACACGTATCGTTTTATTTTTAAAAGCAAACACTTAAAAATGAAAGTTTCAACCATACTTACTGTTTACACATGACAGACTTTTTAAAAGAGAATAATTACAGGATTGTTTACTTACAATTCATCAGGTCTGTAAGGAGGTGGACTTTCAAGAGGCCTGGATGACATGGCTGATGTCAATGGTCCGCTGATCTTCAGGATGAGCAATGCCCTATAGCTTCCAAGATACACCAATCTAAGCAACAAAAGTAGGGTTATGGCATTACTACTGAGCTCACAATTTCTTTCTTTTCTTCACCCCCTCACCCCCACCGAGAGAGGGTCTCACCCTGTCACCCAGGCTGGAGTGCAGTGGTCCAATCACAGCTCACTGCAGCCTTGACCTCCCAAGCTCAAGCCCTCCTCCTACCTCAGCTTCCGAAGTAGCTGGTACTACAGATGTGCACCACCATGCCCGGCTAATTCCTCTATTTTTTGCACAAAAATTCAAAATATATATAATTTCATATTACTTTTGAAAGTTCATATTAAATGAGAATGCATATGAAAGTGCACATATAGCAGCACTAGCACATACTAGCTCCTCAATGCAAACTAACAATCTAATGGGTTAAATGCCTTTATCATTAAAAAAAGATAATCAAATGAATCTATAAATGGCAGAATTGTAGATATTTTCCCCTTATCTCCTTTTCCAAGTCTTCAAAACCGAGCATACTTTCTATACAAGGGGAGAAAAGACAATATGCATAGTATTAATTGGTCATTTTCTGAAATTTTGTCCTAACGTTCTTCAGCACAAGTTCCTAAACATCTGAGAAGCAATTTCACTCACCAAGTATGTATTAAGTGCCTACACTAGACCAGGAGAGCCTGTGGGAGTGACGCATGAGAGCCAGCGCTGGGGTCCTGGTTCTTCCAGGCTGGTGTGGTGCTGATACACAGGTGGCTAGCTTATGGAACAGTGAGGAGACCAGGTGGGAACATGGTGGAATGGTGTAGTCTTTTAAAATAAGGTTACAGTAAGAATATAGTGGATGGAGGATGAGTAAGAAAAAGGAGGGCTTTGAAAGTCTAGTGGAAATGTCTCACTTCCTTCAGGTAGGAAACAGGGAGCCAGTTCATGATTCTTGGCAAGGGAGGTGTAAGTTTGATTTGAAACAAATTTGAAGGACAAAGTCAACAGTAAAAAGAAGCACCTAGAGTCAGCAGCAGCAAACCTAGGTGTGAGGCAACAATGAAAGACTAGCTTAGGAGACAGAAGATGGGAAGGAAACTACCATTCAGCAGACACCTACCGACATGCTGGGTGTTTTAAACAAAATCCTCCTTTCATCCTCAAAACAACCCTCCATGGTTGATTAGTCACTTTACAGATGCAAAGAGGGTCAGAAAGAGATGTAGAGTAATACGCTCAAGGTTATATGGATGACAGTGAGTCACTCAGATGTAACTTGAACCCAGATGATCTCCTGTGCTTTTCACTATGCTAGTTTGAAACAATGAGTTCCATTTGGGAAACACCAGCTTTTGTGGGGAGCGCACAGCTGGTGGTAGCATCCATGAGGCAGTGAAGATGGAGATCGTCTGCCTAGGTCTGGAGGTGGATCCATGGGCACTGAGAGCTCTCCAGGAAAAAGACAAGTCTCAGCAAGATGTGGTAAACACACAACTCCCAAACCTACAAAGCTTAAGGATTATTCTAGAAAACCCAGTGCTGGAGACACTGGCAAGGTACTTCCCACATCAGCTACAGAACTTTATGCCACTCCTTAGCTATGGTGAACCAACAATAAATTCTTTCCAGGCTATACCAGTGATTAGTAGAGTAGGGAACTTTGAGATCTACTAGAAGGTAAATTCCACGTGAACAGGAATTTTTGCTTGTTTTGTTCACTGATTAAAACAATGCCTGGCACATAGTAGACGTCCAAATAATTTGTTGAATGTTTACAGGAACCAGATTGGACCATGGATATCTCTGCCTGCAAAACCTCTTGTGTTTTCAAGTTGAAGGTAATGGAAAAGTATCAGAGTAACTTTAAAAGGTATGATCCTTGAATGACACTTGAGCAACATCTATAATGAATATATTAAAGTATCTGATTTGTTTTCCTTTTCTAATAAGGCCTGTACAATCATACATTACTATACTAACAGCAGTACATCAATTCAAACTGTTAAAACTTTTTTTTAAATTAATGGCAACTCTTCCTTTTTTTTTTTTTTGAGCCGAGTCTCGCTCTGTCGCCAGGATGGAATGCATTGGCACGATCTCAGCTCACTGCAACCTCTGCCTCCCGGCTTCAAGCAATTCTTCTGCCTCAGCCTCCAGAGTAGCTGGGACTATAGGCACATGCTGCCACGCCCAGATCATTGTTTGTATTTTTAGTAAAGACAGGGTTTCACCGTGTTGCGGAGAATTAAATCTCTCAGAATTAAACTCTGCCCAACTATTAAATAAATCCTCAAAGATGGAAATATAATGTTAATAACACCAACACAATTAGCATAATTTTCCAAAGACATGAAGATGACTTTTCTACATTTTTGAAAACCACTTTATTAAAGTATACCATAGAGAAAAGTGCAGAAATCATAAGTGTACACAGCCCTGTAACTAGCACTCAAGTCAATTTCTCTATACTTTTTTTTTTTTTTGAGACAAGTCTCACTCTGTTGCCCAGGATGAAATGCAGTGCCATCATCTCAGCTCACTGCAACCTGCCTCCCAGGCTCAAGCCATCCTCCCGCCTCAGCCTCCCAAGTAGCTGGACTACAGGCACATGCCACCACGCCTGGCTAATTTTTGTTTTTTTTAGTAGAGATAAAGTATCACTATGTTGCCCAGGCTGGTCTCAAACCCCTGAGCTCAAGCTATCCACCTGCCTTGGCCTCCCAAAGTACTGGGATTACAGGCATGAGCCAACACACCTGGTCAATTTCTCTATATTCTAATAATGGTGAAACACACACACAAATGAGCAATTTAGGCCAAAATGTTATGGTACTATAAAAAGGCAAAAGTCCAAACTGTCTTCCAAACTGATGTTCAGAAAAAGAACATTAAGGAAAACTGATTTTAGGCCAGGCGAGGTGGCTCACACCTGTAATCCCAGCACTTGGGAGGCAGAGGCAGGTGGATTGCTGGAGGCAAGGAGTTCAAGACCAGCAGACCAACATGGTGAAACCCCATCTCTGCTAAAAACACGAAAAATTAGCCAGGCATGTTGGTGCATGCCTGTAAACCCAGCTCCTTGGGAGGTTGAGGTAGGAGAATCGCTTGAACCTGGGAGGCGGATGTTGCAGTGAGCCAATATTGCGCCATTGCACTCCAGCCTGGGCAAAAAGAGCAAAACTCCGTCTCAAAAAAAAAAAAAAAGCAAGCTCGTTAAGAACAAGTCATGCCACACCAACTTCACTTCCTTTTCTGGGAAGGTTACCAGACTGGTGGATGAAGGGAATGCAGAAAGAAAGAATCCTGAGAATCTTGAGCACATCCTTGTGTGGGTGGGCAGATTCCCAAGGGGCTGAATTATGGCACCCCATTAGCACAAAAGAATGAACCATTTATGTCCACCTGGTGGGAGGTCTCCAGTGGTAACCACAAAGTGGAGGAGACAGCTTATCCAGATTTGCAGCTGACCAAACACGCTGGAAAGGATAACTAACCCATTGGCTAGGCCATCAACACTAAGCAAGAACTCTCTGTAAAATAAGAATGATGAGTTTAAAACAACCTAGTGGTTTTAACAGCCCCCATTTACTGGCTCACAATCTGAGACAAATTCTTTATCTCCTCTAAGTGCACGCCTCTGTCAAATGCAGGAATAATCCTGACCTCTGCACTGGGATAAGAAAAAGTCTTAAAGAGCCAAGCGCTGCGGCTCACACCTGTAATCCCAGCACTTTGGGAGGCCGAGGGGGGTGGATCACGAGGTCAAGAGAGGGAGACTATCCTGGCCAACTGGTGAAAACCCGTCTCTACTAAAAAAATACAAAAATTAGCTGGGCGCAGCGACGTGCTCCTGTAGCCCCAGCTACTCAGGAGGCTGAGGCAGGAGAATCTCTTGAATCCAGGAGGAGGAGGTTGCAGTGAGCAGAGATCATGCCAATGCACTCCAGCCTGGCGACAGAGCGAAACTCCAGCTCAAAAAAAAAACACAAGAAAAAGTCTTCAAGAAAATGGGCAACTGCATTCATCATAAGGTGGTTATCCTGAAAGTGAGAAATTTCAGTGCTTAGGCACTTAGGTATACTGTATCCATTTTCAAATACAGCTGACGCTCCACATCCATGGGTTTTAAATCCAGATTCAACCAACCTCAGACAGAAAACATTCAGGGGAAAAAAAATTAAAAATAACAAGGCAGGTACAGTGGTTCACACCTGTAATCCCAACACTCTAGGAAGCTAAGGCAGGAAGATCACTTCAACCCAGGAGTTCAAGACCGACCACAGCAACATAGCAAGACCCCATCTCTACAAAAAATTTTTCTTAAAATTAGCCAGGCATGGTGGCACGTGCCTATAAGCTCCAGCTACTCAAGAGACTGAGGTGGGAGGATCTCTTGAGCAGAGGAAGCTGAGGCTGGAGTGAGAGCCATGATCACGTCACTGTATTCCAGCCTGAGTAACAGTAATACCTTGTCAAAAAAAATAATAAACAGTAAAACAAAAAATACAGATTTTTAAAACTACAATATCACAATTCTACGTAGCATTTACGCTGTATTAGGTATTATAACTAACCTAGAGATTATTTAAAGTCTACAAGAGGTCTGGCTTGTACAACAGGCTCACACCTGTAATTCCAGCTCTTTGGGAGCCCAAGACGGGCGGATCACTTGAGGTCAGGAGTTCGACACCAGCCTGGCCAACATGATGAAACCCTGTCTCTACTAAAAATACAAAAATTAGCTGGGCGTGGTGGTGCATGCCTGTAATCCCAGCTACTTCGGAGGCTGA
>NW_012118376.1:8830230-8831964 GCF_000951035.1 Colobus angolensis palliatus
AGAGAGAGAGAGAGAGACAGACAGACAGAGAGAGAGAGAGAGAGTAGAAAAAAAAGAGCCTGAAAATGCTTTGCCCTCAAATTATTCTTTAAAGAAAACTCAATAAGTGAAAAATAAACATATTTAAGAGAAGTCTGTTCCTTGTAGGGCACATGCAGTAACTGTCAATTTGTCTTTAAAAAGTTTAAGTTGTGCCTTATATTAAATGATTTAGATTATAGGCACATCATTAAATTGTCTAAAAATGTGAAGTTAGGCAGATTTTGTAATAGACTGTCAGAAATTGTATTTTTAATAAACCTTCCAAGTGATTTTTAAACACACTACATATTTTGAGAATTGCTGTTTACAATAATGGTGTCAATCCAAAAAGGACATTGATCTTACAATTTCCTGTCTAGAAAGCCCAGATCTTTTACACAGCAGACACCTGCTGTTCATGTCTCAGCTCAAATGCCACCTTCTGGGAGATGCCCTCCCAGTCCCTCACTCCATCACACAAAACTTGTTTTTTCAGAGCAAACTCCCCTCCGCCCTCATACCTAAAATTATTTTTTAGGTATTATCTCCACCCCATCTGGAATGCCCGCATCCCAGGCATCAAATGTCTATTTTGACCATCATTTATATCCCTGGTCCCTGGAACTATCCCTGGCACAAAGTGATTGTCAATGAGTACTCAATTAATAAAACCAAGTCAATTATTAGAGTTGGGATTTCAATCCAGCAGTGAATGCCTTGAAGTTCTTCACACAACACCCAATCAACACCCAATAAACGTATTTTTTTTTCCTTTATTTCCAACTTCAGTGTGCCAAATGTAATTGAGTAGAGTCTAACAGAAAGGGAGAAAAAGAGGACAGAACAGTCTGAGAATCACCTGTGAGCCTGTTAGAAAGGCAGAATCCCAGGTCCCACTCCTGACCTCCCAATCAGAATCTGTGTTTTAACAAGATCCCTAGGTGATTCATACTACAGCCAAGACTGGAATCACTGGGTTACGGAACAGCGGCAAGCCTACGGGTTAAAACGAAAAGCCTAACAGAAATCTACATGGTCTGTTTACTCTCTTATTTCTATAAATAGTAATTTGATGAAAAAAATTCACTGATATTCCAATCAAATAAGCCTTAAAATGCAACTGAAGAAAACTTCCTTCTGGGACATTCGTGGGAAGGTGAAAGATATTACATCAGATCATTTATGTGGTTAAAAGTAATCTATTATTTTGGAAAGGCAGTAATTCCAACATTACCTAAGAAAAAAGAATTTTACCGTGACATCAAGCAAAATGCGGAAAATCTTGTATCAGGCTATAGGTACTAGTCAATGGTAGAAAGGTCCAGAAAAATCCCCCAAATCTGGTTCTGGAATATCAAGGACCGCTGCTTCTGATACTCCTTCCCAGATTAGCTGAAGCAGTTTGCAAGCAAGCCCACGCAACACGTTTCCCCCACAGCATGTGCCCACTTTTAAAATGGAGTTCTACTAAGGCCTGCCTTTTAGAGTTGTTGGGATAATTAAATGAGAAAATACAGAATGCTTTTAGCACAGTGCCTCACGTGCAGAAGACACTGCCCATTATTTCCCGAAATGGCCTGGAAGCTGCCAAAAGGTGGAGAATCAGGTCTTACTGACCTCCCTATCCTCCGCTCCATCACCTAACAAAGGAGGCCCCTAATAACTAAATAAACTGCAAAACGACAAAAAAAAAAAAAAAAAGTGTTGTTTTGT
>NW_012118376.1:8833699-8836625 GCF_000951035.1 Colobus angolensis palliatus
GACGCCGCGCCGACCGCCAGAGCGCAGCCAGGGACTGGGCTGGGGACGTCTCCTCCCCCTCCTCTCTCTCCTTCCCCTCCTCCCCCTCCTCCCCCTCCTCCCTACAACCGGCCCTGCCCCCGGGCATGCGCACCAACGTGGAGGGGGGGGTGCGGGAAGCCTGCGGGCCAGCGCCGAGAGACCCACCTGCTGCGTCCCGGACGGGCTCCTCGGCGCTCTGGCCCTAGCTCTCGGTTCTTGCCGCCTCCGCCGGAGGAAGCAGGGAGGGAGAGGTGGGCGCGGGACTGTAGGTGTGGTGTGTCGGCCTCCTCCCTCGGTGACCCATTCACCTGAAACTCAGATGGGAGGGGGCGGGAGGACGCAGCCCTGCTTCCCACACCCTGCCAGCGCGCTGTTAAAGGAACCGCGCGATGTTCCGGCCCGAGGGGCGGAGCGCAGAGGAGAAGCGCGGGCTCCCAGGGGTCAGCACGGATGGGGGTCCCGGACCACCTAGGGGTGCGTTTGGTGCTCCGCCTGCTTCACATGGAATCTTGGGTGTCTGACGGAGAGAGGCCGAACGAGGTCCGGAGGGGACTGTTTCCTCCGGAAAGGGTCTAGGCACTAAGTACTTTGATAGGAAAGGCACGTCCTCACGGGACACTTTTCTGCTTCCAAAATTTGATTGAACTGTTGCTGGAAAAAGGCATCTAGATTTGTTGCTCTCACGAAAGACTCCTGGGAAAATTTCAAAACTCGTGTGTAAATATTGGCGCTATTTCTGAATCTCTAGATTCAGAATAAGACAATTACTTAGTGGGGATAAAATGAGGGTGAACTACTGTAGCTGTTAGTTGCCGTCCAGCAAGCTAAAGTGCATAATACAGTTTACACATCACCACCTCAGGTCCTCCCCGGCCCACCCTGTCCGAAATGCAACTGGTCCGCTCTTGGGGACGGGGAGATTTAAACTATTATGGCTCTTTGGCCTAAGAAAAAGCACCTTATACTTTGTTTACCAACCTGTAGTGCTTTAAGAACCCTACTTAAAAAGCAAAATAAACCTGGTTTATTTATTTTTTTAAGAAAACGAAAAAGCACCTTAGTCCTGGGTGCTGTATTCTATTTCTTGATCTGGATTCTGGTTCCAAAGGAAATTTCATAGTCTGCACTTAACACTGTGTATATTTTTATGTATGTTTGTTGTTTTTCAACATATTTTTAAATTGTACTCCAGGATGAAGTAATTATAGTTCTTGGCATTTAACTATCTGCATTGAAAGCGAACTGTTAGGTTTCTTAAATCCTGCTTGTCTTTGCGTTCCAATCTGGAATGTCAGCATTGCTAATAAATTTCTATCCAATCCCACCCACTTCTCTACCTTTAATTAAATGGTTGGCGATGTGACTCTCCCATACATTAGATCTTAAGGCACAATTCATACTTAAGGAAGTAAAAGCACTATGTAAATATGAGGTATTTCAGATGATGACAGCTTTAATGGGTAATTAATTTAATTGGTATTTTTTTCGTGGAAGTCATTGCTACAAATGCTTTAATATGACTGTAGTTTTTGAATGATGCAGTTTAAATTGGTATTGTTAACACTGGGGAAGTCAGGTTAATCCTCTTAATGTTCCCTGTCAGATTACTGAAATCTCCAAACATTCCACTTGGTTTATAATTAAACAAGGGAACATTTCCTAATACTCTCGATTTGTAAACACATGTCCATTATTTTATTATGTATTTTGATATGTTCTGAAGAGATCTTAGGAGTTTTTTTCCACTTTATAAAAGAGAGTTCACATACCATAAAATTCACCCTTTTAAAGGGCACGTACAATTCAGTGGGTTTTAGTATACTCACCAGATTGTACAACCATCACCACCATCTAATTCCATTTTAATCACCCCCAAAAGAAACCCCATGCCCATTAATAGTCACTCTCCATTTCCCCTCACCCCTCATCCCTCGGCAACCACTAATGTACTTTCTGTCTCTATTAATTTGCCTGTTCTGGACATTTTATATGAATGGATAATACAATATGTGCCCTTTGTGTCTGTCTTCTTTCACTTAGCATAATGTTTTAAAGGTTCATCCATGTTGTAGTGTGTATCAGTACTTCGTTCCTTTTTATAACTGAATAATATTCCATTGTATCGATGTATCACATTTTGTTTAATCATTCATCTATTGATGAACATTTGGGTTGTTTTTCCTTTGGGGATGCTATGAATAATGTTACTATGAATATTTGTGTACAAGTTTTTTTGTGGATGTATGTTTTCAGTTCTCTTGGTAAATTAGGTTTTTAAATTAAACTTTTATCATTTTAAGATAATAACTTATGCGTATCATGTTATTTTTCTTATTCCCACCCTAAACCTAAACTCAAAGACATGTTGTGTTGGGTAGAAGGTTAGCTTTCATATTTTATTTGCTTTCCCAATTCATTCCTTCAACTATTTTCTGAGTGCTCGGTACACATGAGTGAACAAAACTCAAAAATCTCTGTGAAACTTACTTTCTAGTTAGTTCTGAGTTCATCCATATGGAATAATAGGATTCATTAAGTTGAAATATATGAATTCTATTTTATTCACTTGAGATTAATTTTCTAAACAACACAGCATCGCCGGGCGCAGTGGTTCAACCCTGTAATCCCAGCACTTTGGGAGGCTGAGACGGGCGGATCACGAGGTCAGGAGATCAAGACCATCCTGGCTAAGACGGTGAAAACCCCGTCTCTACTAAAAATTACAAAAAACTAGCCGGGCGAGGTGGCGGGCGCCTGTAGTCCCAGCTACTCGGGAGGCTGAGGCAGGAGAATCACGAGGTCAAGAGATCGAGACCATCCTGGCTAAGACGGTGAAACCCCCGTCTCTACTAAAAAATACAAAAAACTAGCCGGGCGCGGTGGCGGGCACCTGTAGTCCCAGCTA
>NW_012118376.1:8836675-8839035 GCF_000951035.1 Colobus angolensis palliatus
AAAAAAAAAAGAAAACTAAACAACACAGCATCAAAAGAACAGTTAACTATTGCCCAATATTGTGTATATTTGGTAGTTGAAAGTGTCTAGAAAGCAAAATCCAGCCTTAAAACTTAAACACATCATTCTTCAATACCAAAACAAAATTTGTTGGATGTTAAATGATGCCATGCTCGATTTAATCTAAAATTTACATAATCATAAATTATAGCAAAATTTAATTACTATATTTTTACCAAATATTCGTTCTTGGCAACTCACAGTAGTGTTGAGTAGTATCCACTATTGGATATTACTTGATGAAAATCCCTATGACTCAGAGTAATGTAAATATTATTTTCAGAAGAACCCTGTGATTAGAAACTTGTTGACTTTACCTGTAGTCAAATGGATGATAAGATGAAAAAACAATTTTTTTCTCCTTTTTTATGTGTAAAAGAGAAACTTAAGAGCTCAGATTATGGTGTCAGAAATTTCGTTTGAAATTCCAGTGTTGCTACCTGGTAACTGGGTAAGACTAAAGGAAATTAAACTACATAAGCCTCATTTTTTTCCACCATAAATTTGAGATGATAATAAACAATACTATCTTTATAAGTCTGTTGGTGGGAATGTGGAACATTCACCAAGACAGTCTATATGCTGAGCCATGAAACAAGTCTCAATAAATTTAACAAGCCATTGCTGTATCCTATCTGCCTGAAATAGTTCCTGTCACATAGGAATTCCATAACTATGTGCTGGATGAATGAATGAATGACTATAGCCCTGCTTCCCAAATCCAACGTACCTGTGGAGTCTTGTCCTCCTCTCAGATGGCCTCCTGCCATTGTGAAACCTGCACATTCCTTAGTAGCATTTCAAGGCTTACATTCTAGTACTAGGGTTTAGAGGGGAAAAGACGTGAGATTAAAATAGTTCCACTGTTTCCACTCTGCCTTGCCTACTTAGTAAATGAATTCAAGCACTGGTATGTGTCCAAGGCAACTCAGTTTGGAGTTGCTGAGGGCCTGGCCTGAAAGGCCTCTGGTTTCTCTGCCCAATTATGAAGAGGGAGGCTCCTGGTCCACACAGGACAGTTTCCTTGGACAGGTGTATGGAAGAATTTATGGGGCAGCCACTAGGAAGACAATTTCTAAAAGGATGATTACACTAGATGAGTAAACCTTTATCTCCTCAATTCCTATGTGTTAAGCAAGATCCTCCTGGGAGGAATCCACATTTAAACAAAGAGACTCAGCACCTGAGCAGGAACTGCAACAGGTGGAAGAATAATAATAGCACCATTTACTCAGGGAAAAACATGTTCTAAGTACTATGCTAAGTGTTTTTTTGGTTTTCTGTTTGTTTGTTTTGAAACGGAGTCTCATCTGTAGCCCAGGCTGGAGTGCAGTGGTGTGATTGGCTCACTGCAACCTCCGCCTCCCGGGCTCAAATGATTCTCCTACCTCATCCTCCCAAATAGCTGCAACTACAGGCACCTGCCACCACGACTGGCTAATTTTTGTATTTTTAGTAGAGACGGGGGTTTCACCTTGTTGGTCAGGCTGGTCTAGAACTCCTGACCTCAGGTGATACCCATGCCTTGGCCTCTCAGAGCACTGGGATTACAGGGATGAGCCACCATGCCTGGCAGTTTTATGGTTTTTTAATTTTTTTCTATTTTGGGGGTTTTTTTTGAGATAGAGTCTCCCTCTGTTGCCCAGGCTGGAGTGCAATGGCGCGATCTTAGCTCACTGCAACCTCTGCCTCCCAGGTTCAAGCGATTCTCCTGCCTCAGCCTCCCAAGTAGCTGGGATTACAGGTGCTCGCCACCACACCCAGTTAAATTTTTGTATTTTTAGTAGAGACGGGGTTTCACCATGTTGGTCAGGCTGGTCTCGAACTCCTGGCCTCAAGTGATCCTCCCACCTCAGCCTCCCAAAGTGCTGGGATTACAGGTGTGAGCCACCACACCCAGCTAATTTTGTATGTTTAGTAGAGTTGGGGTTTCTCCATGTTGGTCAGGCTGGTCTCGAACTCCTGACCTCAAGTGATCCACTCACCTCAGCCTCCCAAAGTGCTGGGATTACAGGCTTGAGCCACCACGCCCGGCCCCGGCCGGGTATTTTTATTTTTTATTTTTTTGGTCTTTACAACAACCTTATGCTGTACTATTATTTTCCCCATTTTACACATAGGAAAACTAAAGCTCAGAAAGTATTGATGATTTACTCAAGTTGTCTACTAAGTTGTAGAGGCAGGATTCAAAAACAGGTCATCTGATTCCTGAACGAATGTTAACAGTTTTACTATATTTTAGGACTACTTTTTGTCTATAGGCAATATTCTGTTTCTTACCGAGTCCAAGTTACATGGCT
>NW_012118376.1:8839550-8842358 GCF_000951035.1 Colobus angolensis palliatus
TTTTAGTAAAGATGAGATCAGACCGGGCGCAGTGGCTCATGCCTGTAATCCCAGCATTTTGGGAGGCCGAGGCGGGTGGATCATTTGAGGTCAGGAGTTCCAGACCAGCTTGGCCAACATGGTGAAACCTTGTCTCTACTAAAAATACAAAAAACATTAGCCCAGCGTGGTGGTAGCACCCGTAATCTCAATTACTTGGGAGGCTAGGGCAGGAGAATCGCTTGAAACCGGGAGGAGAGACTGCAGTAAGTTGAGATTGTGCCACTGCACTCCAGCCTGGGTGACAGAGCGAGACTCTGTCTCAAAAAATATAGAAATATAAATATAAATAAATAGAGATGAGGTCTCTCTATGTTGACCAGGCTGGTCTCAAATTCTTGGGCTCAAGTAGTCCTCCCATCTCTGCCTCCCAAAGTGCTGGGATTACAGGTGTGAGCCACCACTCCCGGCCAAAATTTGCTAATAGGATTTAGTTGGAGACCTACATCCAGGATTTTTGTTTTGTGAATAACGTTTTTCAAATACCAACAGAAAATACATTCATAGGATCAGAGTAAGTTGAGATCATCATCTAAAGAGAGAGTAAATGAGTTTGGCGTGGGACAGAATATTGGCACAATTATAAGGATAATACAGAGAAAGAGATTTGGGACTGATTTTTAAAAATTTTATCAGTCGTCTATTGCAGTAGAACATTGGCCTTGCAGGCTTTTTCAGGAACTAGCCTTCCTGAATCTTTTAAGCTCAAAAAAGGAAAGAGGAAAAAGTAAACATTAACCAAATACTGCCTTCACTTACCTACTTTTAACTTCACGGGGCTCTTTACCTCCTGTGTCCCCAAACTGGAAAAGGTAATAATAATTATCTTGTAATTTAGCATAAGGAATCCTAACCCTAGGAAAATCACTTGAACTGGGTCGGTGTGAAACCAACACACTTTAAGCAGATCACAAATTTCTCTTATTCTTTGGTTTTGAGGTACAGGACTCCTTTTATTCGATATAGGGGTTTCCAAATAGCAGCTTTTCTTGTTTTTTTGTTTTTGTTTGAGACAGAATGTCGGAGTCTCACTCTGTCTCCCAGGCTGGAGTGCGGTGGCACAATCTCGGCTCACTGCAACCTCCACCTGCTGGGTTCAAGCATCCTCCCGCCTCAGCCTCCCGAGTAGCTGTGATTACAGGCGCACACCACTACGCCTGGCTAATTGTTGTATTTTTAGTAGAGATGGGGTTTCGCTATGTTGGCCAAGCTGGTCTTGAACTCCTGACCTCAAGTGATCTGCCCTCTTCAGCCTTCCAAAGTGCTGGGATTACAGGCATGAGCCACTGCACCTGGCCCCATATGGCAGCTTTTCTGATTTTACTTGGAGTTTGTTTAGGAGAAACTCAAGGAGCCTACAAGCAAAAACTCACTACAGTTCCTGAAATGTTGTTGTTGGCTGACACAGGGTACAGCGTAAGTGGTACATATGGGAATTGTATGTGAAAAGGAGTATTTATTCAGTCAGGAAATATTTACCTCAGTACCTGCTGTATACCAGACCCTGTTCTAAGCCCTGGAAATACAGTGGACTCAGGACAGACAAGATCCTTTGTGGAAGTTTAGGGAGGAAATAGTTAGGAGAGGAAATACAACAAAGATGATGAAACTGAAAATAAACAAGATAATGATAAGTGACTTGGAGAAACTAAGCCAGCTCAGGGGACAGAGAAAGCTAGGAGAGGCAGGTGGAGGAACAGCTGCCTTGTAGAGTGGTCACAGGTGGCTGCTCTGAAGAGGTGACATTTGAGCCAAGACTTTTAGTGAGAAGGAACCAGCCATGCAAAGATCCGTGACAACATTCTAGGGCTAGAATCTAGGACCGCTTTGGACATTGAAAGCAAAGGAAGGAAGAGGAAGGGGAGTGTGGGGGAGATGAAACACAAGGAAGGCAGAGGTCAGATCTTGGATGCTGTGTCACAAAGTGTCTGGGCTTCTTTTTCTTATTCTTTGTTTTGAGACAGGGTCTCACTTTCCCCGGGGCTGCAGTGCAGTGGTGCAATCATAGCTCACTGCAACCTCAATCTCCTGGGTTCAAGTGATCCCCTCTGCTCAGCCTCCTGAGTAGTTGGGACTACAGGTGCATGCCACCACATCCGGCAAACTTTTTGTTATTTATTTATCTATTTTGTAGTGACAGGAGTCTCACTTTGTTGCCCAGGCTGTTCTTGAACTCTTTGGGCTCAAGCAATTCTCCCACTTCAGCATCCCAAAGTGCTGGGATTACAGGCATGAGCCACCGCACCCAGCCGAGTGTCTGTTTCCTTCTAACTGCAACAGGAAGGCTTTGAAGGGTGATGAATTATGTTTGGAATGTTGTGAAATTCTGAATGTTAACCTAAATATTTTCCTGTTTTTAGAATAATGTTTTGTAGCGCTTGAGCATTTTATCTTTAAAGTTTGTGGCTTCTGAATAGAAAGGACTAAACTTGAGAAAGAGAGTCTGGGTGATCTGAAACCCAGTTAATAGGATCTGGAGAAATGCATATGACTCCTATTCAT
Source organism: Colobus angolensis palliatus (assembly GCF_000951035.1). Taxonomy (NCBI): domain Eukaryota; kingdom Metazoa; phylum Chordata; class Mammalia; order Primates; family Cercopithecidae; genus Colobus; species Colobus angolensis. Next base: position 8,842,092 of record NW_012118376.1, read on the forward strand.
CTTCCTACATGAATCTTAATTAGAAAGATTGGCCTTTGTGCCTGAGAGGTCTGGTGACAGTGCCAGGGGTAGAAAGAGACATAGTAGGAGAAGCCCTACCATAATGGCATGATGTTTTAAAACGTTGTTTCTGTACTTTCTAAAATTTCTCAATGAATAGGCATGCATTATTTCCAACAATTAGGAAAATAACATATTTTATTTATTTACTTATTTATTTATTTATTATTTATTTATTTATTTTTGAGACAGGGTCTCACTCTGTTG
>NW_012118376.1:8842458-8849065 GCF_000951035.1 Colobus angolensis palliatus
CACCATGTTGGCCAGGCTGGTCTCGAACTCCTGACCTCAAATAATCTACCTGCCTCGGCCTCCCAAAGTGCTGGGATTACAGGCGTGAGCCATCACACCCGGCCATATTTTAATTTTTTCCCTAATTTACTGTGTTGAAAATTTCAAACCCATAGAAATGTTGGCTGGGCATGGTGGCTCACACCTGTAATCCCAACACTTTGGGAGGCCGAGATGGGAAGATTGCTTGAGCCGAGAAATTTGAGATCAGCCTGGGCAACATAGGGAGACCCAATCTCTACAAGAAGTTTTTAAAAATTAGCTGGGCATGGTGTCACACCCCTGTAGTCCCAGCTACTCAAAAAGCTGAGGTGAGAGGATTGCTTGATCCCCCGAGACAGAGGCAGCGGTGAGCTGCAGTCATGCCACTGCACTCCTGCCTGGGCAAGACAGCAAGACCATGTCTCAAAAACAAACAAACAAACAAACAAAAGTTGAGAAATAGTACAGTGAATTATATCCTTCACCTAAATTCACCAATTGTTAACATTGCCCACATTTGTTTTTCTCTCTCACACATATACATAAAAAGTATACATAGTATAATTTTTTAACTTTTATTATTTATTTTGAGACCAGGTTATGAAATTGCCAAATTTTTGTATTTTTGGTAGAGACAGGGTTTTGCCATGTTGCCTAAGCTGGTCTTGAACTCCTGGGCTCAAGCAATCTACCCACCTCAGTCTCACGAAGTGCTGGGATTACAGGCATGAGCCACCGCTCCTGGCCCATGGTATACTTTTTTTGCCCAACCATTTATACTCTAACATTTATACTTTTTTGTTCAGCTTTCTAAAATTAACTATTAGATATAATAATACCTTACCCTAAATACTTCAGCATGTATCTCCTAAGAATCAAGACATCCTTCTGTATAACTACCATATCATGAACACATCTCCAAGCAAACATTAATATAGATTATATTTACATTGTTCTAATTGTTCCAAAAATATCCTCTACACACACACACACACACACACACATAGTGTGTGTGTATATATATGTGTGTGTGTATATATATATATATGTGTATATATATGTTCTTTTTTAAAATCCAGGAACCAATCAAGGATCATCCTCACATCTCACCATCATGCCTTTTTTTTTCTTTTTTTGAGACTGGGTCTTGCTCTGTTGCCCAGGCTGGAGTGCAGTGGCACGATCTGAGCTCACTGCAACCTCTGTCTCCCAGGTTCAAGCAATTCTTGCACTTCAGCCTCCCGAGGAGCTGGGACTACAGGCACCTGCCACCAGGTCCGGCTAATTTTTGTATTTTTAGTAGAGACAGGGTTTTACCATGTTGGCCTGACCTCATGGCTAGTCCCAAACTCCTGACCTCAAGTGATCTGCCTGCCTTAACCTCCCAAAATGTAAGTCTCCTTAAATCTTGAACAGTTCCATTGCCATTTTTGTCTTTCATGACACTGCCATTTTTTTAAGAATCTGGTCCAGTTGTCCTGTTGCATGTCTCACAACTAGGATTTGTATTTTCCTTCCTCATTATTAGATTTAAAGGAAACATTTTGGCAAAAATACTACACAGGTGATGTTGTGGACCTCATAGAGCATTACATCAGGAGGCTATCACTATCAAGTTGCCCCAGGATAGGTGATGATAAGTTAGAATGCTTGGTTCAGGGGTGCTCTCAAGATCTCTCTTTTCTCTTTGTAATTTGTAAGTATTCCATGGAGCCATGCTTTGATTCTGTGTGACTCTCTTATTCCCCAGCAACCTTTCACCCAATGAAAGCTTTCAGTGTCCACTGCTGATCCATCATTGCATTGGCTGTTGCATTAAGGTTATTTTCTAATACTATCAACTATTAGCATCAACACTATTTAATACTATCAGGGGAAATTTTTTAAAAATTTTAAGTATAGGCCGGGCTCGGTGGCTCACACCTGTAATCCCAGCACTTTGGGAGGCCCAGGCAGGTGGATCACAAGGTCAGGGGTTGGCCAATATGGTGAAACCTGGCCAATATGGTGAAACTACATCTCTACTAAAAATAAAATTTAGCTGGGCATGGTGGCGTGAGCCTGTAGTCCCAGCTACTTGGGATGCTGAGGCAGAAGAATTGCTTGAACCCAGGAGGTGGAGGCTGCAGTGAGCCGAGATTGCACCACTGTACTCCAGCCTGGGAAACAGAGTAAGACTCTGTCTCAAAAAACAAAAAAAGAATTTAAGTGTAGGCCAGGCATGGTAGTTCATACCTGTAATCCCAGCACTTTGGGAGGCTGAGGTGGGCAGATCATGAGGTCAGGAGACTGAGAGCATCCTGGCCAACATGGTGAAACCCATCTCTACTAAAAATACAAAAATTAGCGGGGCATGGTGGCACATGCCCGTAGTCCCACCTACTCAGGAGGCTGAGGCAGGAGAATTGCTTGAGCCCAGGAGGTGGAGGCTGCAGTGAGCCGAGACCATGCCCCTGCACTCCAGCCTGGGCGACAGAGTGAGACTGTCTCAAAAAAAAAAAAAAAAAATTGTTAGGTTTGAGAAAAAGAAGTTGGAACAGACTCTAAATCATTAAAATATCGACTTTTCATGACATAATTTTCCTTCTTGTGACACATTTTCTTTCTATTTTGCCTTTAATGAGTCAACCAATGCCCTCACCTCCACAATAGGATGTGTTACTTTTTTATTTACTAAGGAGGGTAGATGATACAGGAAGAAATCAAAGCATACTTTTTGTTTTTTGTTTTTTAAGACAGAGTCTTGCTCTGTTGCCCAGGCTGGAGCGCAGTGGCACCATCATAACTCACTGCAACCGTGAACTGCTAAGCTCCAGCAATCCTCCCACCTCACCATGTCCAGCTAAGTTTTAAAATGTTTTGTAGAGACAAGGTCTGCCTATGTTGCCTAGGCTGGTCTGAAACTCCTGGGCTCAAGCAGTCCTCTCTCCTCAATCCCCCAAAGCGCTGGGATTACAGGTGTGAGCCATCACAACTGGCCCAAAGCATATTTTTTTGGACAGCACTCTTCCTTCACGCAGTCTAGGACAGGGGTCCCCATCCCCCAGGCCGCGGACCATGGTCTCTTAGGAATCGAGCCTCTCACCTCCTGCCATGGACTGGCACAGTGGAAATAGCTAATTTAGGATGTAAGTGGCTGGCGAGCATGTTAGGCTTCATCTGTATTTACAGTTGCTCCCCATCCCTCTGAGCTTACCGTCTGAGCTTCGCCTCCTGTCAGATCAGCAGCAGCATTAGATTCTCATAGGAGCATGAACCCTATGGTGAACCAGGGATGTGAAGGATCTAGGTTGCAGCTTCTCATAATCTAATGCCTGATGATCTGTCGCTTTCTCCCATCACCCCCATTTGGGACCATCTAGTTGTAAGAAAACAAGCTCAGGGCTCTCACTGATTCTATATTATGATGAGTTAAACAATTATTTCACTAAATCTTACAATGTAATAATAATATGAATAAAGTGCACAACAAATGTAATGCGCTGGAATGATCCTGAAACCATCCCCCTCTGCCCTGATCCATGGAAGAATTATCTTTCACGAAACCGATTCCTAGGCCAAAGAAGTTGGGGACCACTCATCTAGAAGATGAGGCATACATTCATAAAAATTAAAAATAAAATGAAAAGGCTGGGCGCGGTGGCTCACACCTGTAACCCCAGCACTTTGGGAGGCCGAGGGGGGCAGATCACAAGGTCAGGAGATCGAGACCATTCTGGCTAACACAGTGAAACCCTGTCTCTACTGAAAATACAAAAAAATTAGCCAGGAGTGGTGGAGGGCACCTGTAGTCCCAGCTACTCGGGAGGCTGAGACAGGAAAATGGCATGAACCCGGGAGGCACAGCTTGCAGTGAGCCGAGATCTTACCACTGCCCTCCAGCCTGGGTTACAGAACGAGACTCTGTCTCAAACAAATAAAATGAAATAAAATAAAAGGACAGATAAGTGGCAGATGAGTGGCAGAGATAAGGCCACTCTTTTTTTTTTTTTGAGATGGAGTCTCACAGTGTCACCCAGGCGCTTTCTCGACTCACTGCAACCTCTGCTTCCCGGGTTCAAACAATTCTCCTGACTCAGCCTCCAGAGTAGCTGGAATTACAGGCACCCACGACCATGCCCAGCTAATTTTTATATTTTTAGTAGAGACAGGGTTTCACCATGTTGGCCAGGCTGGTCTCGAACTCCTGACTTCAGGTGATCCACCCACCTCAGCCTCCCAAAGTGCTAGGATTACAGGCATGAGCCACCGTGCCTGGCCCACTCTCTCTTCTAAGTGGAACTGCTCACCTGGCTGCCCATCTGTCCCTCCCACTCTTGTCTCTGTGACTTGCCCTTTGCCCATACTAATTCCTCTACCTGGAACATTCTTTTCCCAACTTTGCACCTGGAAGTTCATATTCTAAAATACTGCCAGTGCTTCAAGACTGAGCTGAGATACAATCTCTTTCATTTATTATTATTTTTTAAAACCTCCTTTAGGCCGGGTGCGGTGGCTCACACCTGTAATTCCAGCACTTTGGGAGGCCAAGGCAGGCAGATCACCCGAGGTCAGGAGTTTGAGACCAGCCTGGCCAACATGGCAAAACCAGTCTCTACTAAATATACAAAAACTGGCCTGGTGTGGTGGCACATGTCTGTTATCCCAGCTACTTGGGAGGCTGAGGCAGGAGAATGACTTGGACCCAGGAGGCAGAAGTTGCAGTGAACCCCAGATCATGCCATTGCACTCCAGCCTGGGCAACAGAGCAAGACTCCATCTCAAAACAAACAAACAAACAAACACACAAAAACAAAAACAAAAACAAAAAAAATTGGACAAGGTGTGGTGGCTCACGCCTGTAATCCCAGGACTTTGGGAGGCCAAGGTGGGTGGATCACAAGGTCAGCTATCTCTACCAAAAATACAAAGAATTAACCGGGCGTGATGGCGGGCGCCTGTAGTCCCAGCTCCTCGGGAGGCTAAGGCAGGAGAATTGCTTGAACCCAAGAGGCAGTGGTTACAGTGAGCTGAGATCACACCACTGCACTCCAGCCTGGGTGACAGAGCAGGACTCTGTCTCAAAAAAAACAAAAACAAAAAACTCCTTTAATTTCTTTTCTTCTCCAAGAAGTGGCTTCCTCCTATTCTGCATATACTTCATAAACAATTTAAATCAGCCGGGTGCGGTGGCTCACGCCTGTAATCCCAGCACTTTGGGAGGCTGACGCTGGCAGTTCACCTTAGGTCAGGAGTTCAAGACCAGCCTGGCCAACATGGCAAAACCCCATCTCTACTAAAAGTACAAAAAAATTAGCCAGGCATGGCGGTGTGTTCCTGTAATCCCAGCTACTCAGGAGGCTGAGGCAGGAGAATTGCTTGAACCTGGGAGGCAGAGGTTGCAATGAGCCGAGATTGTGCCACTCTACTCCAGCCTGGGCCACAGAGCAGGACTCCTGTCTTTAAAAAAAAAAAAAATTGAATCTTTTGACCCCTGAAGTTAAATCACTTTCTAACTTGTATTATATCAATCGTGTGTGGGTCCCTCGTCCTAGATTGTATTCTCTCTGAGGGTGCCCCTCCTTCTGGGACTTTGCACTTCTGTTACCTTAGTTAAGTAAATGAACAGTATTCAATGCTTCAATACTATCCCTAAGTACTAAAGAGTTGAATTATGCTGGTAATGATATTAATGAGAAACTCACTTGCTCTCCGTGTTTATTTTTTGAAACATGTTCCTTATAGTAGCAGTTTAACAAGGAAGTTTTCTTTACTCCTTTCCCCTAGACAGAGGGGAAAAAATAACAGGAAACCAACCCACAAAAAACAATGAAGATGAATATCAAATATTTGTTCCTTTCTATATAAGAGGAGATAGACACAAAATTAGGTCATCATACTAACACTTGAAAGAATCAAAGTTTCTCTGAGTTTTAAGAATTTCCAGGAGAGAAATGTGGCTGTTTTTACTGAAGTGGAGTTGAAACATAGCCACTTAACAGAAATCGGTAGATATTATTCCAAATATCCACAAGCGTCATCTAGAAGCTGCTTTCAAACTTGTGATCCAGGAACTTGGTCTGCTGCTGCAGGCAGTTAAGTCGCTTTCTCGTTGTGCTCACATAGACATTGTACACTGTAAAAAAATAAAATAAATAGAAGATGCTACTTATTAAGTACCATCTATGTGTCACAAACACAGATGTTTTATACAGTTGTCATTGCAACATCTTAAATATTATCTTCATTTCATAGACAGGGAAACTAAGTTTCACAGATGTTTAAAACGTGCCCCAGGCCGGGCGCAGTGGCTCATGTCTTAATCCTAGCACTTTGGGAGGCTGAGGCAGGCGGATCACAAGGTCAGGAGTTCAAGACCAGCCTGGCCAACATGGTGAAACCTCATCTCCATTAAAACTACAAAAATTAGGCATAGTGGCACACGCCTGTAATGCTAGCTACTCAGGAGGCCGAGGCAGGAGAATCGCTTGAATCTGGGAGGCGGCGGTTGCAGTAAGCCGAGATTGCGCCATTGCACTCCAGCTGGGGCAACAGAGTGAGACTCCATCTCAAACAGGAAAACAAAACAAAACAAAACAAAACAAAA
>NW_012118376.1:8850660-8853428 GCF_000951035.1 Colobus angolensis palliatus
ATTAGCACAAGATATCCCACCACTGATGATTAGCACAAGATATACCACTACTGATTAGCACAGGTTATACCACCACTGATGATTAGCACAGGATATCCCATGACTGATGATTAGCACAGGTTATACCACTACTGATGATTAGCACAGGATAGCCCACTACTAATTAGCACAGGATATACCACTACTGATGATTAGCACAGGATATAACACTACTGATTAGCACAGGATATACCACTACTGATGATTAGCACAGGATATCCCACCACTGATGATTAGCACAGGATATAGCACCACTGATGATTAGCACAGGTTATACCACTACTGATTAGCACAGAATATACCACCACTGATGATTAGCACAGAATATACCACCACTGATGATTAGCACAGGATATACCACTAATGATTAGCACAGGATATACCACTACTGATGATTAGCACAGGGTATCCCACGACTGATGACTGGCACAGAATACACCACTACTGATGATTAGCGCAGTTTATACCACTACTGATTAGCACAGGTTATACCACTACTGATGATTAGCAGAGGATATACCACTACTGATTAGCACGGGAGTTTTGAGTTGCTCCGTTTCCAACCTGGGCCAGTTCGCCCCTCCTTGGGCAACCTAGTGGTCCCTACTCCCAGAACGTCACCATATTGAGACAGAACTTAGTGAGGACACCCAATCAGCATAGTACACTACATCCCAGAACTCCTAGGCTCCAGTGATCCTCCTGCCTCAGTCTTACTAGTAGATGGGACTACTGGTACCCCCACATAGGCACCACTGGGCCTGTCATCACCTCCACTTTATAAGTAAGGACATTAAGCCTCAGAAGATTACGTTGTTTGTTTAAAGTGTCATAGAGTTGATAAATACTGAATTTGGGAATCAAAGTAGAATCTATTGATACCCTGGCTCCCTTACCCACTATACTGATGGAGGGAAGAAGGTGAAGGTGCTCACTCTGTGCTATAACACTCTTTTTTTTTTTTTTTAAGGCAGGGTCTCACTCTGTTGCCCAGGCTTGAGTGCAGTGGCACCATCACGGCTTCCTGCAGCCTCGACCTCTCCAGGCTCCCGTAATTCTCCCACCTCAGCAGCCCTCTTGAGTAGCTGGGACCACAGGCACCCATCACCATGCCTGGCTAATTTTTTTGTAGAGATGGGGTTTTGCCACATTGCCCAGGTTGGTCTCAAACTCCTGGACTCATGCAATCTGCCCACCTTGGCCTCCCAAAGTGCTGGGATTACAGGCGTAAGCTACTACATCTGACCCGTGACATTCTTTTGCTTAAGGAAAAACACGCAGGAAGTCATAAGACCATTACTTGCCAAGATTATCTTCTTATGTCTCTTTTACTAAACAGACATTTCCATTCACCTTCACTGACATAGACCAAAACATCCATGTCCAAAATGGCCAAGTTTAATCACAGTGATTTCATTAGGATAGGCTAGGTTATGCTGAGGGAACAAAAACTCAACACAATCTTGGTGTCTTAAAACAACAAAACTTTCTTTCTTTCTCATGGCCATGTCCAGAGAGAGTTGGCTAAGGCATCTGCTTCACAATTTTGTTACTCTTGGACCCAGGTTGTTAGAGAAAACAACATTTCAAATGTTACCAGTCATATATATATGTATGTAAATCTATTAGATATATGGTGTTTATATATGTATGTGTATTAGATATATGGGGTATGTGTGTGTGTGTGTATGTGTGTGTGTATACATATGTGTGTGTGTGTATATATATATATATCTCAAAGGAGAAGAAAGCTCTGGAGGATCTCACACTGGAAACTGAGTGCTTTGACTCAGAAGTGATGCAAATCACTTCCATTCACAAAAAATTGCCAGAATTAGACAGATGGCCCACCCAGCCACAGTCTTCCTATGTGTAGAGAAGGGGAGGAAAACTGGCTATCTCATCTGTGAACAGCAGTAAAAACCACATAATTGGTCATACATAGTAGAGTATGCCTGAATTAATACTCGTTCTTGAAATAAATCATAGTGACTGAGCGTGATAGCTCATGCCTGTAATACCAGAATTTTGAGAGGCCAAGGCCAGAGGATCTCTTGAGCCCAAAAGTTTGAGACCAGCCTAGGCAACAAGAACTAGTCTCTGTGAAAAATAAAAATAAAAAATTTAGCCAGGTGTAGTTGTGCATGCCTGTAGTCCCAGCTACTCAAAAGGCTCAGGCAGGAGGATCCCTTGAGCCCAGGAGTCTGGGGTTATAGGGAGCCATGATCACGACACTGCACTCCAACCTGGGTGATAGAGCAAGACCCTGTCTTAAAAAGAAAAAAAAAACCTCATAGTTATTTAAAACTTATAGTTTGCAAATTTCATGGAACCCTTCAAAACACTTTACAAATGTATTTTTACAAACATTATGAAGGAAACCAAGATGTTTCACCCCAAAACATATTTACTTCCCTGACATAGTTCAAGATGTCTATTCAAAAGGGCTAGAAATAGAAGAGCTGAAAGACTGTTTGTTGTGGGGGAGATTTACATCTATAAAAATAAAGTCTACATCAGTACAGTTAGGTTTTTTCCTAGGGCCTTCCCTTCTCTGACCTAAAACAAGTTAACCGAGAGTCCAACAGTTTTAAAGATCTGAAAAAAACCTTCACCATCTGTTCTCTGTGAAGGCTGCTGCCTGTGAGGTTTCGCCAGGCCTCCTCTTCTCCCTCTCCCATAACCTGTTTTGCCACTATCCAAACCCCCATTCTTTTTTTTTTTTTTTT
>NW_012118376.1:8854020-8858468 GCF_000951035.1 Colobus angolensis palliatus
GCCATTCTCCTGCCTCAGCCTCCTGAGTAGCTGGGACTACAGGCGCCTGCCACCACGCCTGGCTAATTTTTTGTATTTTTAGAAGAGACGGGGTTTCACTGTGTTAGCCAAGATGGTCTCGATCGCCTGACCTCGTGATCCACCCACCTTGGCCTCCCAAAGTGCTGGGATTACAGGCGTGAGCCACCGCGCCCGGCCTCTTTTTTTCCTTTTCTTTCTGTCACCTAGGCGGTGGTGCCATCTCAGCTCACTGCAGCCTCCGCCTCCTGGGTTCAAGCAATCCGTCCACTTCAGCCTCCCAGGTGGCTGGGACTACAAGTGTGCACCACCACACTTGGCTAATTTTTGTAGGGGTTTAACTATGTTGGCCAGGCTGGTGGCAAACTTCTGACCTCTGGCGATCTGCCTGTCTTGGCCTCCCAAAGTGCTGGGATTACAAGCGTGAGCCACGAGACGCCTGGCTGTGAGTTATTGTGGGAAAGCTTTCCCTACAATTCCCTCATTTTATATTCACCACAATCCTGTGAATTATGTGTAGTAGATAGATGATGATATCACCCTTTTTTTAATAGAACATAGAGGCTCATGGCCCTTACCTGACTTACCCAAGGATACAAGTAATTGACCTGAGATTCAAACACAGTTTGACTGTATATCTTACATTATGTCCAATATACCACACTGTCTTTAAGAAACTATCTTCAGGCCATGTGTGGGGCCTCATGCCTGTAATCTTAGCACTTTGGTAGGCTGAGACAGGTGGATCACCTGAGGTCGGGAGTTCGAGACTAGCCTGACCAACATGGAGAAACCCCGTCTCTAGTAAAATACAAAATTAGCCAGGCGTGGTGGCGCATGCCTGTAATTTCAGCTACTCAGGAGGCTGAGGCAGGAGAATGACTTGAACCCGGGAGGTAGAAGTTGCAGTGAGCCAAGATCGTGCCATTGCACTCCAGCCTGGGCAACAAGAGTAAAACTCCGTCTCAAGAAAAAAAAAGAATCAAAGAAAGAAAGAAACTATCTTCACTATGGAGTCTTAGCACATCAATGTATTACCAAACATAAGGGAAAATATTAGCCTTAGAAACAAAAACATAGGTGAGGTTTCCTTTAGCAGACTCCACAACTCCATAAATCAATAGGCTAAATAGGCTGGGTACACTGGCTCATGCCTCTAATCTCCACACTTTGGGAGGCCGAGGTGGGAGGATCGCTGGAACCCAGGAATCTGGGATCAGCCTGGGCAACACAGCAAGACTTTGTCTCCACAAAAAAGTTTTAAAATTAGCTGGGTGTGGTGGCAAGCACCTGTAGTCCCAACTACTCGGGAGGCTGAGGTGGGAGGATTGCTTGAGCTCAAGAGGTGGAGGCTGCAGTGAGCCATGATCACACCACAGCACTCCAGCCTGGGTGACACAATGAGAACCTATCAAAAAAAAAAAAAAAAGTTTGGGTGTGATGGCTCACACCTGTAATCCCAGCACTTTGGGAAGCCAAGGCAGGAGGATCACTTGAGCCCGGGAGTTTGAGACCAGCCTGGGCAACATAGTGAGAACCTGTCTCTATTTTTTAAAATAGTCCGAATAATCACCCATTATCTGTACCTATAATTAGCCTGAAAGTTAGAGATGACACATCATCATTGTGGCCTTCTAGGGACAACATATCAAACTGTCAAAGAAGTAGTGACATTGAATATTTCTATGTTCTTCCTTCCCTTCGATATCAGTTCTGGCAGCACGAGAGAAGAAAAGAGGGAAACATCCTAAGGAAACCCACTTATGAACTCAACTCTGTCAGAAATCAGCTGTGTAGTTTTCTTCTTTTTAATTACACTTTAAGTTCTGGGAGACATGTGCATAGCGAGCAGGTTTGTTACATAGGTGTATATATGCCATGGTGGTTTGCTGCATCCATCATCTCGTCATCTAGGTTTCAAGACCTGTATGCATTAGGTATTTGTCCTAATGCTCTCCCTCCTCTTCCTCCCAACCCTCCAACAGGCGCTGGTATGTGATGTTCCCCTCTCTGTGTCCATGTGTTCTCATTGTTCAACTCCCACTTATGAGTGAGAACATGTGGTGTCTGGTTTTCTGTTCCTGTGTTAGTTTGCTGAGAATGATGGTTTCCAGCTTCATCCATGTCCCTGCAAACAATGTGAACTCATTATTTTTTATGGCTCAATAGTATTCCATGGTGTGCATGAGCCACATTTTCTTTACCCAGTCTATCATTGATGGGCATTCGGGTTGGTTCTAAGTCTTTGCTGTTGTGAATTGTGCTGCAATAAACATGCATGTGCATATGTCTTTATAGTAGAATGATTGATAATCCTTTGGGTGTATACTCAGTAATGGGATGGCTGGGTCAAATGGTATTTCTGGTTCTAGATCCTTAAGAAATCACCACACTATCTTCCACAATGGTTGAACCAATTTACACTCACACCAACAGTGTAAAAGCGTTCCTATTTCTTTCCACATCCTCTCAGCATCTATTGTTTCCTGACTTTTTAATGATCACCGTTCTAATAGTTGTGAGATGGTATCTTATTGTGGTTTTGATTTGCATTTCTCTAATGACCAGTGATGATGAGCTTTTTTTCATGTTTTTTGGCCACATAAATGTCTTCTTTTGAGAATTGTCTGGCATATCCTTTGCCCACTTTCTGATGGGGTTGTTTTTTTCTTGTAAATTTGTTTAAGTTTCTTGTAGATTCTGGATGTTAGACCTTTGTCAGATGGATAGATTGCAAACATTTTCTCCCATTCTACAATGTAGGTTGCCTGTTCATTCTGATGATAGTTTCTTTTGCTATGCAGAAGCTCTTTAGTTTAATTAGATCCCATTTGTCAATTTTGGCTTTTGTTGCAATTGTTTTTGGTGTTTTAGTCATGAAGTCTTTGCCCATGCCTATGTCCTGAATGGCACTGCCTAGGTTTTCTTCTAGAGTTTTTATGGTTTTAGGTTTTATGTTTAAGTCTTTAATCCATCTTGAGTTAATTCTTGTATAAGCTGTAAGGAAGGGGTCTAGTTTCAGTTTTCTGCATACGGCTAGACAGTTTTCCCAGCACCATTTATTAAATAGGGAATCCTTTTCCCATTGCTTGTTTTTGTCAGGTTTGTCAAAGATCAGATGGTTGTAGATGTGTAGTGTTTTTTTTTTTTTTGAGACGGTGTCTCACTCTGTCGCCCAGGCTGGAGTGCAGTGGCCGGATCTTGGCTCACTGCAAGCTCCGCCTCCCGGGTTTATGCCATTCTCCTGCCTCAGCCTCCTGAGTAGCTGGGACTACAGGCGCCCGCCACCTCGCCTGGCTAGTTTTTTGTATTTTTTAGTAGAGACGGGGTTTCACCGTGTTAGCCAGGATGGTCTCGATCTCCTGACCTCGTGATCCGCCTGTCTCGGCCTCCCAAAGTGCTGGGATTACAGGCTTGAGCCACTGCGCCCGGCGGATGTGTAGTGTTATTTCTGAGGCCTCTGTTCTGTTCCATTGGTCTATATATCTGTTTTGGTACCAGTACCATGCTGTTTTGGTTACTGTAGTCTCATAGTATAATTTGAAGTCAAGTAGCAGCTGTGTAATTTTAACCAAGTCATTTAATCTGCCTTTACCACTCACAATAAAATAATGTCTGTGTGTTAGTCCATTTGCATAGCTATAAAGAAATACCAGAGACTGGGTAATTTGTTTATTTATTTTTTATCCAAAATGTGTTTATTGAGGCCAGGCACAGTGGCTAACGCCTATAACCTCAGCACTTTGGGACATTGAGGTGAGCAGATCACCTGAGGTCAGGAGTTCAAGACCAGCCTGGCCAACATGATGAAACCCCAAAATTAGCCAGGCATAGTGGCGCATGCCTGTAATCCCAGATACTCAGGAGGCTGAGGCAGGAGAATTGCTTGAATCCGGTAGGCAGAGGTTGCAGTGAGCCAAGCTCATACCACTGCACTCCAGCCTGGGCGACAAGAGTGAAACTCAGTCTCAAAAAAAAAAAAAAAAAAAAAGTGTTTATTGAGATAATTTCCCACTCATCTTGACTCAGAGTGCTTTTAGTGCTGCTTTCTCCTGAAGGAACATCCTTGTGTAAGCCTTGCTTTTCTTCCTGTAGGCTGGCAGAGGACAGTGGAGCAGCCAACACACAACATTTTTGTTAGTACATGGCTAAGGACTATGGTGATTTTATAGCATCCTGGGCATTTACACCCATGAAGTAGGAATTGGGGCTCTGCACCAGGCGCTGCTTCTTGTGTTTCCTCTTCTCCTTTTCTGGAGAGGGATGAAGGAGATCTTTTGTGAGAGGCACGTTCTTGTGGATAGGTTGTCACCGCTGGAAAGAGACTGGGTAATTTATAAAGAAAAAGGTGGGGCCAGGCACGGTGGCTCAAGCCTGTAATCCCAGCACTTTGGGAGGCCGAGACGGGTGGATCACGAGGTCAGGAGATC
>NW_012118376.1:8858898-8861217 GCF_000951035.1 Colobus angolensis palliatus
AAAAAAAAGAGGTTTAAGTGGCTCACCATTCTGCAGGCTTTACAGGAAACATGGCACCATGATCTGCTTGGCTTCTGGTGAGGCCTTAGGGAGCTTTTACTCACAGCAGAAGGCAAAGCAGGAGCAGACATGTCACGTGGTGAGAGCAAGTGGCGGAGGTGGAGGAGGTGCCACACTTTTTAAAACAACCAGAGCTCATGAGAGCTCTGAGAGCGAGAACTCACTCATTACTGTGAGGACAGCACTAACCCATTCATGAGGAATCTGCCCCCATGACCCAAACACCTCCCACGAGCCCCCCTGCAACAGTGGGGATCACATTTCAACATGAGATTTGGAAGAGACAAAACATTCAAACCTTATCAGTCTGTAAAAATGTTTGGAAGAATAAAGTGCTACTAGCAGTTGAGTCATTCAATATTTAAGGGCAAGCTGCTTCCATGGGCTTGGTCTTAGGAGGGAATTAAAGAACAGCTAAGGTGAAACCAACTCAATAGTCCCATAGACAGTTCTGGTCTTAAGCTTGAAACTTACATTTGTATTAACTGAGTTCCTTCCTCAGGAAAGGACCCTCAATAGCCTTCAAAAAGTACCTGAAGAAAAAGAACTGAAAAGAACTGAAACTCACCAAGTCGTTGCATTCAGACAATGAAGACACCAAGCCCTTCATTCATCATGATTGCTTCCCTACCCCTCTCAAGTTGAGTCCCTGTTTTCCCATGCATAGTTGCATTTCTTCCCTGCTAGATCAACCCCTAATTTTTGTCAGTCAGGAGATGAATTTGAGACTAGCTCCCATGTCTTCTGCTGCAGCACCCAATTAAAGCCTTCTTCCTCAGCAATACTCATTGTCTCAGTGATTGGCTTTCTGTGCTATGAGGACCAGGACTTAGACTGAATACCTGGTATTTTCGTAACAAAGGCATGATCTATGCTGGAGACATCTGTGGTTTTTCCATGTCTAGCTTCTATTAAGAGCACACATACAACTTTTCATTTATAACTTACCCTTCTTCAGCCTGGTGCAGTGGCTCACGCCTGTAATCCCAGCACTTTGGGAGGTTGAGGTGGACTCATCACAAAGTCAGGAGATTGAGACCATCCTGGCTAACACAGTGAAACCTTGTCTCTACTAAAAATACAAAAAAATTAGCTGGGCGTGGTGCCAGGCACCTGTAGTCCCAGCTGCTTGGGAGGCTGAGGCAGGAGAATGGCGTGAACCGGGGAGGTGGAGCTTGCGGTGAGCCAAGATCGCACCACTGCACTCCAGCCTGGGCAATGGAGCGAGACTCCGTCTCAGAAACAAAACAAAACAAAACAAAACTTGTCTTTCTTCCACTCTGTGAGGTCCTGATGGGATTATGTTCTACCCACACATTAGTGGATATGAGATCCAGACTGGCTCATCTGATGTGGTGATTGGTTCAAAGATGGACACATAACCCAAACCAAGGCCTATCAGAGGCTTCCAGAGACATGATAGAAGGTTGCTGGAAGACGGTCACTTCCCTTTAACCCACTATGTGCTTATGTACTGGAGGTGACACCAGCCATCTTCCACAGTTACACAGAGAAAGTCTAAACTTGAGCGCATGAGACTAAAATATGCTGTGAGAAGTAGTGAAGACGAGAGAAACAGACTGAGAGGGAACGCTGAAGCCAAGTCAGCTCCTGAACTTCTCAGTTCTCTAAGTCAAAAGATTCCCTTGTATGCATAAGCTGATTTGAGTTTCTGTTATTTGAAACCAAAGCCATTCTGACTAATACAGTTTCAGTCCTCAAATAATTCATAGCTTATGAAATTTGATAGTTATTTACTTAATAATAATAGAGGCCATTTAAAAAATATCAGCTAATTCTGAAACACACAAGCTTAGTTTAAGTATCTTATGATGCCCTCAGCAACCTAGCAGGCCTCATTCTGGAGACTACTTCTGCTCTCAACAATGGAGTTGGGTGGTTAGCAATAGTTGTGTTGTACCTAAACCTGTTATTCCCACTTGTACTTGTTACTATGTGTGTGTGTGTGTGTGTGTGTGTGTATGATTTAATTAAATATTATTTAAATGATAAAATATGATGCAGGCCGTGTGCGGTGGCTCAGGCCTATAATCTCAGTACTTGGAGAGGCCAAAGCAGGTGGATCACCTGAGGTCAGGAGTTCGAAAGCCTCCTGGCCAACATGGTGAAACCCCATCTCTACCAAAAATACAAAAATTAGTCAGGCATGATCGTGTGCACCTGTAATCCATTGCCCCCCCCCCTTTTTTTTTTGAGATGGAGTCTCACTCTGGCACCCAGGCTGGAGTGCAGTGGCAC
>NW_012118376.1:8861357-8863286 GCF_000951035.1 Colobus angolensis palliatus
GTACCTGGGCCTACAGGTGTGTGCCACCATGCCCGGCTAATTTTTTGTATTTTTAGTAGAGATGGGGTTTCACTGTGTTAGCCAGGATGGTCTTAATCTCCTGACCTCGTGATCCACCCGCCTCAGCCTCCCAAAGTGCTGGGATTACAGGCGTGATCCACCGCGTCCGGCTGGTCATTGCCCATTTTTATATCGGGCTGTGGTCATTTTGTTGTTCAGTTGTAGGAGTTCTTTATATATTCTGAATTTGATTTAGTTTTGAGCTTGGCTAAATCCATCTGTTTGTTCATCAGAAGAGTTGTAAAAATACATTCCGGAAAATAATCTCAGCTAAATTATCTTTGGATACGAAAATAACATAACCTGATAGGGGGCTTAATGATGGAGTTTATCTAGGGCAACAGGTGTTACTGTTGGACTGCTGGTTGGGCTGGCCAGATAAGTATAGTAGGTCACAAAAAAATTTAAAGTATAGAAGTCAAGCAACAAGGCCAAGACTCCTTTGAGACCTGCAACTGTGTTTTCTAGGTACCCAGTAACCAAGCCTTGTGCTTGGTACTTGTCCTCTCTACTCCAAACCTGGGTGTCCATAAATTGGGTAGAAAATGGCAGAAACAGCTGGGCACGGTGGCTCATGCCTGTAATCCCAGCACTTTGGGAGGCCAAGGTGGATGGATCATCTGAAGTCAGGAGTTGGAGACCAGTGTGACCAACATGGTGAAACCCCGTCTCTACTAAAAATACAAAAATTTGCTGCGTGTGCTGACAGGTGCCTGTAATCCCAGCTACTTGGGAGACTGAAGTAGGAGAATCGCTTGAACCCAGGAGGCAGAGGTTGCAGTGAGCCAAGATCACGCCACTGCACTCCAGCCTAGGAGACAGAGTGAGACTCCATCTCAAAAAAAAAGAAGAGGGCCGGGCGCGGTGGCTCAAGCCTGTAATCCCAGCACTTTGGGAGGCCGAGACGGGCGGATCACGAGGTCAGGAGATCGAGACCATCCTGGCTAACACGGTGAAACCCCGTCTCTACTAAAAAATACAAAAAACTAGCCGGGCAAGGTGGCGGGCGCCTGTAGTCCCAGCTACCCGGAGGCTGAAGCAGGAGAATGGCCTAAACCCGGGAGGCGGAGCTTGCAGTGAGCTGAGATCCAGCCACTGCACTCCCGCCTGGGCGACAGAGCGAGACTCCGTCTCAAAAAAAAAAAAAAAGAAGAAAGAAAGAAAGAGAGAGAGAGAGAGAGAAAGAAAGAAAGAGAAAGAAAGAAAGAAAATGGAAGAGACAGGTTTCACACATGTTTTGTAGCAGTGAGGAGGGAGTGCTTCAGTGAATCATTCACAGATCCTCTAGGTCAAAAGATTCTGAAGAAAACAGAACACATTCTTGGTGAAACTGTTGTGGGACATGTGAATGAAATTAGGAGTATATGATGGGAGAGCCCATTCAGAGAACTGGGAGAATGGGGATTCAGGTATAAATATTGAGTAAGAGTATAGGAAAGTAGTTATCAGAAGCAAATACTTGGGACCAGGGTATTAAAATTATCGTAAAACAAACCTCCTGATTCTACTTTCCATCTCCAGAGCTGGTTTCGGTATCACTATTTTACAGGAATATTGCACCTGGCAGAGTTAAGAGGCAATCTAAATATTTACTTTCATGCTGCAACCTTTGCCCTGTTTGCAGTCTATTTTTCCTGAGCCTTTAGAAGACAAGATACAAGCATTTGAATTTTGAGATAGTTTCATAACTATCGCAAATACCTGAAGCACCATGCTAACACAACCTGACCTTTTCAAAACAGCAACACAAAGATTGGTTATATCCTTTTTTTTCTTTTTTCTTTTGAGATGGAGTCTTGCTCTGTCGCCCAGGCTGGAGGGCAGTGGCGCGATTTCAGCTCACTGCAAGCTCCGCCTCCCGGGTTCATG
>NW_012118376.1:8871216-8874639 GCF_000951035.1 Colobus angolensis palliatus
TTTTTTGAGACGGAGTCTCGCTCTGTCGCCCAGGCTAGAGTGCAGTGGTGCAATCTCGGCTCACTGCAAGTTCTACCTCCCGGGTTCACACCATTCTCCTGCCTCAGCCTCCTGAGTAGCTGAGACTACAGGTGCCCGCCACCACGCCCAGCTAATTTTTTGTATTTTTAGTAGAGATGGGGTTTCACCATGTTAGCCAGGATGGTCAGTCTATTATTATTTTTAATCCAGGAAGAAGGAAGAGGGAAGAGTCCATGGCTCTAATTTGCAGCTCTGAATTTCCAGGGACATAACCTACCAAATCCAGCCACCAGGCTCTTCCGTCTGTCATGAAATCTCTTGTTTTATTTTCAACTGGCTTGTGGCAGCTGACTCTGCCTCCTCTCTTTTAAGCTCTGAGATGCCCCTTTTCCCTGAATGACTGTCTTAATTCCATCCAAATACTCAAAGAGGAGGGTGGAGAGGTCTCAGAGAAGCTAATTTTTCCCTTAAATGGAAAAACTGGGGTGGGGTTGGAGCTGTTGTTCTTTCTGAAGCTTGCTTCTGCTAGATTTTGGCATTGTCCTCCCAGTGAAAAGGTTTTAAGTTATAAAAGCCAGCTCAGCAGAGCCCCACCCACATGAATAAAACATTTGTGCAGAAACATAGCCTCTTGTTTCCTTCTCAGTCAGAAACCTATGCATATACTTCACTCTCCCCAGGATATACATAGATAAGTAAGAGGGGATCTATTATGGCAGTTGGCTCATGCAAACAGAGAGGTCATGAAGTCCCAGAGTGTGGTGTCTGTGGGCTGCAGCTGGAGAACCAGGAAAGCCAGTGGTATAATTCAATCTGAGTCTGAAGGCCTGAGAACCCGGAGCATTAATGTCCAAGGGCAGGAGAAGATGGATATCCCAGTTCCAGAAAGGAGAGCAAGTTTGCCCTTTCTCTGCCTTTGTGTTCTATCCAGGTCCTCAACGATGGGAAGATGTTCACTCACACAGGTGAGGGTGATCTTTACTCAGTTTGATTCAAATGCTAATCTCTTCTAGAAACACCCTCACAGACACATCCAGACATGATGCCAGCTATCTGGGCATCCGTATATCCAGTCAAGTTTAACACATAAAATTAACCACCACATGGTGTAAGTAAGGTAAGGGTCCAATTTTATTTTTTTGCATGTGGATATCTAATATTCCCAACATCATATGTTGAAAAAAACTGTCTTTCTCCATTGAATGGTACCCTTGTTGAAAATAGCTGTATATTTTTAGCAAAACAATAAACATATTCTCAATGCCATATCACAATATGATACCACGATGTACACTAGGGATACAATTGGTACGCTTTGACCCATAAACAAATTGGGGTGGATATGTTGCTGGATACAAAATATACAATCACTTGGTATTTACTTGATACAATATGAACTTGTCCACATGGTTTTATGTTGTACAAAGTGCCTTGTACATTTAAAAATACCCCAGTCATTGGCCGGGCGCGGTGGCTCACGCCTGTAATCCCAGTACTTTGGGAGGCCAAGGCCGGTGGATCACTTGAGGTCAGGAGTTTGAGACCAGCCTGGCCAATATGGTGAAACCCCGTCTCCACAAAAAATACACAAATTAGACAGGTGTGGTGGCACATGCCTGTAATGCCAGCTACTTGGGAGACTGAGGCAGAAGAATCATTTGAACCCAGGAGGCAGAGGCTGTAGTGAACCAAGATCGCGCCACTGCACTCCAGCCTGGGTGACAGAGCAAGACTCCCTCTCAAAAATAAATAAATAAATAAATAAATAAATAAATAATAACCCAGTCATTTCATTACAACTATCTAGCTTCCATGTTATATAAATAGCGCAAATTCATGAGAAGCACATAACCAATGAAATATCATAGTGCAAGCATATTTTTAGGAAATCATACAAATCTCTGATTTAGCAATATATATATAGAAGAATCCTATTAGAATATCAAACCGGCTGGGTGTGGTGGCTTACACCTGTAATCCCAACACTTTGAGAGGCCGAGGCGGGCGGACCACCTGAAGTCAGGAGTTTGAGACCAGCCTGGTGGTGGGCGCCTGTCATCCCAGTTACTCAGGAGGCTGAGGAAGGAGAATTGCTTGAACGCGGGAGGCAGAGGTTGCAGTGAGCTGAGATCACATCACTGAACTCCAGTCTGGGTGACAGAGCAAGAGTCTGTCTCAAAAAAAAAAAGAATATCAAACTATACGTATCTTGAAGTCTAATTCCTTGAAAATTATGGCCTAAAAAGCCTACTTGGCTGGACCTAGTGCTCACACTTGTAATCCCAGCACTTTGGGAGGCTGAGGCAGGTGTATCACCTCAAGTCAGGAGTTCAAGACCAACCTGACCAATATGGAGAAACCCCATCTCTACTAAAAATACAAAAATTAACTGGGTATGGTGGTGCACACCTGTAATCCCAGCTACTCAGGAGGCTGAGGCAGGAGAATTGTTTGAACCCAGGAGGCGGAGGTTGCAGTGAGCCGAGATCGCGCCACTGTACTTCAGACTGAGAGACAGAGCGAGACTCCATGTCAAAAAAAAAAATGCTCATGCTGATGAGCATTGCAGAAACTATACAGTTGGCTAAAGGAAACACCAAATCGATAATAATGAAGCTAAACTAATAATTGACATGTTAAAGGAAAGACTAAGCCAACCTAATACCTAATGAACTGTCTGAGTCAACACATAAAGTGCTGATAACAAACCTATCTTTGTTGATAAAAAACCTATCTAACTAGAAAGTTGAGGAATCCCAAGGATGTAGGTATTTGCATAGTGGGAGCTTTACATAGTTACCAAGTAACTCAAATTTTCTTTTCTTTTCTTTTCTTTTTTGAGATGGTGTCTCGCTCTGTTGCCCAGACTGGAGTGCAGTGGCGCCATCTCAGCTCACTGTAACCTCCGCCTCCTGGGTTCAAGCAATTCTCCTGCCTCAGCCTCCTGAGTAGCTGGGATTACAGGCGCCCACCACCATGCCCGGCTAATTTTTCTATTTTTAGTAGAGACGAGGTTTCACTCCTGCCTTTGTTCATAAGAACCAAGGAAAGGACTTCCAATTTGGAATCAGTGGGCTGCCCCTTGGGAGGTGCACTCGGAGAACATAAAGCTAACCCTGAGAAGGATGAGGGAGGTGCTTCCTCCAAGATTTTGAAATCTGAGTGTACAATGTGAGGAGAGGGAGTAGAGGATGTAAGAGGAGAGGGAGGGCTCCACAGATCCTTTGAGAGAGGAAAGTGACCTACATTTTCTCAGCAAAAGCAGAGCTATCTTCAGCCAAGTTGGAAAGACTGTGAGGACCAGGGCAGTTTGAGATTTATAAAGTGCTCTTTAAAATTTATAAATTTTTAAAATTTGTATTATTTATTATTTTATTAAAATAAAATTTAAAATTTAAAAAT
>NW_012118376.1:8875582-8881344 GCF_000951035.1 Colobus angolensis palliatus
GACTACAGGTGCCCGCCACCACGCCCGGCTAATTTTTTGTATTTTTAGTAGAGACGGGGTTTCACTATGGTGGTCAGGATTGTCTCGATCTCTTGACCTCGTGATCCACCCACCTCGGCCTCCCAAAGTGGGGGGTTACAGGCGTGAGCCATTGTACTTGGCCCTATCCTTTCTTAAATACTTTTACATAGCTCATCTCGGGATTGACAGACCTTGATAGTGCCTTAAATCCTGGAGAGAGAGAATTCCCAAGAGGCTATAGCAGAATGGAATGGTCAGAACATTTCTGAAAAAAAAAAAACAGATAAGACTGCAACCAGGCATGGTGGTTCATGCCTGTAATACCAGCACTTTGGGAGAACGAGGTGGGAGGATCACTTTAACCCAGGAGTTCAAGGCTGTGGTGAGCTATGATCACACTGCTGCACTCTAGCCTGGGTGACAGAGTCAGACTCTGTCTCTAAAAAAAGAAAAATAAGGCCAAAGCGGGCGGATCACCTTTCAGGAGTGTATCCTGAAAGTTCAGGAGTTCGAGACCAGCCTGACCAACATGAAGAAACCCTATCTCTACTAAAAATACAAAATTAGCCAGGTGTGGTAGTGTATGCCTGTAATCGCAGCTACTCAGGAGGCTGAGGCAGGAGAATCGCTTGAACCTGGGAGGCAGAGGTTGCGGTGAGCTGAGATCATAGCATTGCACTCCAGCCTGGACGACAAAAGTGAAACTCCGTCTCAAAAAACAAAAATAAAAATAAACATAAAAAATAAAAATAAAAATAGTACAGGGTGCAGTGGCTCATGCCTGTAATCTCAGCACTTTGGGAGGCCAAGGTGGGTGGATCACCTGAGGCCAGGAATTCAAGACTAGCCTTCCCAACATGGTGAAACCCTGTCTCTACCAAAAATACAAAAATTAGCCAGGTGTGGTGGCAGGCCCCTGTAATCCCAGCTACTCGGGAGGCTTAGGTGGGAGAATTACTTGAACCCAGGAGGTAGAGGCTGCAGTGAGCTGAGATCAAGCCACTGCACTCCAGCCTGTGGGTGACAGAGTGAGACCTCATCAAAAAATAATAATAATAAAAAATAATAAATAAATGAATAAAAATAAACGTAAACAAATGTCTCATTGAAGTGTACTCTGTTACCTAATATATTAGAAAGTCTTATCTTAAAGTTTTGTTGTCTTGAAGATTTTATGTGGGGTCATAATTAAAATAAATCTTCCAGCTCCTAAGTAAGTTCATACCTCCTATTGTTCAGGTAAGATAATTTTGAAGTCAACAGATTGTTGCTGTCTTACCTGACACAGCTGGGATCAGTAATTAGATTGTCAATTCGAAAAAGTAGATTAAAGCTGAACGTCAAAAAGTGACATATGAATGCCATAGTTTGTCTTAAATTTTTTTCATTTTTCATTTTTAATTAATTAATTTGTTTTAGAGACAGGGTCTTGCTCTGTTACCCAGGCTGCAGTGCAGTGGTGCAAACACGGCTCACTGCAGTCTCAACCTTCTGGGTTGAAGTGATCCTCCCACCTCAGGCTCCTGAGTAGCTGGGACCACAGGTGTGTGCCACCACGCCTGGCTAATGTTTGATTTTTTCATAGAGAAGGGGTCTTGCCATGCTGCCCTGGCTGGTCTCAAACTCCTGGGCTCACAGGATCCTCCAGCCTCAGCCTCCAAAAGTGTTGAGATTACAGGCATGAGCCATCCCACCTAGCCAACAATTTTTTTTTCCAAAGCAACATCATTTTGAGTCTTTTAACAATTAACTTGATTTTTATAGAAACACCTTTTGTTTGTTTGTTTGTGGGACAGAGTTGCAGTATGCTGCCCAGGCTAGAGTGCAATGGAGCGATTGCAGCTCACTATAACCTCTGCCTCCCGGGTTCAAACGATTCTCCTGCTTCAGCTTCCTGAGTAGCTGGGATTACAGGTGCATGCCACCATGCCTGGCTAATTTTTGTGTTTTTAGTAGAGACAGGATTTCATCATGTTGGCCAGGCTGGTCTCAAACTCCTGACCTCATGATCCACCCACCTCACCTCCCAAAGTGCTAGGATTACAGGCATCAGCCACCAAGTCCAGCCTAGAAACACCTTTCTGTTAGGGGTCATCATATTTTATTTTATTTTATTTGTGTGGTTTTTGTTTGTTTGTTTGTTTTTATGGCAGGGTCTCACTATGTAGCCCAGGCTGGAATGCAGTGGCACGATCTCAGCTCACTGCAACCTCCACCTCCCAGGTTCAAGTGATTCTCCTGCTTCAGCCTCCTGAGAAGCTGGGATTACAGGCATGCACCACCATGCCCAGCTAATTTAGTATTTTTAGTAGAGACGCGGTTTCACTGTATTGACCAAGCTGGTCTCAAACTCCTTACCTCAAGTGATCCGTGTACCTCAGCCTCCCAGGGTGTTGGGATTATAGGCACGAGCCACCGTGCCTGGCAGTATGGCTATTTATTAAAAGAGAGAAAGAAAATAACAAGCGTTGGCAAGGATGTGGATAAATTGGAACCCACATGCACTGCTTGCGGGAATGTCACAAAGAGGAAGAGGACTTTCTACAGTACAGTCATTCAGTACCAATTCCTCCTCTTGAGAATAGGCAGGAATCAAGGAACTGTAGGGAAAGAGTGGCTCTCTGAAAGTGACTCATGAGTTACTCACAGACATTTGGTGCATTGACATCAAACACCTACAATAATGTTCTTATAGTATGTAATCTCTCATATTCTCTAATTTCAAACCCTTAGCCCTGAGGGTTTCTTTTTCTTTTTCTTTTTGAAATGGAATCTCGCTCTGTCGCCCAGGCTGGAGTGCAGTGGCCCGATCTCGGCTCACTGCAAGCTCCGCCTCCCGGGTTCACGCCATTCTCCTGCCTTAGCCTCCCGAGTAGCTGGGACTACAGGCGCCCGCCACCGCGCCCGGCTAATTTTTTTGTATTTTCAGTAGAGACAGGGTTTCACCGTGTTAGCCAGAATGGTCTCGATCTCCTGACCTTGTGATCCGCCTGTCTTGGCCTCCCAAAGTGCTGGGATTACAGGCGTGAGCCACCGCGCCCGGCCAACACTGAGGGTTTCTAAGAAAATCCTGGGTATCACTATAAACTCTATGAACAGTGGCAGACTGTTTCCACCGCATTGTTGCATCTGGGCAGCTATATCACATGACAGGCACCTTCCAAATACTTGGGAAGCTAGTTCTGAGTAACTTTGTCTTTTAATTTGGCTTTGCCCTTTGGCAATAGCAATCCCCAGAGTACCCTTCAATATTAACACCGGCAGGCTTACTGGTCACAAACAAGATTTAAATTGGGAAGGGCAACTATTGTTCACACATTAACTAACAGCATTTTCCCCACCTGTCATACACCTTTCAGCCTCCTGCCCTATACACAAAGGGAACTCATAGGCTTGAATCCAATGATGTTGAATAAAAGCATTTAAACAGGTATAAATCATCTTCAGACTTTTTGCCTTAGAACCACTCATAGGGGAAAAGGGGATAAAATGGTTATATCTACCATCTTAGATGTGGGGTTTGGCTTAAACACATACACACACACACACACACACACACACACACACACACACACACAGGCTTGGGTTTCAAATATGGCTCATGAAGCCAATAGTTGTAAGACTTTTGTTTCTCCAGAGCTTTGTGAATGTTTTCCAAAGATCACTAGAACACTACAGGCAGTTCCCAATTTATGAAAGGATTGTATTCTTAAATTTACATTTTTTTTGGCTGGGTGCAGTGGCTCACACCTGTAATCCCAGCACTTTGGGAGGCTGAAGTAGGTGGATGACCTGAGATCAGGAGTTCGACAACAGCCTGGCCAACATGGTGAAACCTCATCTCTACTAAAAATACAAAAATTAGCCGGGTGTGGTGGCTCACACCTGTAATCTTAGCTACTCAGGAGGCTGAGGCAGGAGAATCACTTGAACGCAGGAGACAGAGGTTGCAGTGAGCTGAGATCACACTCCTGCACTCCAGCCCCAGGTGAGGGAGTGAGACGGTGTTTCAAAAACAAAACAAAACAAAAACAGAAACAAACAACGAAAAAAAAAACAAAACAACAACAAAATTAAAAAAACAAAAACTGGGAACATACTTTTGTTCAAACATGTATACAGTAAAAGTTAGACATTGAGGGCCAAGCACGGTGGCTCACATCTGTAATCCCAGCACTTGGGAGGCCAAGGTGGGCAGATCACGAGGTCAGGAGTTCGAGACCAGCCTGGCCAACATAGTGAAACCCTGTCTCTACTAAAAATACAAAAAATTAGCCAGGCGTGGTAGTGGGCACCTGTAATCCCAGCTACTCAGGAGGCTGAGGCGGGAGAATCACTTGAACCCGGGAGGCAGAGGTTGCAGTGAGCTGAGATCGTGCCATTGCACTCTAGCCCAGGCAACAGTGCAAAACTCCATCTCAGAAAAAACAAACAAGCAAACAAAACAAAACAAAACAAAAAAACCATTGAGATATACCAGCCTGCCAGCCTGGGCAACATGGAAACTCCATCTCTTAAAAAAAAAAAAACCAAAAAAAAATTAGCTTGGCGTGGTAACTTGTTCCTGTGGTCCCAGGTTCCCAGCTGCCCAGCTGCTCCAGAGTCTGAGGCTGGAGGGCTGCTTGAGCCTGGGAAGCAGAGGATGCAGTGAGTTGAGATCACATCACTGCACTCCAGCTTGGGAGATAGAGCAACACCCTGTCCGGGCACAGTGGTTCACACTTGTAATCCCAGTACTTTGGGAGGCCGAGGTGGGTGGATCACTTGAGGCTAGGAATTCGAGACCAGCCTGACCAATATGGTGAAACCCCATCACTACTAAAAATACAAAAATTAGCCCGGCATGGTGGCACACACCCGTGATCCTAGCTACTCGGGAGGCTGAGGCAGGAGAGTCACTTGAACTCTGGAGGTGGAGGCTGCAGTGAGGTGACATCGCGCCACTGCACTCCAGCCTGTGTGATAGAGACTCCATCTCAAAAAAGAAAGAAAAAAAATTGAGGTAAAATACATGTATAATACATGTACAGTAAAAGACACTAATTTTAAATACTTAGCTTGATGGATTTTTAAATATGTATATATCCTGGTAAGCAAAGAACCAGATGAAGGTATAGTACCCAGAAAGCTCCGTCATGCTCCTTCCCAGCCAATAAACATCTCTCACAGGTAACCCTTATTCTGAATTCTATCATCAGAAATTGGAGTTTTAAAATAACTTTTTTTTTTCCTGAGACTGAGTCTTGCTCTGTTGCCCAGGTTGAAGTGCAGTGGTGCAATCTCGGCTCACTGCAACCTCTGCCTCCCAGGTTCAAGTAATTCTTTTGCCAGCCTCCTGAGTAGCTGGGATTACAGGTGTGTGCCACCATGCCCAGCTGATTTTTCTAATTTTTAGTAGAGATGGGGTTTCACTTTGTTGGCCAGGCTGGTCTTGAACTCCTGACCTCGTGATCCACCTGCCTCGGCCTCCCAAAGTTGGGATTACAGGCATGAACCACCGCACCTGACTAAAATAACTATTTTAAAACAAAATAAATTAAATGTAGTTTTATTTATTTATTTATTTATTTATTTGAGACAGGGTCTCACTCTGTTGCCCAGGCTGGAGGGAAGTGGCACAATCACAGCTCATTGCAACCTCAACCTCCTGAGCTCAGGTGAACCTCCCACTTCAGCCCCTCAAGCAGCTGGGACTACAGGCACATGCAACCACACACAGCTAACTTTTTTTTTTTTTTTTT
>NW_012118376.1:8881690-8887394 GCF_000951035.1 Colobus angolensis palliatus
AGACAGGGTCTCACTCTGTCTGTTGCCCAGGCTGGAGTGCAGTGCTGTGATCTCAGCTCACTGCAACTTCTGCCTCCCAGGCTCAAGTGATCTTCCTACCTCAGCCTCCCAAGTAGCTGGGACTATAAGCACATGCCACCATGCCTGGCTAATTTTTGTATTTTTTGTAGAGACAGAGTTTTACCATGTTGCCCAGGCTGGTGTCAAACTCCTGAGATCAAGTGATCTGCCTGTCTCAGCCTCCCTAAGGGCTGGGAATACAGGCATGAGTCACGGTGGCCCACCTAAAATTTAATTATTTTTAAAGACGGCATATATATGCCAGAAAAATAGGATCCTGAAGTAATAGAAAAATACTTCCAAATAGCATTTGAAGCACAAGTTACTTGATTAACATATAAATTTCTAATGCTTAAATATATTTTCCTTAATATGAGGTATTAAAACATATCTTTAATCATTTAATAGGTTTCTTATATAAAGAGAATGTTTTAAAATACATATTCAATAATTATTTGCTTAGTAACTCATATTCTGTTTAAAGCACTAATAAAATACTTTGTAATTGATATATAACAGGCACATGTTAAGTGTACAAGGTGCATGCATCTCAAGGATAGAGTTCTACCATGTTTCATATGTATGCATCCTGTAGCTGGGCATGGTGGCATGCACCTGTGGTCCTAGCTACTTGGGAGGCTGAGGCAGGAGGATCACTTGAGCCCAGGAGGTTGAGGCTGCAGTCAACTATAATGGCACTACTGCACTTCCAGCCTGCACAAAAGAGTGAGACACCCCTCTCAAAAAATAAAAATAAAAAAGTATGCATCCATGTAACTTCCATCCAAAGCAGTGTAGAGCCCTAGAGGCTCCCTCATGCTGCTTCCCAGTTCATACTTGCTCTTCCAAAGCAACCTCTATTCTGACGCAAATCACTATCACTTAATTTTACCTATATGGGGTTTTATATAAATGGAACACTTTCTCTTTTTTCATTGTTTTTGTTTATGTTTTTCTGAGATGGTCTGGCTGTGTTGCCCAGGCTGAAGTGCAGTGGCACAATCTTGGCTCACTGCAACCTTAAACTACTGGGCTCAAGTGATCCTCTTGCCTCAGCCTCCCCAGTAACTAGGACTCCCCAGTAGCTCCCCAGTAGCTCAGCCTCCGCAGTAGCAGACAAGGCGCCACCACACCCAGCTAATTATTTTATTTTATTTTTGTAGAGACAGGGTCTGGCTATGTTGCTCAGGCTGGTTTCAAACTCTTGGTCTCAAGCAGTCCTCCTCCCTTGCCTCCCAAAGCATTGGGATTACAGGTGTGAGCCACTGAGCCCAGCCAAAATGCATTTGTCTAGCTTTTGTTCTAACCAGATTATGTTTAAGACAAAAGATGATGTCATAGTTTACATTTAACTGCAGTTCATTCTTTTTTATTGCTCTGTAGTATTCCACAATGTGGCTTTACCAGAATTTATTTATCCTTTCTACCACTCTGCTATTGATGGACATCTGGCTTATTGCCCATTTGGGGTTATCATGAGTACAGCTACTATTCTTGTGCATGTATTTTGGCAAACAGTTGTACTCATTTTAATGAGAAGTACAGGTGTATAAGAGCATATAATAGGAAGATTTTTTAAATTTTTGAGACAGCATCTTGCTTTGTTACCCAGGATGGAGTGCAGTGGCATGAATGGCTCATCACAGCCTCAACCTCCTGGGCTCAAGTGATCCTCCATCTCAGATCCCCAGGTAGCTGGGACTACATGTGTGTCCATCATGTCTGGCTAATTTGTTGTTGTTGTTGTTGACAGGGGGTTTCACTATGTTGTGCAGGCTGTTCTTGAGCTCCTGAGCTCAAGTGATCTGCCTGCCTCAGTCTTCTAAAGTGCTGGGATTACAGCCTCTCCTAAACTGGAGAGGCTGAGAAATTACTGTATTGCAATGCTTTTGAGGTGATAATGTTTTCTGAATCTCAAAGCTGGAGGCCAGAAACACATCTTCCGTATCTACGACATCAGGGGGGACCCTTTCTGCCTTTCCTCTTAGCCCTGGAAGCTTTCAATTTGGGGATGTTCTGGCAGTGGCTGTCATTTATATATCTGACCCATTCATAAATGAGTAAGATAATCCCCACCTACACTCACAGTTAGGACAACTAGTATTCTGTAGGAAATATTGGTTATTATTTTCGGCTGTCAGCAGAGAAATCCCGTCATACTTTTGGGGAGTTCCCTACTGATGAAGCCGATGGGAAGCCCCGCCCAGTAACTGAAGCTATAAAGGCCCTTGCTCCCTGAGCCTCCCTTGCAACCGGAGCATAGCACCTGACCTCCATCCCACCAAGCCATGTCTCACATTGGATCACTCGGAAGCTGAGTCCTGGGGGCTTCCAGCTTCCGAGGGAGACAGGAGGCTCCTTGGTGAAGCACTTGGCATACTGGGTAGCAGGAGCAGGGGAGCTGTTTTCATCAGAAGGCCTTTTAGGTATGATTTTGCACATTGCGCCTGCTGCATAGTCCCCAACTCAGAACTCCAGCTCTCCCAGCAATTCTGTAAGCTTTATGATGTGTGTTAATAAATTCCTCTTGCCTGGATGCAGTGGCTCAGGCCTGTAATCCCAGCACTTTGGGAGTCCGAGGCTGGCGGATCACTTGAGGCCAGGAGTTCAAGAGCAGCCTGGCCAACATGGTGAAACCCCGTCTCTATTAAAAATACAAAAATTAACCGGACATGGTGGCGCATGCCTGTAGTCCCAGCTACTTGGGAGGCTGAAGGAGGAGAATCGCTTGAACCTGGGAGGCAAAGGCTGCAGTGAGCCAAGATCACACCACTGCACTCCAGCCTGGGTGACAGAGTGAGACTCTATCTCAAAAGATTAAATAAATAAATAGACACATTCCTTTTTCTTTTTTTTGAGACGGAGTCTTGCTCTGTCACCCAGGCTGGAGTGCAGTGGCGCGATCTGGGCTCACCGCAAGCTCCGCCTCCCGGGTTCACGCCATTCTCCTGCCTCAGCCTCCCCAGTAGCTGGGACTGCAGGCGCCCGCCACCACCATGCCCGGCTAATTTTTTGTATTTTTTAGTAGAGACGGGGGTTTCACCATGTTAGTCAGGATGGTCTCGATCTGACCTCGTGATCCGCCCGCCTCGAGTTCCCAAAGTGCTGGGTTTACAGGCATGAGTCACCGCGCCCAGCTTTACATTCCTCTTCTTAAATCAACCAACTTTGGTTTCTGTGGTTTAGAACTAAGAATCTCAACTGATAAATCCTCCTACCCAAATTTCCCCATAATTGATTATTACAGATATTTATTGTTTATTGATAGCATAAAAGGGTGCTTTGTGCAAAAAGATCAACACCTTGTATACCACTTACAATTCAAACTGTCTTGGTAAATGCCTATTATGGGTGTAATATCTTGCAATAACTTCAGTTCCTCCATAACCTTTAAGTGGTGGGGTTATTTATTAAACAAATTACAGGGTAAACAGAATTAAGTTTTTAAATACATGCCTGGAGGTAGAGTGCCTGATAAGCTACTTATATTTGGGGGACTTTAAAGAAGAAAGTAAGGTGTCAATTATTTATTTATTTATTTATTTATTTGCCACAGGGGTCTCACTCTGCTGCCCAGGCTGCAGTGCTCTGGCGCCAGCTCAGCTCACTGCCACCTCTGCCCCCTGTGCTCAAGCAATCCTACCCCCTCAGCCTCCAGAGTAGCTGGGACCACAGGCATATGCCACATGCCCGGCTAATTTTTGTATTTTTGATAGAGGTGGGATTTCAGCATGTGCCACCACACTCCACTATTTTTTAGTTTTTAGAAGAAATGAGGTCTCCTTATCGTTGCCCAGGCTGGTCATGAACTCCTGGGCTCAAGTCATCCTCCTGCCTCAGCCTCCCAAAGTGTCATAACACTCTTACAGGTGTGAGCCACGGAGTCTAGTTGGTGCCAAATCTTTATTCTGTTTCCTAGCCTTCTCCTCTCTTTCGTCTTTTCATGCTGGTATATGAAGTTGTGGCTGTGGTCAAGTGAATCAATTGAAGTGGGAATGTTATGTGAACGTGTGAATGCCATCATGGATCTAGTAGACTGTACCAGTATGTACAAACATCCAAAGAAGGCCCGATGATGTGATAAACACTCAGGCCATCAGTTATTAATAATGAAGCATACTTCTGTTAATGAAAATTTATCAGTAACATTAGCAAAACAAAAACTGTAAAGCTAAATGTAGGGAATTTCATTGAGCTTTATGGTTTACAGTATGATTTGAGATACTTTTATCTCATGTGATTCCGTTGCATGGAAGAGTTAAGTGACTTACCTGAGGCCACACAGCTTGAACCTAGACCTATCTCCCATTCCCTCCTCTTTCCACCATACAGTATGAACATCATAACTAAAGCAACGATAACACAATGGAATGAAATAAATAGAAAACAAAGACTCAGAATTCAGAAAAATCGCATGATCTAGTTTTAGCCAAGGAGAATAAAAACAGAGTAATACAAAATTAATTTTAGTAATTTTTTTTTTTTTTTTTTTTTTTTTTGAGATGGAGTCTCCCTCTGTCGCCCAGGCTGGAGTGCAGTGGCCGGATCACAGCTCACTGCAAGCTCTGCCTCCCGGGTTCACGCCATCCTCCTGCCTCAGCCTCCCGCATAGCTGGGACTATAGGCGCCCGCCACCTCGCCCAGCTAGTTTTTTGTATTTTTTAGTAGAGACAGGGTTTCACTGTGTTAGCCAGGATTCTTAATTAAAACACAAAACACAATGTACTATACAATTTCACTTTTGTAAATGCCAAAACTCTTTCTTCAAGTGTATTAATGTTTATATAAATGTAAACATGTTGTTAGAGTTTGGGTGTTTATCCCCCCAAACCTTATGCTGAAATTTCATCCCCAGTGTTGGGGATGGGGCCTAACGGGAGGTGTGTGGGTCATGGGGCAGATTCACCATGAGTAGATTCATGCCCTCCTTGGGAAGGGAAAGAGTGAGTTCTTGCTCTGTGGGTTCCCTAGAGAGCTGGTTGTTTAAACAAGCCTGGCACTTCCCCCTTGCTCTCTTGCTTCCTCTTACCATGTGGACCCTCCACACCAGCTCCCCTTTACCTTCCTCCGTGAGTGGAGGCAGCCTGAGGCCTCATCACACACAGATGTTGGCGCCATGCTTCTTGTGCAGCCTGCAAAGCTGTGAACCAAATAAACCTCTTTTCTTCATAAATTACCAAGCCTCAGGCATTCCCCTATGGCAACACAAAGCAGACTAAAACAAATGAGGAAGATGAGAATGAAAGGATGTGCTCCAATATGTTAACAGTGACTATTTCTGGGGGGTGAAATTATGGACAATTTTATTTGTGTGTGCTTAGGTGGAGAAGGATGAATTCATCTTTGGCCCAGTACGGTAGTACACGCCTGTAATCCCAGCACTTTGGAAGGCTGAGGCAGGGGAATTGCTTTAGTTCAGTCGTTCGAGACAAGCCTGGGCAACATAGCGAGACCTTGTCTCTATAAAAAATACAAAATAGGGCTGGCAACGATGGCTCATGCCTGTAATCCCAGCACTCTGGGAGGCCGAGGTGGGTGGATCAGCTGAGGTCAGGAGTTTGAGACCAGCCTGACCAACATGGTGAAACCCTGTCTCTACTAAAAATACAAAAATTAGCCAGGTATGGTGGCAGGCACCTGTAAT
>NW_012118376.1:8895524-8904652 GCF_000951035.1 Colobus angolensis palliatus
GCTCTGTCACCCAGGTTGGGGTGCAGTGGCATGATCTCAGCTCACTGCAACCTCCACCTCTGGGGTTCAAGTGGTTCTCGTGCCTCAGCCTCCCGAATAGCTGGGACTACACTGTGTGACAACACGCCCAGCTAATTTTTCAATAGAAAAATTATTGAAATCAAAAATTATTGAAAATATCAAAATCTATTTTCAGTAGAGACGGGGTTTCACCATGTTGGCCAGGATGGTCTCAAACTCCCGGCTTCAAGTAATCCACCCACCTCAGCCTCCTAAAGGGCTGGGGTTACAGGCATGACCCACTGCCCCTGACCTGATCAATTTTCTATAATAAATACATTACCTATATACTTTTAAAAAAAGCTTTTTATAAATTATTATTCAAAACCATAGTCACTTTGAGAGTCTATAGCCACCTTATTATTTAACACAATGGAAAGTATATTTTGAGTATCTAGCCACCAGTTACTGAGCAAGGACCTTTGTGGTGTTTTACATTATTTAATTTTCACAACAATTTCATCAGGTATTATTATCGCCACGTCACAGTTAAGGAGGCTGATGGTTGGAGATGTTAATTTGTCAAGGTCACATAGTAAGAAATGGAGTCTTGGTTGTGATGAGCTCAGAAGTTCACCTTCTCCTTCTGCAGGGCTAAACCATCCCTCCTACCTTCTGCCTACCCCCAGTTCGTCTGTCTATTATAGGACAGGTGGTCTATTACATGCTGGAGCAGATCTGTCATAACCTCCTTTAAAAACCATTGAAAGCAGTCGGGCACAGTGGTTCACGCCTGTAATCCCAGCACTTTGGGAGGCCAAGGCAGATAGATCACTTGAGGTCAGGAGTTCAAGACCAGCCTGGCCAGCATGGCGAAACCCTGTCTCTACTAAAAATACAAAATTAGCTGGGCATGGTAGCATGCGCCTGTAATCCCAGCTACTCAGGAGGCTGAGGCAGGAGAATCACTTGAACCCAGGAGGTGGAGGTTGTGGTGAGTGGAGATAACACCACTACACTCCAGCCTGGGCAACAGAGCAAGACTCCATATCAAAACAACAACAACAAAAATCCCCAAAAAACCCATTGAAAGCATTAAAGTAGACAATTTTAAAGTGATTTTACAGCCAGGTGTGGTGGCTCGTGTCTGTAATCCCAGCACTTTGGGAGGCCAACGTGAGTGGATCACTTGAGGTCAGGAGTTCAAGATCAGCCTGGCCAACATGGCATCTCTATTAAAAATACGAAAATTAGCTGGGCATGGTGGTGCACATCTGTAGTCCCCACTAGTCAGGAGGCTGAGGTGGGAGGGTCGCTTGAACTCAGAAGGTGGAGGTTGCAGTGAGCCAAGATCATGCCATTGCACTCCAGCCTGGGTGACAGAGCAATACTTCATCTCAAAAATAAAATAAAATGTCTAAAGCCATTTTTGTAAAAAAATAAAGTAATTATACACATCACAAAGGTCTGGGAGGGTATACTCCAAACAGTATATACTGCCAGGGAGTAGAATTGATACTGGTGGGACTTTTGTTTTCTATTTTCTAAGCTTTTATACTCATTATTTTTAAAAATTATAATAGTTAAAAAAAAATGGTCATAAAAAATTGCAGACTTTTCCTGTGTTGTATCTTTCAAACTTCGATGCATCTCAATATCAGAAACAATTTCTGATGTGTACTTCATTACCACCCCCAAAGTCTCCACCTATTTCACTGATTTCTGTATCTTTAATGCTAACACATCTGGCACAATAAAAGCTTTTGACACATAACTGGCAAATACTTTTTTCAAGTTGTAGATTTACTGACATATCCTCATGTTAATTTTCAAATTAGAATACATGTTAAAATCATATGGAAGGGCTGGGTGCAGTGGTTCACATCTGTAATCCCAGCACTTTGAAAGGCTGAGGCAGGGGGATTGCTTTGGGAGGCCGAGACGGGCAGATCACTTGAGGTCAGGAGTTCAAGAACAGCCTGGTCAACATAAGATGAAACCCCGTCTCTACTAAAAATATAGAATTTAGCTGGGTGTGGCGGTGGGTGCCTGTAATCCCAGCTACTTGGGAGGCTGAGGCAGGAGAATCGCTTGAACCAAGGAGGCAGACGTTGCAGTGAGCTGATCACACTACTGCAC
The DNA here is from genome assembly GCF_000951035.1 of Colobus angolensis palliatus. Lineage (NCBI taxonomy): Eukaryota > Metazoa > Chordata > Mammalia > Primates > Cercopithecidae > Colobus > Colobus angolensis. The sequence continues at coordinate 8,897,664 of NW_012118376.1, forward strand.
TCCAGCCAGGGTGACAGAGTGAGACTCCATCTCAAAAAATCAAAGAAAAAGTCATATGGAAGAAAGAAAATGTACAGGGAAGTACTTTTCCTTCTGAATCTTGTAACTTGCCAGAGGTAGCTATTACAGGCTTAACTGTGGCCTCTCAAAAAGATAACGCTGAAGTTCCTAACCTCCAGTATCTCAGAATGTGACCTTATTTGGAAAGAGCATCCTAGCAAATGTAATGAGTTGACAGGAGGTCGTGCTGGAGAAGGTGGGCCTCTCATTCAATATGACTGGTATGGCCAAGACAGGGAGAAGGCCATGTGAGAATGGAGGACTGGAGAGATGCATCTACAAGCCAAAGAATGTCAAACATGGCCAGCAAACCACCAGAAACCAGAAGGGGACTCCCCTACAGGTTTTCGAGGGAGCATGTCCCAGATGACACCTTGCTTCCAGACTTCTAGGCTGCAGGTCTGTGAGACAACACATTTCCGTTGTTTTGAGTGACTCAGTTTGTAGTACGTTGTCATGGCAGCCCTAGGAAACCAATACAGTGGCCTGGACTTTGAATTGTTGCAAATAACGGGGGAAGGGAAACAGTGAGTCACCTGAGCACTGTGACCTACAGGTTTTCAATGACTTTCCAGTTTATTATCTGACAAGTGAAAATATTTTCAGGAACATGCACAGTGAACACAGGAATGCTAGAAAGGCAAACATAAAAGGGCACACACACACGACAGGTGACTGAAACTTTAACGCACCTAAGGGATTGACCACAGCATTTACAAATCAGTGTTACTACATTGGTTTTTCAAAGATTAGCATTTACATTTATAAACTTTATTTTACAAGTTTCACAAAATTCAATTTCCTTAACACTTTGACAGGAATCTAACTCTACAATCTATCAAAATGGTAATATTTTACCTCTTTTTTTTTTTTAAAGCACTAGTGTTCTTCTTAAGTGAAATGTTAACACAGGGCTCAATACATAAAAGAGAAAGTGAAGTTGATCCATTTGGGGGGTCCCATCAGGGGCCTCACGCTTCCCTAGGTGTTACCCCCTAGGTTTCCACAGCACAGGCTGGGAAGCCACAGAATTAAAATATTAACAATGAATGCGTAAAGATTTCACTGACAAATAAAAACTAGGGAGTGTATTTAGTGACCACAACTTTCTAAGCTTCTGCTTTTCCACATGCTTTTCTTTGGTTTCATCACTTCAGAAAACTCTTTGAACATTAATTGTTTGAATGGCAGCTATATTAGTCAGAAGCTGTAATGCTACACCTGGGAATTTATCTACATGATAGATACTGATGAATAAAATCCAACAAGAACGATTTTGTTTTAAAAAAAAAAAAGCTTTGTTAAGGCTGTCTATTGTTCATACTAAGAGAAATAAAACATTTCTCATGAATAAAGTCCAAAGCCAAGATAATTCTTAGAAAGATGAAGCATCCCTGCTGGGCACGGTGGCTCACACCTGAATCCCAGCACTTTGGGAGGCCAAGGTGGGTGGACCATCTGAGGTCAGGAGCTCGAGACCAGCCTGGCCAACATGGTGAAACCCTGTCTCTATTAAAAATACAAAAAATTAGCTGGGCATGGTGGTGGGTGCCTGTAATCCCAGCTACTTGGGAGGCAGAGGCAGAAGAATTGCTTGAACCCAGGAGGCAGAGGTTGCAGCGAGCCGAGATCATACCACTTACTTCAGCCTGGGCAACAAGAGCGAAACTCTGTCGAAAAGAAAAGAGAAAGAGAAAGAGAAGAGAAAAGAGAAGGGTAAGGGAAGAGAAGAGAAAGCATCCCAAAAATTCAAAAATTCAAAGGAAGTTTCCAAGGAAATGCTACATTGTGGGACTGTAGCACGTATGTCCAAAGGGGATAGAAAAGGAATAATAGCTGGGCGCGGTGGCTCACGCTTGTAATCCCAGCACTTTGGGAGGCCCACGCGGGCAGATCATGAGGTCAGGAGATCGTGACCATCCTGGCTAACAAGGTGAAACCCCATCTCTACTAAAAATTAGCTGGGTGTGGTGGTGGGTGCCTGTAGTCCCAGCTACTTGGGAAGCTGAGGCAGAAGAATGGCAGGAACCCAGGAGGCGGAGCTTGCAGTGAGCCGAGATCACGCCACTGCACTCCAGCCTGGGCAACAGAGCGAGGCTCCGTCTCAAAAAAAAGAAAAGAAAAGAAAAGCAATATTCATACAATTCATACAATTCAATGTGTCCAGGGCAGGCTGGACTATGTGGAGATGGAGAGATGTACAGTCACACTGAGGGAGGCCATGTGGAACCCCAGGGGTCACAGAGACACAGGGAAGCATCAGGCTAAAGCCATGAGTAAACGCCACAAAACAGGAAGGCACCATACACTCAGGCTTTTGGTTAAGTAAGTTGGGCTTGCTCATTAAGGACCTTTTCTTGAGACTCATTCTTTATAATTTATTCATTTCACAAACACTTCTGTAGATTTCACAAACACTAATATAGTTATTACCATATTAGTAACTCCTTTAATTCTAACAACTCTGTGAGGAAGGGACTATTATTAGCCACATTTTACAGAAGAGGAAACAGGCACACAGAGATTACGCAATTTGCCAAGATCAGGATGTCTGAAAATGTTGATCTGGGATTCAAATACCTTTCAAGGGAATAAATGACACCTCTGAAAGATGTCACCCATTTTCCCTTAGAAAAATCCTTTAGAAATCCCCTAGGAATTTCTCTAGGAAGAGAAATTTGTCCTAGAAAAATCCTAGGAACCTGCCTGAGTGAAAAAGGAAAAAGTAGCACCAGAATTGATAGTCCACTTGCCCATCGCACTGCCGGGATACAATCTCTAAAATGATGACACATTTAAATGCGATAGACGAATATGAAATTGGTCACAGATGAACACAGATTTTTTCCATTCTTAGTAAATGCCTTTAGTACATCTGAATTTGTTTAAAAATGTTTGAGTTTGGCCGGGCGCAGTGGCTCAAGCCTGTAATCCCAGCACTTTGGGAGGCCGAGACGGGTGGATCACGAGGTCAGGAGATCGAGACCATCCTGGCTAACACAGTGAAACCCTGTCTCTACTAAAAAATACAAAAAAGGAGCCAGGCGAGGTGGCGGGTGCCTGTAGTCCCAGCTACTCGGGAGGCTGAGGCAGGAGAATGGCGTAAACTCGGGAGGTGGAGGTTGCAGGTGAGCCGAGATTGCACCACTGCACTCCAGCCTGGGCGACAGAGCGAGACTCCGTCTCAAAAAAAAAAAAAAAAAAAAGTTTGAGTAAAATCGTTAATGTTGCATACTGGTTGAACCAACTGGAAGCTGATTCGGGAAGCGTTTGCTTATCTACCACAGAGGCTAGCATCAAAAAGGCAGTAAATAAATAGTAAACTTGCTATTTAAAAAAAAAAAAAGTAGTTCCCCAGCCTGACCAACATGGTGAAACCCCGTCTCTACTAAAAATACAAAAATTAGCTGGGCGTGGTGGCGCATGCCTGTAATCCCAGCTACTGGGGAGGCTAAGGCAGGAGAATTGCCTGAACCCGGTAGGTGGAGGTTGCAGTGAGCTGAGATCATGCCACTGCTCTCCAGCCTGGGTGACAGAGCGAGTGTTCATCTCAAAATAAAATAAAATAAAATAAAAAGTGGTTTCAAATAAGGGTTAAGAATAACCTTGTACATCCCAATTCATTACTTTATCATATTCTTGAATTCTTTGCTTTATGTGAGAAAGTTTATTCTTTAGGTAATCACAGCGTTCTTTTTTTTCCAGAAATGTAGGATCCTGTAAAAGAAATATAAGTATTACTCTGGCTCTTGGCTTCCTCAGTGAAAAACACAGAAACATACATTATCACCCAGGAAATGATCATACACAACAAAAGTCTCTACAGCAGATTCCGAACTCAGAGTAACAGTTAAGCTCTTTACACACTTTTTAAATGTACTTTTATTTTAGAGCGGTTTCAGATTCAGAGCAAAATCAAACAGAAGTACAAAGAGCTGAGGCACCTTTCATTTTACTATCTGATGTACATAAAAAAGTAAATGAAGCCAAGTACAGTGGCATGTGCCTGTAGCCCCAGCAACTCAGGAGGCTGAGGTAGAAGGATTGCTTGAGCTCAGGTGTCTGAGGCCAGCTTAGGCAACATGCCAAGACCCCATCTCTTTAAAAAAAAGTAATAAGTATAGAAAATATTAATAAATGGTCTCTACCGCCTTGACTGACTTTTTTTTCTTTTTCAGACAGGGTTTCACTCTGTTGCCCAGGCTAGAGTGGAGTGGCGTACTCTGTCTCCCAGTGCAACCTCTGCCTCCCAGGCTCAAGTGATCCTCCCACTTCAGCCTCCCAAGTAGCTGGGACTACAGGCATGTGCCACCATTACCGGCTAATGTTTGTATTTTTTTGTAGAGACAAGGTTCCGCCGTGTTGCCCAGGCTGGTCTCAAACTCCTGGGCTCAGGCGTTCCACTCGCCTTGGCCTCCCAAAGTGTTGAGATTACAGTCCTGAGCCCGTGTCTAGCCACCTCTACTGATTTTGAGATTAAGTTAGAGCTGGAAAGATGTAAAATCAGTTCATCTTTTTGAAGGAACAGGTGGAGAATTCCTGATCAATGCTCATTTCCCTAGGTTGCTAAATCAGGACACAGCAAAATGTATTCACAACAGACATGACAAGAAATGGCATCCAGCAGCCATTTTCCCTTAAAAGGAGCATCTCACGAAATAACAAAAAGGAACTATTTTAGCTAACAGAATCTAGAGTCTGTCAATTATCACATATGTACCTGGATAAGAATACAGTTTGAAGAAGAAAACTGTTTTACTCACATTCTTTTTTTTCTTAAACTCTTCATGGATTCTTGAAATTCTCTCATGTTCCTAAAAATAATATATTGTATACTTAAGTTAAAACATTTGCATTTACTGAAATCATATCTCAAAGCACACTGAGAATTAGAACAAAAAACAATTTTAACTAAGAAAATAGTGAAAACAGTGACACACAAAAATTCATTTCACAGGCAAATATTTCAGGGCTTACTATCTGCTAGGCCCAGGCAATAAAAGAGAGAAAGGGCCCTGACCACATGCAACCAGTCCCAAGCCCCAGGCCCTTAGGGAGGATACACAGCTGGCCCAGGGTCACACGGCTGGCAAGCTCCGTTTCCTTATTGGTAAAATGGAAAGAAAACCATAATAACCTCAAAGGGTTGTAAGAAGGTTCACTTATTTGAAATCATCCTTATAAAGTGCCTGCCACATAATAACCACATTAGTTATGATTATGTACATCCTTTTTGGAAAGTTCATCCCCTTTGGAAAGTTCTTTTTTGAGTTATTAGGTGTTGGGGTTAAGCAGTTTGACAGTATGTAACTTTTGAAAATAGCTAATATAAGGCTTCTTGTAGCTTTTTTCTAAAGTTTTATAATAAATATGAACTTTGTTAAGGAATTGAATGGTCTATCCAAAGGGAACAGATTACTACAGCAATGCCCTCATTCATCCACGCACACCTATGCATAGAGATTGTCCAACAAAGCAAACCTAATAAATAAATAAATATAATAATTTATAGGTTTTTTTTTTTTTTCAAGACAGTCTTCCTCTGTCACCCAGGCTGGGGTGCAGTGGCACGATCTCAGCTCACTGCAACCTCCCACGTCTCTGGCTCAAGCTATTATTGAGCCTCAGCCTCCCAAGTAGCTGGGATTATCAGCACATCACCAGGCCTGGCTAATTTTTATTTTTATTTATTTATTTATTTATTATTTATTTTTGAGATGGAGTCTCATTCTGTCGCCCAGGCTGAAGTGTAGTGGTGCGATCTTGGCTCACTGCAACCTTCCCCTCCTGGGTTCAAGCGATTCTCCTGCCTCAGCCTCCCAAGTAGCTGGGATTACAGGTGCCCACCACTACGCCCAGCTAATTTTTCGTATTTTTAGTAGAGATGGGGTTTCACCACGTTGGCCAGGCTCGTCTTGAAATCCTGACCTTGTGATTCACCCACCTCAGCCTCCTGAAGTGCTGGGATTACAGGTGTGAGCCACCATGCCCGGCTGCTAATTTTTATTTTTTTATGAGTAGACGTGGTCTTGCTATATTGCCCAAGCTCATCTTGAACTCCTGGCTTCAAGCAATCATCCTGCCTTGACTCCCAAAGTGTGGGCATTACAGCCATGAGCCCCCTTGCCCAAACAATTTTAATTCCTCAAACTCTTTTACAGACTGAGATCATGAGTATGTTTGTGTTTTGAATGCTTGCCAGCAGTGAATTAAACCTGGTGATTTAATTGCAATCTGTAATAACAGATCCTGGACAAGGAATAAACTTACTGCTGGGGTTAGCACTGCTGTGCTGGAGATGCAGGCAGAGAGGAGCTGTAACATCCATCTAGAGTCTGTCACTGAATTTAAGGAGTGGTAAGGACCAGAGGGATTGTTTGGGGCAATATTTCTATTTTATGGGCTCAGAAAAGTCATGTGACTATTTTTCAGGGGTGCACAACCATGTCTGTGAGAGAACCTGCCTCCAAACAGGCCCACTGGACTTTGAAATGCCTCACATGCTTCCATGGGGACATGGTGAGAAAATGAATGAGCCTGTGGACTCCTGCCCAGGACAAAGCTCAGCCTGTGGCCAAGGAGAAGCTAACTTTTGTAATATGGTTAATATTTCTACTTTAGATAAGGACTGGAGGATACACTGATAATAACAACCGCGGGCCTGCCATTGGGTTACTTACAAGCCCTGTCTTGTTAAAAATCACAGGTAATGGCTGTTGGTGATACTGGGTGGAAACATCACGGGAAGACTTGGTCTTAGCCTGTACTGTCATCAGGACCCTCTTGATTTCCCAACTGCAGACCACGTGCTGCAGCCCTTGTCCATTTTAAAGCACACAAACTAGATACCACTGGGTGCTGGCTCAAAAATTACAGGTTAAGATTTTCTTATTTTTTTTTTTTTTTGGTGAGACGGAGTCTCGCTCTGT
>NW_012118376.1:8905137-8907150 GCF_000951035.1 Colobus angolensis palliatus
CCCAGGCTGGAGTGCAGTGGTGTGATCTCGGATCACTGCAACCTACGACTCCCGGGTTCAAGCAATTCTCTTGTCTCTGCCTCCCCAGTAGCTGGAATTACAGGCATGTGCCACCATGCCCGGCTAATTTTTGTATTTTTAGTAGGGACGGGGTTTCACGATGTTGGTCAGGCTGGTCTCGAACTCCCAACCTCAGGTGATCCGCCCGCCTCAGCCTCCCAAAGTGCTAGGATTACAGGTGTGAGCCATCACGCCCGGACTTGCAGGTCAGGATTTTCTGCATTATTTCTCCAAACAAGCCTGCTCCTCTCAACCTGCGCTGATCCAGATTCCTGGGGCCTCATGCCTTCCTGCACTCCTCTGACGGCCTCTAAACTAGGTCACCCTTCTTAGACCCGTGGGCCTTGCTTATTTTCCAAATGGTACTGACATTCAACCTCAATATTTGCTGAATTTCTCTTGCTTCCTGTACTGGTGTCTCTTAGCCAACACCATTCCATTGCTCCAGGGTTAGGAAAATGTCACTGCAATACACATTTGGCTTAGTTAACTCATAATGATAAGTGATTTAAATGTACACTTAACAGAGTCTGTGGTCGAAGCAAAGATACCCAACTTCTCAGGTAAAAAAATTATATATATATGTGTGTGTGTGTGTGTGTGTGTGTGTGTGTTCCCATACATAAATTTGACATTTAGTTTTTTTGGTTTTGTTTTGGTTCTGTAGCCCAGGCTGGAGTACAGTGGCACGATCTCAGCTCATTGCAATCTCCGCCTCCTGGGTTCACGTGACTCTTCTGCCTCAGCCTCCTGAGTAGCTGGGACTACAGCCATGTGCTACCACAGCCAGACCAACATTTAGTTTTTATAAAGCTGTGTTTTTAAAATTTAATTATACATGTAATAGATTAATACAGCCTCTTTTAAAAAGAGAATATTACACAAATATTCCTACCAGCATTATTCATAACAGCCAATGAGTGGAAATGTCTATATAGACATTTGGAAATGACCAAATGTCTATCTCTTGATAAATGGATAAACAAAATGTGGTATATCCATATAGCAGAATATTATTCCACCACAAAAAGGAATAAGTATTGAGCTATGCTAAAATATGGATGAACCTTGAAAACATTATGCAAAATGAAGAAGCCAGACACAAAGGATTTATATGAAATGTTCAAACTAGGCAAATCCATTCAGACAGAAAGTAGATTAGTGGTTGTCAATGGTTGGACAGAGCTGAGAATGGGAAATAACTGCTAATGGGTAACAGTTTCTTTTTTTTTCTTTTCTTTTCTTTTTTTTTTTGAGACAGGGTCTCGCTCTGTTGCCCTGGCTGGACAACCTCTACCTCCTGGGTTTAAGTGATTCTCCTGCCTCAGTCTTGCAAGTAGCTGAGATTACTCAGCCCGCCAATGTGCCCAACTAATTTCTGTATTTTTAGTAGAGACAGTGTTTCACCATGTTGGCCAGGCTGGTCTCAAATTCCTGACCTCAAGTGATCTGCCTGCCTCAGCATCCCAAAGTGCTGGGATTACAGGCATGAACCACTGCCCCCCGCCAATATAGGATTTCTTTTTGGGGTGATTAAACTGTTCTGGAATTTGAGGGGTGCTGACTGCACAACTCTGTAACTATACTAAAATTCACTGAATTGTACACTTTAAAAGGGTAGATTTATTATATGTGAATGAGATCTCAATTAAAAAGAGTACATCTGGGCCAAATGCAGGGGCTCACGCCTGTAATACCAACACTTTGGGAGGCTGAGGTGGGCGGATCACCTGAGGTCAGGAGTTCAAGACCAGCCTGCCCAAAATGGGGAAACCCTGCCTCTACTAAAAATACAAACATTAGCTGGGCATGCACCTATAGTCCCATTTACTTGGGAAGCTGAGGTAGGAGAATCATGTAACCTGGGAGGGAAATCTGACAGTGAGCCGAGATTGCGCCACTGTACTCCAGTCTGGGTGACAGAGCAACAGAGCAAGACTCCGTCTCAAAAAA
>NW_012118376.1:8908663-8910570 GCF_000951035.1 Colobus angolensis palliatus
AAATAAAATATGGGTAAGCACAGAGTGAAAAAACAAAAAGAAAAAATACTGTTTAATAATTGAAGACAAAAGATATTAAGTTACATAATTTGAATTGTCATCTTCACTAGACACCTTGAGGATCTCAAATGCTTTCCTAGACACAGAAAGCAGATGTAAATGGTTATACATTTTTTAAAAAGCCAGATTTTGGGCGCAGTGGCTCATGCCTGTAATCCCAGCACTTTGGGAGGCCGAGGCGGATGGATCCCAAGATCAGGAGATCGAGACCATCCTAGCTAACATGGTGAAACCCCGTCTCTACCAAAAATACAAAAAAATCAGCTGGAAATGGTGGCGGGGGCCTGTAGTCCCAGCTACTCGGGAGGCTGAGGCAAGAGAATGGCATGAACCCAGGAGGTGGAGCTTGCAGTGAGCTGAGATCACGCCACTGTGCTCCAGTCTAGGTGACAGAGCGAGACTCATCTCAAAAAAAAAAAAAAAAAAGCCAGATTTTATGCTGAATGCAGCGGCTCATGCCTGTAATCCCAGCACTCTGGGAGGCCAAGGTGGGTGGATTATTTGAAGCCAGGAGTTGAGACCATCCTGGCCAACATGGCGAAACCACATCTCCACTAAAAATACAAAAAAATTAGCTGGGTGTGGTGGCACATGCCTGTAATCCCAACTACTCAGGAGGCTGAGGCAGGAGAATCACTTGAACCCGGGAGGTGGAGGTTGCAGCAAGCCAAGATTGTGCCACTGCACTCCAGCCTGGCAAAAGAAAAATACTCTGTCTCACAGAAAAAAAAAAAAAAAAGCCAGATTGTATTCATCCTCTAGATTTCAGTGCTCCTCCTAGGCAGCTGTACACACTAACCTGTCGGCTTTCCGAATGATGGGGCAACCTGCTCATCACTGCATCCAGCTCATCGAACTTCCTCAGGACGGCCTGAACTTCTGCAGACAGCTCTTTGTACTCTGAAAACTGGTCTTGGAACACAGCTTTATAGCGTTCTCGCTCATCATCTGTCTGAATCACAGGGTATTTTCTGGGGGAAAAACATAAACCAAAGATATAATCATTTCACTAAAAGAAGCTGAATGGGAAATCCGCTTAGCTTATTCCTTAGTGATCATATCGTACCTTCAATTCAATACATTACCTCTCAGGTAATAACTATTTACATATATGATTTCAAGCACAGAGTATTAACTTGGAGACAAACTGGAAAATGAAAGGACCAAATGGGGCCCCTCAACTTCTACCTTGAGGAAGAATTCAGACTGATACTCACGCCACATAGTCGGGCATCACGATAGGTTTAGGAATGTGGCCTGGGGGGATATGTCCACTCAGTAGTTCAGGTTTCATTTTTGCTGTTCTCAATTCCTTGAAATTAACTTCTGAGTCTCTTTGTCTGTCACCACTGGTGGCCATTTCACACTGCAGTTAGGGAGAAAAAGAGGATTTATTAATATAGGTAGAAAAAAACCCTCTGAATGGGGAGGAAGATCAGATGGGGTGTCTCAAACCTATAATCCCAGCACTTCCGGAGGCCAAAGCGGGAGGATCACATGAGGTCAGGAGTTCAAGACCAGCCTGGCCAACATGGCAAGACCCTGTCTCTATAAAAAGTTTAAGGCCAGGCACAGTGGCTCACGCCTGTAATCCCAGCACTTTGGGAAACTGAGGTGGGTGGAACACTTGAGGTCTGGAGTTCGAAACCAGCCTGGCCAACACGGTGAAACCCTATCTCTACTAAAAATACAAAAATCAGCTGGGCGTGGTGGCGGGTGCCTGTAATCCCAGCTCCTCGGGAGGCTGAGGCAGGAGAATTGCTTGGGCCCAGGAGGCGGAGGTTGCAGTGAGCCAAGATTGTACCACCGCACTCTAGCTTGGGCAACAGACTGAGACTCTGTCCACA
>NW_012118376.1:8917000-8918120 GCF_000951035.1 Colobus angolensis palliatus
TGCAAGCTCCGCCTCCTGGGTTCACGCCATTCTCCTGCCTCAGCCTCCCGAGTAGCTGGGACTACAGGCGCCCGCTACCATGCCTGGCTAATTTTTTGTATTTTTAGTAGAGATGGGGTATCACCGTGTTAGCCAGGATGGTCTCGATCTCCTGACCTTGGGATCCGCCCGTCTCAGCCTCCCAAAGTGCTAGGATTACAGGTGTGAGCCACCATGCCCAGCAATTTTTGTACTTTTAGTAGAAACAGGGTTTTGTCATGTTGGCCAGGCTGGTCTCAAACTCCTGGCCTCAGGTGATCTGCCCACCTTGGCCTCCCAAAGTGCTGGTATTACAGGTGGAGCCACCACACCCAGGATAGTATCTTTATTTTATTTAAAAAAAAAGATTTTTTTTTTTTTGAGACAAGGTCTTGCTCTGTCATCCAGGCTGCAGTGCACTGACTTGATCATGACTCATTGCAGCCTCAAACCCCTGGGCTCAAGGGATCCTCCCACCTCAGCCTTCCAAGTAGCTGGGACCACAGGCGTGCAGCACCATGCTGGATAATCTGGCTAATTTTTAAATTTTTTGTAGTGATTAGGTCTTGCCATGTTGCCCAGGCTGGTCTCAAACTCGTGGGCTCAAATGATCTGCCTGCCGTGGCCTCCCAGAGTGCTAGGATTACAGGTATGAGCCACTGTGAGTAAGTTTAAACTTTTTTTTTTTTTTTTTTAGAGACAGGGGTCTTGCTATGTTGCCAAGGCTGGTCTTCAACTCCTGCCGCCTCAGGCTCCCAAAGTGTTGGGATGACAGGCATGAGCCACCATGCCTAGGCTAGATTTTTAAATGTAAGGAGGATGTTGCTGGGACCGCAGAGGAAAAGGCAGAAGATGTCTTCAATTTGCCCAAGTGGTCCTAACCTGTGATTGCCTGAAAAGGGCTATAAGAATCCTAGATGCAAGAGATGGTGGTTTGCGCCATGCTGGTTTCTTTTTTTTGTCTGAGACGGAGTCTCACTCTGTCACCCAGGCTGGAGGGCAGTGGCACGATCTTGGCTCACTGCAGCCCTGCCTCCTGGGTTCAAGCAATTCTTCTGCCTCAGCCTCCTGAGTAGCTGGGAGTACAGGTGCACGCCACCAC
>NW_012118376.1:8922225-8943688 GCF_000951035.1 Colobus angolensis palliatus
ATAATTTTTTCTTGAGACAGAGTCTCGTTCTGTTGCACAGGTTGGAGTGCAGTGGCACGATCTCGGCTCACTGCAACCTCCGCCTCCGGGTTTAAGCAATTCTCCTGCCTCAGCCTCCCAAATAACTGGGACTACAGGTGTACACCACCATGCCTGGCTAGTTTTTTTGTATTTTAGTAGAGATGGGGTTTCACCATGTTTCCCAGTCTGGTCTCGAACTTCTGAGCTCAGGTAATCCACCTACCTCAGCCTCCCAAAGTATGGGATTACAGGCATGAGTCATCATGCCTGGCCAAAAATTAAAAAATTAACTGGGCCCGGTGGCATGCACCTGTGGTGCAGGCTACCTGGGAGTCTGAGGTGGGAGGATCACTTAAACCCAGGAGGTCAAGGCTGCAGTGAATTGTGATCATGCCACTCCACTCAGCCTGGGTGACAGAGTGAGACCCTGTCTCAAAAAAACAAACATACGAAAAACAAAAAACCCAGAACTATTTAATTCACTGATACTTTTTTTTTTTTTTTTTGAGACCGTCTTGCTCCGCCACCCAGGCTGGAGTGCAGTGGTCAGATCATAGCTCACTGCAGCCTCGAACTCCTGGGCTCAACCTATCCTCCCTCCTTGGCCTCCCAAAGTGCTAAGGTTACAGGTGTGAGCCACGGTGCCTGGCCTGGTTCATTGACACTTTAAATGAATAACATAAAGAAACCTGCTTACTTAAATGTATATTGTTCATACCCTAAAGTTGCCTGAAGTTCTAGTAGCACACTAGAAACAAGCTTGTGATGGACAGGGCAAGCAATGCCATACTGCTACTGGAAAGTAAGATCGTGCTTGGGAACACGATTCCACTTTGGAGCAGTAACCTCCCTCCCCTCTACTGACCCCTTAAGCCTTTGAGAAATGCTTGCTGAACTAAACTGAGAGAGGCTTGGGAGGGCCCCTACTTCACTGCAAATAAAAAACAAAACAGGATTTTAAAACCTTAATCTTCATCTTGCCAGGAAGCTTTAAAAATCCTTTGTTTCCTGATTTCCTTACCCTGAAACTGGCTTTGGTTTAACATTAGCTCATTCTAAAAACCACTAGCACTTAACTCACTATTCAAATAGCACACCCTTTAGATTGGATTAGGTGTGGAGGCTGCTAACCAGCCCTAGGGGAAGGTTATGAAAAGGAAAAGCTGTCCAACCATGGCTCTAGGTGGGACAGAAGCCAGATCACCTAGACGCAGAAAGCGTGCCTCACCACTCGGTCCCCAAATCTGCAAAAACATGAGTGGCAAGCAGAGTACCCTGAGGAAATGAAATTAAGCCAGGATATTTTTAGGGAACACATTTTGAAGTTAGTATTTATTCTGCTGTATTTCTTGCTGATTAGGATGCCATTTCTTCATCCTAATGAATTCCTATATATTTAGTCTTAAAAATGAATAATGGTATTAAACATTAGGGGGAGCTTTTTTGGCTTGAATAAATTTCTAGTTCTCTTTAACTTCTGTTTTCTTTTTTTTGACCCCCATAAAGACACATGGTTTAACTCCTAAATGTTTAACAATCCAGATCTCATGGCACTGAGGAAGCTGCTATGAGCTTGTTGATCCTCTGGATCTCAGCAGCAGCCCCAGCATCAACCTCAGATCTCCTGGTCAAAGTTGCTTTGGGCAGAGGGTCCATTATGAATTTGTTTTCTACGTAACATTTTTTCAAGGAAGAACTAATCATTTTTCTTACTTGCCCATCCCTCATTCTAAGACTTACCTTTTAATATAGAGACCCTGAAGAAATCAGAATATTTCCATATAGACATTTCATCTGCTTTAAATTTATTTTAATTAATTAATTAATTTTTGAGACAGAGTCTCGTGCTACTGCCCAGGCTGGAGCGCAGTGGTAACGATCTTGACCTCGGCTCACTGCAACCTCTGCCTCCTGGGTTCCAGTCATTCTCCTGCCTCAGTCTCCCAAATAGCTGGGATTACAGGCTTGCGCGACCATACCCAGCTATTTTTTTGCATTTTTAGTAGATATGGAATTTCGCCATGTTGCCCAGGCTGGTCTCAAACTCCTGACCCCTGGTAATCTACCCACCTTGGTCTCCAAAAATGCTGGGATTACAGGCGTGAGCCACCATGGCTGGCCTAAATTTTTTTTATTTTTATGGTCTTAACTTTTTCTTCTGCTCTTTTTGGATGAACCTTCCTGATCATCAGTTTGGAAAACTCTTATTGGGAAAAAAACCTTTTTTTTTTGAGACAGAGTCTCGCTCTGTTGCCCAGGCTGAAGTGCAGTGGCACGATCTCAGCTCACTGCCACCTCTGCCTCCCAGGTTCAAGCCATTCTCCTGCCTCAGCCTCCTGAGTAGCTGGGATTACAGGTATGCACCACCATGCCTGGCTAATTTTTGTATTTTTAGTAGAGATGGGGTTTCATCATGTTGGCCAGGCTGGTCCCAAACTCCTGGCCTCAAGAGATCCACCTCCTTTGGCTTCCCAAAGTGCTGGGATTATAGGCGTGAGCCACAGCACCTGTTCTCTATTGGGAAGAAATCTAAAACTACATATGAGACAAAGAATTAAATCCTCATTAGGCTTTTATGGGAAGGCTGCATTAGGCTCCAGAATGGGAAAGGCCACTCTTAGATAGTACTCTTGATGACAGACATGTCAAAGGAAAGGGGAAAATGGCCCAGCCCAGTGCCCCAGAGTAACATGACCATTCTTTGCTTCTAGCAAAAACTAGTCTAAGTAATGTTATGAATATAATTATTAACTTTTCAACTTAAAAATGGGCTGAATGAATATCTGTCAGGTTAGAAATAGAGAGAACGAAGGGAGGCTGAGGCAGGACAATCGCTTGAACCAGGGAGTTGGAGGTTGCAGTGAGCTGAGATCACGCCACAGCACTCCAGCCTGGTGACAGCGAGACTCCGTCTCAAACAAACAAACAAATAAAAAAGGGAAAAGAAATAGGGAGAACTAGCTATGTGTTTCAGTATGCATTTATTTCTCCAATTCTTGATTCTCTCTCCCTTTGAGTGTGTAATACAATAATGCACAGGCCCCTGACCTCAAACCCATACCATCACGTTCCATGCCCACATTAGATTCTGGCTTTTCTAGCTTATAATATAAACCTGCACAGCACTTAAAGCACAGCTTTCAGAATTTGTTGCTGTCTCTATGTGATCTTATCTTCTTTCTATTATTTCTTTTAAAAGTGATCTTACTTGCTTTTAAAAAATTACATTAATTAAAACAAAAAAAGAAGGCACCCCCTAGTATTAGACCAAACAACAGACAGGAAACTGAAGTTCAGAGAAAGCAAGCAATTTCCCCAGGATCACAGAGCTAGTAAGTAGCTGTAGCTGACCTAGTACTCAAATTTAGATTGTCTGATTCTAAAGTTCACTTGCTGGCTGCACACCTGTAATCACAGTGCTTTGGGAGGCCGAGGCAGGAGGATCACTTAAGACCAGCCCAGGCAACATAGTGAGACCTCTTCTTTACTAAAAATTATTTAGAAATTAACTGGCATGGTGGTGCATGCCTGTAGTCCCAGCTACTTGGGAGGTTACGGTGGGAGGATTGTTTGAGCCCAGGAGTTTGAGGCTGCCCTCAGCCTGGGTGACAAGGAAGAACCTGTCTCCCCCTCCAAAAAAACTATATAAATAAAATAAAGTTCATTTCCTCTTTGTCATGCTAGTCTGCCAATTCTTTCCTGCTATGAACTAGGAAGGACGCAGGTGAGAATTACACCCAGTGAAAAGGTGGAGGCCCTGATATTTTCTTTCTTTCTTTTTTTTTTTTTTTCTGAGTCAGGGTCTCACTCTGTCACCCAGGCTGGGGTGCGTTGGCGTGATATCAGCTCACTGCAACCTCTGCCTGCCAGGCTCAAGCCATTCTCCCACCTGAGCCTCCTGAGTAAGTGGGACTACAGGTGCGTGCCACCACACCTGGTCCTGATATTTTTGACAAAGTTTCTCATTGGTAAGTCCAATAGAAATTTGTTGATGAAGTCATGAAGTTCCCTCTTACAGAGGTCTTCTTTTAGAGTATCCACAGTGATCCATCTCCAGGAAAAGACGCCTCTAAAAGGATGCTCTTTGGCTTCAGCTCCCATATCTTGAAAGAGTAGAAGTTAACTGGATTGATATGATATCCAGTGGAGTCCTAGGAATGGGAGTTCTCATATCTGCTAAGGTTATTCCCGATTATTCTGGGACCTCTCAGTATCTCGGAGCCTACAATACACCCAGGACATTCTGAGCACCAACCTTCCAGGGCAGCTGGAAGAGGTACCCGGAAAGAGGTACCCTAGAACTGTCTGGCAGATGTTCCTAATCCTGCCCCACCTATGGAGCCTGCATCAGGTACATGCTTACCAAACAATGACCCTGACCACCCTATCATTTGGGGCAACTTCCTTCAACTGATCCAGGCCATTCAGGTTGACTATGTACTAATCCTACCTAGAGGGAACGCCCAGGTAGACCATAAATTCCACCCTGGCCAAAAATGACCTCCATTTCCACATCATTGCCACAATGCAGCCCAGTGAGACAGCCCTGTCCAGCCTAGTGCTGAGCAGTCAACATCTACAAAGTGTAGACTTTTAACCTCCTAAAGCAAACAGATTCTTCTCTTCCAACCCAAGGATGTTTGAAACACACTTTTTAATGTTAGTACTCCGGACTGGGCATGGTAGCTCATGCCTATAATCCCAGCACTTTGGGAGGCCAAGACAGGCAGATCACTTGAGATCAGGAGTTTGAGACCAGCCTGGCCAACACGGTAGAACCCCATCTCTACTAAAAATACAAAATTAGCCAGGCATGGTGGTGCATGCCTGTAGTCCCAGCTACTTGTCAACACATTTTCTAACAAACTGTATTAGTCAGGGTGTGAAGAAACCTGTAGCACTGCTGGAAGTCGAAATTGGTAAAACCTCTATTGGATCATTTGGCAATCAAAATAAAAAGATACATCCTTTTGATGCAGGAATTCACTTCTCAGGATTTATCCGTCAAGTGTACTTGTACATATATGGAATGAAGTACGTACCAGTATGTATTTGCATGTATAAGGTTATTCACTATAGTGTTGTTTTTAATAGTGAAAGACTGGGCCAGGTGTGGTGGCTCATGCCTGTAATCTCAGCATTTTGGGAGGCCAAGGCAGGTGGATCACCTGAGATTAGGAGTTCGAAGACCAACCTGGCCAATATGGTGAAACCCCATCTTTATTAAAAATACAAAAATTAGCTGGGTGTGGTGGCAGGTGCCTATAGTCCCAACTACTTGGGAGGCTGAGGCAGGAGAATCGCTTGAACCTGGGAGGTGGATTGCAGAGAGCCGAGATTGAGCCACTGTACTCCAGCCTGGGCGATAGAGCGAGACTCCATCTCAAAAAAAAAAAAAACACCTGAAAGACTGGAAACAACCTAAATGCTTATCATGGTTAAATAGTTATTATACATCCACATAATGCAATACTATACAGTTATAAAAAAAAATACAGAAACTCTTTACATATTATTAAGGAAACATCTTAGAAATGTAAAGTGAAACAAACAAGGGCTAGAATGTGTGTAGCATGCTACCATTTGTGTAAAAGGGAAGGGAGAGCAAGTAACACAGGCAGGGGAACAGGGAAGCTGGGGTATAGAAATGAGATGATTTTGTATTATAGAACCTTTTGAATTTTCAACCAAGTAAATATGCACTCTTTTCAGAGAAACAAATCCAAAGATTGAATTCTCAACTCCTTGCTAAGAAATAATGTCTAGTATCTCAAAAAATGAGGGTAAAATTTTCAATGACAGTAAAATTATGATTATTAAAATAATTACATATATGTAAATAATGATAACAGCATCTCACTGAGTCCTCTCAGCAAATCTGCTGAGGTAGGAATTATTACTATTGCAATCTCACAGATGAAGAAATGAAGGCATAGAAAGGTTAAATAATTTGTCTACTGCCACACAGTTGGTAAACTGTAGGATAGAAATTCCCCAACACTACAAAATTTGGCATCTCTAAAAAAAAGTATTATTGGCTGGGTACGGTGGCTCACGCCTGTAATCCCAGCACTTTGGGAGGCCAAGGCAGGCAGATCATGAGGTTAGGAGATCGAGGCTATCCTGGCTAACATGGTGAAACCTCGTCTCTACTAAAACCACAGAAAATTAGCAGGGCATGGTGGTGGGCTCCTGTAGTCCCAGCTACTCCGGAGGCTGAGGCAGGAGAATGGTGTGAATCCAGGAGGCGGAGCTTGCAGTTAGCTGAGATCACGCCACTGCACTCCAGCCTGGATGACAGAGAGAGACTCCGTCTCAAAAAAAAAAAAAAAAAATATATATATATATATATATATATTAGTAGTAGTAGTAGTATTAATTTATTTTGTAACTGTCCTGTGACTATAGTAAAAAAAATTGGCATCTGAAAGCAAGGGGAGAAGGATACAAAGAACAGCACAGAACTTCAAACACAAGTGAAGAAAGTTTGGGAGAATCACTTTCCCCAAAAGGGAAATGATCTCGAGGATGTGATCTCGGCTTACTGAAACCTTCACTTCCCAGATTCAAGTGGTTCTCATGCCTCAGCCTCCCGAGTAGCTGGGATTACAGGCGCGTGCCACCATGCCCGGGTAATTTTTGTATTTTTGGTGGAGACACGGTTTCACCATTTTGGCCAGGCTGGTCTTGAAATCCTGGTCTCAAGTGCTCCGCCCTCCTCAGCCGCCCAAAGTGCTGGGATTATAGGTGGGAGCCACCACGGCTGGCCAACAGCTACATTTCACAGATGTATGATACTACTATGTAGATAAATAGACCTAAAAGAAAAGTATTAATAAATCTAAAGTATAATGTGAAGTAAACTTTATTCTTACCATTTTCCTTTTTGATGACAATGATGGCTCATTTATCTGGAACAAAAAGAGTTCAAATAGTTTTTCAAAGGCATGTGAGGCTACTTTACAAATATTTTCATCCATTTGCATTTATAGCTCAATCTCAATTTTAAGAGGTCGATCCCCTACTTGATGGGTGTTTCTCATCCTCTTTTTGCCTAGGTTTTGAAGGGCCAGTGGAGAACTGAGAAGAGGAATAACGGTAATTCCCTGTCAATCAGGGGCATACAGAGGAGTAGGGAATATGGGGATGGTGGAAACTGTTAGATAAACCACTCTGAATTACCCTCAAATTTTATTTATTCTTGCCTCCCATTACTTTGCATGATTAAAGAGTTAGGACAATTACTCTATAAAATTAATAGAAAAAAGCCCTAGGCTATTACATCTTCTAACCTTTAGAAAGTTATAGCAACATACAGACAGGCACAACTTTCAATATCAGGTGACTGAAGTCTAATTAGGCATTATGAAAAGTCTCATAGACGTAAGTTTTTGTTAAGAAAGGAAGAAGAAATAAAAGTATTATGTTGATCATTCTATTCACACAGAATTTTCAAATATTAACATTTAATAACTTATGCAACTAGCATAAAATTATGAGGAAGTATGTGAGTTTCACTATCTGGATTTCATATTGATTAGAATTAAAATTTTTTACTTTGTACACAGAGATGTACATTTGAGAAATAAACTGTAACTTTAAGAACAAAAATTTAATACATGTGAAGATTTGCTACACAAAAAAAAGTAAGAAATATGCTTAACATGCTAAGACAACTTTTTAGAAATAACTTGAATCTATGTAGAGTTCTAGCAAGATAAATTATTTTGTGACAATCAAGCTAGGCAAGGTGGCTTATGCCTGTAATCCCAGTACTTTGGGAGGCTGAGGGGAGAGGAGTGCTTGAGGCCAGGAGTTTGAGACCAGCCTGAGCAACATAGCGAGACCCTGTCTCTACAAAAAAATTAAAATACATATATATAGAGAGATCACATGGACACATGTCAAAGTTCTTTGTATAACATGTAGGTACTTGTTATAAAACTATTTTTTTCCACCAAGCACAGTGGCTCATACTTATAATCTTAACACGTTGGGAGGCTGAGGCAGGGTTGCTTGAGCCCAGAAGTTCGAGACCAGCCTGGGTAACATAGTGACACCCTGTCTCTACAAAAAATATTAAAAAAATAGCTAGGTGTGGTGGTGTATGCCTGTAGCCCCAGCTGCCTGGGAGGCTGAGGCAGGAAGATTGCTTGAGCCTGGGAGGTCAAAGCTGCAGTGAGCCATGATTGTGCCACCGTATTGCAGGCTGGGTGACAGAGTGAGACCCTCCCTCAAAATAAACCATCATCATCAACAACAAAACGATTTGTTTCACATTCCACTAGGTGTAAAAAGAAAATTTAAGGCTGGGTGCGGTGGCTCACGCCTGTAATCCCAGCACTTTGGGAGGCCAAGGCGGATGGATCACCAGAGGTCAGGAGTTCAAGACCAGCCTGGCCAATATGGCGAAACCCCATCTCTACTAAAACACAAAAATTAGCTGGGCATGGTGGTGTGTGCCTGTAATCCCAGCTACTGGGGGGCTGAGGCAGGAGGATTGCTTGAACCTGGGAAGCGGAGGTTACAGTGAGCCGAGATTGTGCCACTGCACTCCAGCCTGGGCAACACAGTGAGACTCCGTCTCAAAAAAGAAAAAAAAAAAAAATTAAAAACACCAAAAGACGGGCCAGGAATGGTGGCTCACACCTGTAATTCCAGCACTTTGGGATGCCAAGGCAGGTGGATTACTTGAGTCCAGGAGTTTGAGACCAGCCTGGACAACATGGCAAATACTCATCTTTAAAGAAAAGAAGAAAATTTAAAAAATTTTAAAACCAAAGGGCTATTTGTTGTTATGCATCAGATTCAAGCGAAATATTAAAAACAAAATACATATGTCAGTGTGTGCTGTTATAAGGACAGGATTTAATTTTTATTTATAGTTTTGCCCAATATATACCATGTGCAACTGTACAGTATCTAAGAAGTCTTAGGAAAAGTGGAAAAGCAAAAATTCACAATATAGTTAACTTAAAATTACAAAAGAAATTTAAGGGCCGGGCGCGGTGGCTCAAGCCTGTAATCCCAGCACTTTGGGAGGCCGAGACGGGCGGATCACGAGGTCAGGAGATCGAGACCATCCTGGCTAACACGGTGAAACCCCGTCTCTACTAAAAATACAAAAAACTAGCCGGGCGAGGTGGCAGCGCCTGTAGTCCCAGCTACTCGGGAGGCTGAGGCAGGAGAATGGCATGAACCCGGGAGGCGGAGCTTGCAGTGAGCTGAGATCCAGCCACTGCACTCCAGCCTGGGCAACAGAGCGAGACTCCGTCTCAAAAAAAAAAAAAAAAAAAAAAAAAAAAAAGAAATTTAAGGTAAATACTGAAAATTTCAGTGGCATAGGAGAGTCTACTACACACATCGCCTTGGAAGAAAGCAAAGTATCAACTTACTTCAGAGAATAATGTAGCCAGTGGAACATACTCTAACATTTGCTACTGTTCAGCCAAAATAATTTTAGGTAGGGCTTTTATATAATCTCATCCTTCAGTGATTATTATTTTATTCTTATTGTTCTCATTATTATTTATTCTCATTATTATCCTATTAAGTTATAGAAATATAAAAACAACGTAGGACTTCCATTCTCATTTTGGACCATACGTCTTCCCCAAATAAAGACAAATTATCAAAACCACTGGGCAAGTTTTCACAGAGTATATTCATTACAATTCAATCTCTCAATACTTAAAAAATTTAAACATGGTTTACCATATTCTTATTTGGCTTTATTCAACTCACTGGGAGAAAGTAAATCATAACATTTAAATGAAATTTAGGAGTCTTTATTAAGTTTTACCATATTAAAGAATTAAGATTGTTCTCAAACTTACTTTAATGATGAGACACTTATTTTACTGAGTATATTCTTCTTCTTTATAAAAATTCAGTAGCTGTGTCTTTCCCTTAAGCTTCAGACAGACATCATAATGCAGCCAACAAACTCTATATTACACATCTGGTGTCTACTTGCAATGTTATATAACAGCCAAACGCCAGAGTGGGTTATCCCAGTCAAAGCATACCAGATACTGCACTAGGACTTTTGAATCTCAGACCATTAAAAAAAAGAAAGAAAGAAAGAAAAGAAAAGATTTCTATGAAAGCTTTCTGTTTTGAGCACTATACTTTTTTTTTTAACAAGGGAGCAAATAAATAACAGAAAAAACAAACATACACACACAAATGAGGGATTATGAAATCACTTACCTCTTGTTGTTCCATATATTCTCTGTGTCTCCGAGCTGCCTCATGCCTCCACAACTTCAGGCAAACCAAAGCACTAATGAGATAAACTATCATGGTAACAAACAGGAAGATCATTGCAGCTATCTGTCCTCCTTCTACCCGGCAGAACACTGCGTTCACTGGTGTATTAAATAACGGATAGTAGCAGAGGCCACCTCGGTTGGTATCATTCACATAGACTATGGCTGCGGCCATATACAAAATAAACAAGGCAACGTTAATTCCAAATTCAGTTAGGGGCCACCAATTAGAGTCCAGAAGAATGGTCCGGTAATACATGGACATTCCAAGAACCAGAATAATAATGGTGGTGATCCAAGCTAATCCAGCAACCACAAGTATAAAAGGGGTCTTAGGGCCACTGTAGTAATAGCCCCCATACATACTGCCCAGTCCACCAACGCCTCCCATGCCATACGGTTGTGAATATCCAAACAAGTTGTACCACTCACTGTCCTTGTGAATGTAAGCTGTGACACAAGCAAAGACGCCGGCCCCCAAAAGCAGCTCTACCACCCCCAGTATTCTCAGCAGGCCTGCCCACGACTTCATGTAGGAGTACCTCAGGTTATACTCCTCCACCTTCTCACTGTATGTTCGAACTGTTTGTGTGTGTCGGTCTAGAGATCCATAGGGATCCTGGGGAAACACCGCGTCAGCCTCTTTCTGGGAACTAAAGGTTCCTCCTGACCCTCCGTAGGGATCTTTGCAGGAGTTGGGGGGTGAATGGTGGTTTGGTCTTGCTGGAGAGGCTGGTGGTGAACACTCCACTCCATCGGAGATGTATCTGATATCAGACACCGGCTTATCCCATTCGGGGTCCTTTTTCTTCCCTCTGAAGAAGTTCTTCCAGGAGTCAGGGACAAAGCGCCTTACCGGTTTGAGATCTGGCGCTACAGCTGGTTCCTCTGTGTCACTTGAGTAGAAGTCTGGCCCAAATGGTGGCTGTAATGGGAGAGGGGGTGGTGGCAAGGGATCAGCGCTCACAGCCCGCTCACTGTCGTGAAGAGTTGGATGGGTTCTTATGGTGCTATCTTGATAGGGCAGGTCGCTTGGGACCGCATCATAGTGCCTGTCCCGATTCCTGGATCTTCCATCATTTGATGACATTTGTGATTTTCACACCTGTGGCCAAATTTAAAGTTATCACTTATGATTAGTTACTTATCCTCTCAATGATGCTGATTTTATTCATGTAGTAGCAAAAACTATTTAGGAGACCAACAGGATCATGTCTAATTATTATGATATACAAAAATGATAAATATGAGACTGGGCATGGTGGCTTGTGCCTGTAATCCCAGCACTTCGGGAGGCCAAGACAGGCAGATCATTTCAGGTCAGGAGTTTGACACCAGCCTGACCAACATGGTGAAACACTATCTCTACTGAAAATACAAAAACTAGCCAGGCGTGATAGCATGCACCTGTGATCCCAGCTACTCGGGAGGCTGAGATATAGATCGCTTGAACCCAGGAGGCAGAGGTTGCTGTGAGCCAAGATTGCGTCACTGCACTCCAGCCTGGGTGGCAGGGCTAGACCCTATCTCAGAAAAAAAAAAAAAAAGAGACACATATGTATATTTTAACACTATAGATTTTCTATATTTTAAACAATTATATTACTTAGGGATACAGTCATCATTCTATGCCATTTAAATGCAATCAAGATTTAAAATGTTAGGCTGGGCATGACGGCTCATGCCTGTAATCTTAGCACTTTTGAGAGGCCAAGGAAGGAGGATCACTTAAGGCCAGGAGTGGAAGACCAGCCTGGCAACATAGCGAGACATGTATCTACCCAAAAAATTTTAAAAAATTAGCCGTGTGTGGTGCTGTGCCCAGTCTCAGCTACTTGGGAGGCTCAGGTAGAGGAAAGAATCACCTGACCCCAGGAGTTTGAGGTTACAGTGAGCTCTGACTGCACCAGCGTACTCTAGCCTGGGTGACACAGCGAGTCTCTGTCTCTAAAAAGGGGGGAAAAAAAAAAAGAAATGAAAACTGAAATATTTATAAATGTAATTTATCTGTGAGACCTCTTAAACAATAAAATAAGGAACAAAAGTGACAAAACTTTAACAAAACAGAACACGAACACACTCCCAAGTAGAGTCATTTCCTCAAACATCTATATCAAAATACTGAGCATTTGAGTGTAGCGAAATTTGATGGGTCAGCAAATATTCTTCATTTTCACTTGGAATAGCCTAGGAGAGGCAGTCTGTTAAAACAAAGGGAGTGCACAGCCCTTCCCCTTCCTAAATCAACAAAGTTATTTTAGAGGACTTGCTTCTTCCAGTCTCAAATATCAACAATGTAAACTAGATGTAAAAAAATTGAATCTCAGAGACAACAATCACCAAAGGCTAAGGCTCCCCCAAGGCACAATAGAGAATGGCAGCAATGACCATTAATATTACTTTTTCCAGAGCAATTCAGGTGACTTACTGTTCCCAAGGAGAGACTCAAGTATCTCAGAAGGTCTTTATCCACTTCAAAAATAAAGCAGAAAATGCACTTTTACTAAGCCTATTGATTCATGAAATCAGCGCTCTGCACCCACCATACACAGGAAGAAGAAAACCATTTGCGAATTAACTACTAGGGTTAAGGTATGCCGAATTGCTCTCTCAAATTGTTTATAAATATTTTGCTTGAAGAATTAAACAATTTTTTTTCATTCACACCCTGCCAAGTCTCATTATTGAAGACTTAAACTGGGCACATGGTATTGTACTATCTGACACTACGGTCTCGAAATGAAAATGGACAACCCCATCTTTTTTGTTATTGTTTTACTTATTTATTACTTATTTATTTATTTAATATTTTAAAGACAGGGTCTCACTCTGTTTCCCAGGCCAGAGAGTAGGGGCACAATCATAACTCACTGCTGCCTCAGCCTCCTGAGTAGCTGGGACTACAGGCGCATGCCACCATACCCAGCTAATTCTTTTTTTTTTTTTTTGAGACTCACTCTGTCGCCCAGGCTGGAGTGCAGTGGCGCGATCTCGGCTCACTGCAAGCTCCGTCTCCCGGGTTCACGCCATTCTCCTGCCTCAGCCTCACGAGTATCTGGGACTACAGGTGCTCACCACCATGCTCGGCTAATTTTTTCTATTTTTAGTAGAGACGGGGTTTCACCGTGTTAGCCAAGATGGTCTTGATATCCTGACCTCGTGATCCGCCCGCCTCAGCCTCCCAAAGTGCTGGGATTACAGGTATGAGCCACCACGCTCGGCTGCTAATTCTTTAACATTTTTAATAGACATTAAGTATCACTGTGTTGCCTAGGCTGGTCTTGAACTCCTGGGCTCAAGCGATCCTCCTGCCTTGGCCACCCAAAGTGCTGGGATTACAAGCATTAGCCACTGCACCTGGTCTGATAACCCCATCTTTATACTGTTGAACAGTTTGGAAATTCCTAAGGCTTTATTTTATTTTACTTTGGAAAACAAAGACCCTTCATTTAACCTGCCTTGCACCAGGCATGTTGAAGGTACACTGGTGGACAAACCAGACTGAAATCCTTGCCTTCATGATGCTTTAACTGGGGGAGTGCCGGGCGGATTGACAGATGATAAATGAAATATACAGTATGCTAAAGAACAAAGTTGAGAAATGGGGTAAAGACTGCAATGGGGACAGGATGTTACAATCTTAAACCGAGTGACCAGGGAAATCTTCATAGAGAAAGGGACATCTGAGTGTAGAACTGAAGGTGAAGGAGGAAGCCAGGCCATTATCAGGGACAAGCGTTCGGGCAGACGGAACAGCTAGCGCAAATGCCCTGAGGCAGGAGTGACTGGTATGTTCAAGAAATATTCAGGCATGGAGGCTACTGTGGCAGCAGCAAAGTGGGTAAGAAGGTGAATAGTAGAACTGAGGCCATCTGAATCATGTAGGGCCTTGAAAACCACTGGAAAGAAAGGACTTTGTTTTTTGCTGGGAGTGAGATGAGAAGCCACTGGAGGATTCTGAATAGAGGAGTGACATGATTTGACTTATTTTAACAGTATCACTATGGATGCTGTGTTGAGAGTACACTCCAGAAGGCAAGAGGTAAAACAGGAAGACTGGCTAGGCCATTGAAATAATCCAGTGGATCACTGAGATAGTGAGAAGAGGTCAAATGCTAGATAGGTATTTAAAATTTTTATTATAGAAATTTTCAAATATAATAAAAAGAAAGAATAGCATTATGAACCCTTGTGTACCCACATCCAGCTTCTACATTTATCAATTTATGGCCAAACTTGTTTCATTTATACTCCCTATACTATTTCCTCTGCTGATAAGAGTCCTCTGAAGTAAACCCCAGACATCTGATCATTTTATCTGTCTATACATCATTCTCCACCCCTCCCGCTTAGCCTTGGGGAGCAGCAGACTGAAGAGTGTTTCAGATGCGTTAAAAATCCAGGAAGAGATGTAAGGGGGCAAGCAAGGCACAGAGAGTATGTACAGACTGGAGACAAGAGAATGGGGTGGAACCCCAGGGTCTTCTAATAGGGCACTCTGACCTTAGAGGATTAATTCTGATGGCCCCAGCAGGGTGCCCAGGCAAAGCGGTTCTGTATATTATAACAATCATTTATTTTTGTACCTTTCTATTTCTTTCTCTAAAAATGTAAGTTCTAGAAATGCTACTACGACTCTAGTTTTTGAAACACATTCCTAAGAAATGTAGAAGCAAAAGCACAACAAATGATTTTAGCAAGTTTTACACAGCATTTAGAGGATACACTATGCTTAATTCAACTCACTGGTAAAAATAAGATTCACTGTAATGGATTTAACTCTTCACCTGTGAAGTGGCTTATTTGAATCAAATCACCTTATCCATTTTTAAATAAAAAATATGCAATTATTACAAAGTTGTGGAAAAGCAAGTTAATGTGATTTTTAGAAGGGAATGGTTAGCTGTATTTCATTACATCTTAAATATCTGGATACCCCTAATGTCTTTCAGGATGTCACTGAGAGTCCGTTCTGGTCCCGCAGGCCGCGGCAGCGTGTGTCTTTGTCCTGCTCAGGCCCCGGATTCTTAACTCCACTCTGGTACACTCATCTTGGAAAGCTGCGGCAGCGGCAGGAGAAATGACTCCCCCAGCTAAGTGTCACAAGAATCATGCCTGCTCACCTTTCCACAAACAGAACCACCGGTTTACCTGGCTTAAAAGTTTTGCTGGACCCAAGAAAGGGGTAGATTTCGGATACTTCTGCGCTTCCAAGGGATCAGGAAAAGCTCTGCGGTTCTAACTAACCCACGACTGCCCGGGGGTAGCGAGCATTTTCGCTGTGGGGTATCCCCCGCGCCAGCCTCTGGGCGCCCGGTCCCACAAATCTCATTGTGTCCTCGGCTCTGCCCGCGCCGACTGGGCGTTCGTCTTCGCGTTTCTGTCTGAAACCCACTGTCTTTGGAGATTCCGCCCCAACGAGGCCGAAACTAAGCCGGGAGACCTCCCAGGTCAGGAGCACCGGGATCGCCCCAAGGTGCGCCTCCAGCCCCGCGCCCGGAAGGACGGCGGCTCGGCCGCACCTGCGTCTGCAGAGCGAAACCCGGCAGGAGGCGGGCCTCCCCGGATCCCTGGCTCCGGCCTCCCCCGCGGGCTATGGCAGGCTGAGCGCGGCCGAGCGCGGGCACCCCTCGGTCCCCGCACACCTGGGCTGGGGGCCGCCGGGCCCTCCTCTCCCGGTCACGTGGCCCCACCCCGGCCCCACTTACCTGCGCAGTCGCCAGAAAGAGCGCGCACGCCGCCCGGGACTCTGAAACCGGTATCGGACCCCCGGGGCGGGGCCGGGGGCGGGGCCGGGCGGGACAAGCCCAGCTTGCCTGCCCAGCTCTGCCCCGCCCGGCTCTACGGCCCGACTCCCACTCTGGACCCAGGCTGCTTGGTGCCACCGGCCGGCACCTCGCGGCAATGACTACACACGAGGCTCTTTTGGAAAGATAGTTACAGTTCTCATCGCAACTTTGCCATCCTCTTCCCTATCTTTTGAAAAGTTTGACACGGGGTGAGGGAGATTCGTGCACTGTGCCTAAGGATCCAAGGCAGACAGTGCATGCTAGGTAATGTTAAAAGACAGGAGAAACAAAATGAAATTCAACATTTTAATTGTGATATAAATTATGTAAATACTTTCCAAAAAGTATCTAAGATATTCCACTGTACAACACATCAAAACTATATCTGAAAGCTGAAGACAATGAAGTGTAAATAAGGCACACAGTTTACACTCTTAATTGCATCCTAAACTGTTATATAGTTCATATTTACAACCCCCATAACGTTTTTGCATCCTGAATTAGTCCTTCACATTTTGATATTTGGCATAATGTTGAAACACACTTTATACACACTGACCGCTCCTTAAACCACTCACAGATTTAATAAATACTACAGAAAAAATTCAGAGATTTGAAGGCTTGATCTTCTATTTACTTCAAGATGACAGAAAAGTAGGTTTCTTGTGATGAAATACTACAAGAATGAAGAATTAACAAACTGTTGTGTAATTCATCAGAAAAGCATATTAACTCTGCTGAAGTACCACTGAATGAAAAATGAATCTGTGAAGTAGGAATCAGATTAGCAGGCTGGCTTCTATGTCCCATCACTCTCATAGTCTTCTATTATTATGTTTTCTTCCATGTCTCCTTGGGCTGAAAAGGGCTGGGGCTGGCTAGCAGGCAGTTCACTGGCACTATTCTGACTCAAAGGAAGAGACCAGGTTTCCAGCGCAGTGGCTTGAGTGGGTTCACCCAGAGATTCCTCTACAGAAAGTCCTCCATTAAGCTGGGCTTCATCTCCGCTGTCAGGGTCTATCATTCCATGTTCCCTGTCAGTCAGGGCTTCCATTTTCAATCTGTCACATTCATTGCAGGCATTAACAAGAACCAAAGGAGGAGATTTTTAAATTACATCATGAGTGTGATGATTATGAAGCCATCTTTCTTTCATTTACCTACATTGTGCTGTTCAGCTAGTCCCTTTAACCACAAAAACAAAACTACAAGGTAAATGACAAACTGTGAATAAGTTCCTACAGCTTAAAATACAAAAAGGAGCTGAACACGGTGGATCATGCCTGTACTATCAGCACTGTGGGAGGCCGAGGGAGGCAGATCACTTGAGGCCAGGAGTTCAAGACCAGCCTGGACAACATGGCAAAACCCCATCTCTACTGAAAATAGAAAAACTAGCCAGCTGTGGTGGCACGCGTCTGTAATCCCAGCTACTCAGGAGGCTGAGGCAGGAGAATTGTCTGAACCCAGGAGGCGGAGGTTGCAGTGAGCCAAGCTAGTGCCACACTGAACTCCAGCCTGGGTGGCGACAGAGCAAGACTCTGCCTCAGGGGGAGAAAAAAAAAAAGAAACCAATCCAAACCACAAGAAAACACCTAAAAATAAAAAGAAATAATGTCTTCAGTAAAGATTTTTTCTTTTTTTTATTGAGACTGTCTTGCTCTATCACCCCAGCTAGAGTGCAGTGGTGCAATCTCAGTTTACTGCAACCTCTGCCTCCCAGGTTCAAGCGATTCTCCTGTCTCAGCCTCTGGAGTACCTGGGATTACAGGCAGGCACCACCACGCCCAGCTAGTTTTTGTATTTTTAGTAGAGATGGGGTTTCACCATGTTGGGCCAGGCTGGTCTCGATCTCCTGACCTCAGATGATTCACACACCTCAGCCTCCCAAAGTGCTGGGAGAGCCCGGCCTACTGCTGTCATCTTCTAAACTGGCAAAGATACTTTTAAAACCCAGTGGTGGCAAGGGTTAGGAGAAAAGAATATATTGATACACTGTAAGTGGACATAAAATTGGAAAAATTTTCTTGCCAACAATTTGGCAATAAAGAAGAAAAGCCTCAAAAGGTATATACCTATTGATCCAGCAATTTCATTTGTAGAAATTCATCCTAAGTAAATAGTATTTGAAGTGCATGATGACTTATCTACAAGGCTAGGATAGTAAAAGTTGAAAAGAAGCTAAATGGGCAAAAATAATGTATAGGTTGAATTACAGGAAATTAAACATCTATTAAATATTAAGTACTAATATTTAATAAATACTAAATACTAAATATATTCATGATGGTTTTAAATATGGTCTACATAAATAAAAGACAGTACCAGTCACTGTAATATATACCATTGAAAATACTGCCTCTCGTGGCCAGACGCAGTGGCTCACGCCTGTAATCCCAGCACTTTGGGACACCGAGGTGGGTGGATCATGAGGTCAGGAGATCAAGATCATCCTGGCGAACACAGTGAAACCCCGTCTCTACTAAAAAAAAAAAAAAAATTAGCCGGGCGTGGTAGCAGGTGCCTGTAGTCCCAGCTACTGGGGAGGCTGAGGCAGGAGAATGGCGAGAACCTGGGAGGCGGAGCTTGCAGTAAGCCAAGATCACGCCACTGCACTCCAGCATGGGAGATAGAGCGAGACTCCATCTAGAAGAAAAAAAAAAAAAAAAGAAAATACTGCCTCTCAAGTCACATCAAGTAGGTAGTTGACCAATAATAAAATAGTGAAGATTCTCATTCAGTTTAGGCTTGTGTAAAAGTAATTACTTTTGCAGCAACCCAATACAACTCAGGAGCAAAAATACAATAGAAGATACTTGTCTTTATTTGTCTTTATTTTGATGCCATAAACTTAGGGGGTTGGGGAAAGGAGCCATCAAGGAGATCTGGTCCTGCTTTCATTCAGAAGGATGTGAGAAGAAAAGCAATGTTTATGAAATGTATAAGCCCTGATCACATCCCAGTGGGACAATGCTTCAAGATCCATCCATCATGGTCTTTCTGTGATAGGAAAGATGGGCTCCGCATAGCTAAGCCAGTATACAGAAAAAAACATTAACACTACAAAGGCCTTAATGAATCTTTGAGGGTAGAGAGGGGGAAAAAGCTCACATCACAAGAGTTTTCCATTTGGGACCAGAAATAGGAGAAAAGGTAGGAGGAGTCAGAGGTGCCATTTCTATCACTTGCTTTTGTCCATGCATCCAGTAAGCAAGGTTTTTAAATCTTTTTTTTTTTTTGAGATGGGTTTTTGCTTTTGTTGCCCAGGCTGGGGTGCAATGGTGTAATCTTGGCTCAATGCAACCTTGACCTCCCAGGTTGAAGCAATTCTCCTGCCTCAGCCTCCTGAGTAGCTGGGATTACAGGAATGTGCCACCACACCTGGCTAAATTTTGTATTTTTAGTAGAGATGGGGTTTCACCATGTTGTTCAGGCTGGTCTTGAACTCCTGATCTCAGGTGATCCACCTGCCTCGGGCTCTCAAAGTGCTGGGATTACAGGCATGAGCCACCACCACGCCCAGCCATTTTTAAAATCTTTAAACAATTCCTGAGTGCTTAATTCGATCTTACAAATAAGCTAAGTCAAACTGAAGTATACGTTTTGTGTTAACCACTGATAATGGCACAGAAGCTACTTTCCAATAAAATGAATCATATATATATACACACACACACACACACACACACACATATACACACATCTATTTTTTGCTTGTCTAAATTTTCTAAAATAAGAATATATCAAGGACACTGCTCCTTTCTGAGGCAGTTCCTAGTCATTGCAGGTCTTCAAGCATAGGCTAAGAACATCTCTCGACAGGAAGCTGGAAAGGGGTTTCTAGATTTGTTGAATTGGAGGATTTTAAAGATTCCTCTGCCTTTGTGATTCCCTGATTCCATTTAATCTGGTACAGTCCATTGGAAGTGGGTGAAAATATGCTTTATATTTAAGAAAAGGAAGGGTCTATAATATAATTATGTTTATAAATTACCAGGTACAGTATGTCTTTCTTGGATGTTACAGATAACAGTTCAGTACTGAACACATTCAGATGCAGATAACAGTTCAGTACTGAACATATTCAGTAGACATTTCATTATCAGCTTTTTGGAAATTGAGATGATCAGCTTACCTTCCAAAGTGTCGCTTCAGAGGGAGCCTTCCAATATCTTGGATAAAAGAAATCTGAGCTGAAACAGATTTTTTAAAAGTTGTAAACAATTTTTCAAAGAAAATATACAAATGGCCAATAAGCACATGAAAAGATGTGCTTATTGTAATCTTTAGAGAAATGCAAATCCAAGCCATAGTGAGATACCAATTCACATCTATTAAGGATGACTGTTATAAAAAACCAGAAAACAAGAAGTATGGGTAAGGATGTGGAGAAAATGGAACCCTTGTGCATTGCTCGTGGGAATGTAAAATGGTGTAGCTGCTGTGGAAACCAGTATAGTGGGTCCTCAAAAAATTAAAAATAGAATTACTGTATGATCTAACAATTCCACTTCTGCGTATATACCCAAAAGAATTAAAAGCAGAGTCTCCAAAAGATATTTGTATGCCCATGTTCATATCGGCATTAATAATCATCAATGGGTGGAAGCAACTCAAGTGTCCGTCAACAGATGAATGGATAACCAAATGTGGTATATACATCTAATTGAGTATTACTCAGCTTTAAAAAGGACACATGCTGTAACACAAATGAACTGTGATAACATCATTCTAAGTGAAACCAGTCACAAAAGAACAAATATTGTATGATTCCACTTATATGAAGTATTTAGAGTCATAAATTCATAGAGACAGAAAGTAGAATGGTGGCTGCCAGGGGGAAGGGAAAAGGGGAATTAATGCTAATAGTTATAGAATTTCAGTTTTGCAAGAACCAAAAGTTTCGCAAACTGGTTGCAGAACAAGGTGGATATACTTAACACTACTGCACTGTAAAATTCAAAATGGTTAAGATGATAAACTTTATGCTTTGTATACTTAATCACAATTAAAAATTCATAAAGAAAAAGAATGACATAGTCAACTTTCAGGATGACAGCATAAGCTCTTGTGTATCCACTCCCAGAGATAAGCAAAATTGGTGAAAACTCTTAAAAATCAATCATTTAAAGTCTCTGGAAATTGTCCTAATAGCATACAGCAAATGAGAAAAGATCTATTCAAGAAAATCAAACAGGAAGAATCTGAGGAATCTGAGCCACTCCCATTCTCTCCTTCCTATTCCCAATTCTGAGTTGAGAGGGCTCAGCTTGATGAACATTTCATTCCAGGTGGGTGCAGCCAAGAACTAACGACTCCTTCCTACTGGAGTGCAGCAGGGTGATTGGGGCTTCCTTTCTCCACCCAGCCCTACTCACAGGA
>NW_012118376.1:8948466-8952529 GCF_000951035.1 Colobus angolensis palliatus
TCGATCTCCTGACCTTGTGATCCGCCCGTCTCGGCCTCCCAAAGTGCTGGGATTACAGGCTTGAGCCACCGCGCCCGGCTTTTTTTTTTAAACAGAATTTTGCTCTTGTTGCCCAGGCTGGAGTACAATGGTGCAATCTCGGCTCACAGAAACCTCCGCCACCCAGGTTCAAGCAATTCTCCTGCCTTAGCCTCCTGAGTAGCTAGATTACAGATGCCTACCACTGCGCCCAGCTAATTTTTTGTATTTTCAATACAGGTGGGGTTTTGCCATGTTGGCCAGGCTGGTCTCGGTTTCCTGACCTCAGGCGATCCACCCACCTCGGCCGACCAAAGTGCTGGGGTTACAGGCGTGAGCCACTGCGCCTGGCCAATTTTATCTATTTTTTTGTAGAGATAGGGTTTCACCATGTTGCCCAGGCTGGAATTGCCTGTTTTTTAACTGGGTTGTTTTCTTACTATTGCATTCTTTGAGTTCCTTATATATTTTGATTATTAACCCCGATCAGATGTATAATTTACAAATATTTTCTCCACTATGTAGGTTGGCTCTTCATTCTGTTGTTTCCTTCGCTGTGCAGAGGCTTGCCAGTTTTGAGGTAATCCTATTTATTTTTGCTTTTGTTGCCTATAATCAGGATCTTTAAAAAATAGCTCTGTGATATGAACAGCTTAGAGATGTGATCTCCGAATCTGAATTTTTAATTAGTGGATAAATGATAAAAGTTAACTTCACCAGCAATTTTACCATCAGTTTCTCTTTTGTAATGTGTATTTTAAGGGCCATATTTCATTAATGATCACCTGTCTGTGGTGCTAATCTTCAAAAGAGAAAACAGAATTTGTGTCATATTAAAAATATTAGTAATCTACCATATAACTTACCAAAACATCTCAGAATTTTATTTTTTTGGAGAGGGTCTCGCCCTGTCACCCAAGCTAGACAGGCTAGAGTGCAGTGGGGTGATCACAGCTCACTACACCCTTCACTGCCCGGACTCAAGTGATTCCCCTACTCCAGCCTCCCGAGTAGCTGGGACTACAGGTGCAAGCCACCACACCCAGCTAATTTTTAAATTTTTTTGTAGAGACAAGGTATCACTGTGTTGCCTAGGCTGGTCTCAAACTCCTGGTCTCAAGCGATCTTCCCACCTTGGCCACCCAAAGTGCTGGGATTATAGGCATGAGCCGCCATGCCTGGCACAGAAATTTTAAACAGAGTTGACCTTATCAGTGATCAGAAGAAAGGATTAAAGAGTAAATATCTACTTTGATACAATGAAGTGTTTTATCTTACAGCTTTTGTGAGTATTGATACTTAAAGTGTTTAAAATGTTGTGTATTCATAGGCAAAAATAACGTTTATGCAGTGGACATGATGAATCTGTTGGTCAGAATCCAGGTATCTTTCCTCTCCTTGCCATTTTTTTTAAGATCACTTCTGTAGTATTTCTGCCAAAAAAATACATATCCTGAATCCAGTCATGAGGAATCACCAGACAAACCCAAACTGAGGGATAGTATACACCGTAACTGTCCTGTATGCCTCTAAAATGTCATGGACAAAGAAAGACTAAAAAACTGTTCCAGATGAAGGGAGACTAAAAACACATGGAAACTGAATCACTAAATGCACGAGGTTATCTTTCATTGGATTCTGGACAAGAAATGGGGAGTTATCATTTTACAAAGGATATTATTAGGGCTGGGTGCGGTGGCCTGTGCCTATAATCCTAGCACTTTGGGAGGGTGAGGCCAGAGGACTGCTTGAGGTCAGGAGTTCAAGACCAACCTGGTCAACATAGCAAGATCCCGTCTCTATTAATTAAAAATAATAATTAAAAAAGGATATTATTAGGACAACTGGCAAAATTTGAATGGGGACTATAAAATAAATGGTATTAATGCTAATTTCCTGATTTGATGTGCATACTGTGGTTATGCAGGAAAATGTCCTTGTTTTTAGCAAGGGCAGACTTAAGTTTTTAAGAATAATGGGATATCATGCCTGCAATTTACTCAAAACTAGTTTAGCAAAATAATACATATATGTGCATGCTTATAAAGAGAGAGAATATAATTAGGCAAATATGGTAAAAAATGTAACAATGAGGAAACTTAGTGAAGGATATACAAGAATTTTTTTGTACTATTCTTGCATCTTTACGTTTAAAATAATTTCTTTTTTTTTTTTTGAGATGGAGTCTCGCGCTGTTGCCCAGGCTGGAGTGCAGTGGCGCCATCTCGGCTCACTGCAAGCTCCACCTTCTGGGTTCTTGCCATTCTCCTGCCTCAGCCTCTCGAGTAGCTGGGACTACAGGCACACGCTACCACACCCAGCTAATTTTTTATATTTTTAGTAGAGACAGGGTTTCACCGTGTCAACCAGGATGGTCCCGATCTCCTGACCTGGGGATCCACCCGCCTCGGCCTCCCAAAGTGCTGGGATTACAGACGTGAGCCACCGCGCCCGGCCAGAATAAGAGGTTCTAACACAAAGGCACTGTCCCCTGTCCCAACTGCGGTCTCCCTTACCCCCAGTTTGTTATACAGCAGATGGTACACACTGGGAGAGGCAAGCCAAAATAATCAGAGGCTACCTCTGCAGCTGGGCACCCACCCAGAATAACTGGCTTAGAGATTTTGCCCAGAGGAGAGGCAGTCCATAGGAAAAAGCTCCGAAGCTTTCCCCAAAGGAACTGACTTTATTTGAAACATAGTGTGGGGAAATTCAGGCCTAAAGGGCACCCCTGAAACCAACTCCTCTTAAGAACAAGCTAAACATAAGCCAACTAGTTCATAAGAAACAACCAGGGAAAGAGACAACGAAGAAGAGCCCTCCTGGTTTCAGAACAACTCTCAGAAACTGGCTTGAAAGCCTACAACTGCCCAAATTAAATTGGATCAGACTGTGGAGAAATTTTTGTCCTACAGCACTGCTGAAAACACAGCAATTAGATAGTAATTAGGGAGTAGTCAGGCTCACGTCTGTAATCCCAGCACTGTGGGAGGCCAAGGCGAGTGGATCACTTGAGGTCAGGAGTTCAAGACCAGCTTGGCTAACATGGTGAAATGTCCTCTCTACTAAAAATAGAAAAATTAGCTGGGAATGGTACCATGCGCCTGTAGTCCCAGCTACTCAGGAGGCTGACGCATAAGAATTGCTTGAGCCTGGGAAGCAGAGGTTGCAGTGAGCCATTGTGCCACTGCACTCCAGTCTGGGTGACAGAGTGAGACCCTTCCCCCCACCTTCCAAAAAAAAAAAAGTAATTAGGGGAGCCAACAGCGTGATACCAAAGGAAGCAGAGAGCTATACAGAGATATCAGGGAAAGACACAAAGTGAGCTCTGTTAAAACCACCATCATCCCAAGTAAACTGTGGGCACAGCCAAGGATGAGCTCTCTGAAGAAAGAGGGAGGAAGGCTTCATATTGCAAAAGACAGACTTCATTACATGAGTTTAGCCAAGTCACTAAACAAATAAACAAACACACAACAATAAAAACAAGCCCCAGAGGAGGAGAATCAATATTCTCCAAAATTGCTGCAATATATTCCCTAAAACATCTAGTTTTCAACAAAAAATTATGACATGCAAAAAGGGAAAGTGTGACCTACACACAAGAAAAATATGGGCAAAAGAAACTGCCTTTGCGAGGGCTCAGACATTAAATTCAACAGAAAAATACTTCAGTAAGCCATTACAAATATTTTCAAAGTAGAAAAGGAAATCATACTTAAAGTAGTAAAGAAAGCTGTAATGACCATGTCTCATGAAAAAGAGTATCAACAAAAAGACAAAAATTATAAAAAGAACCAAATGAAAATTCTGGAGTCAAAAAGTACAATAACTAAAATGAAAAATTCACTAAAGGGACTCAACAGTAGATTTGAACCAGAAGTATCATCAAACTTGGACATAGGCCAGGTGTGGTGGCTCATGCTTGTAATCCCAGCACTTTGGGCGGCTGAGGCAGGCAGATCATCTGAGGTCAGGAGTTCAAGGCCAGCCTGGTCAACATGGTGAAACCCTGTCTCTACTAAAAGTACGAAAATTAGCCGGA
>NW_012118376.1:8958374-8961010 GCF_000951035.1 Colobus angolensis palliatus
TGTAGTCCCAGCTACTCCGGAGGCTGAGGCAGGAGAATGGCGTGAACCCGGGAGGCGGAGCTTGCAGTGAGCTGAGATCCGGCCACTGCACTCCAGCCAGGGTGACAGAGCAAGACTCTGTCTCAAAAAAAAAATAATAAATAAAATAAAATAAAAACTAGTGTAATCTTTTCTTTCTTTCTTTCTTTCTTTTTCGAGCTGGAGACTTGCTCTGTTGCGCGATCTTCACTCCCTGCAAGCTCTGCCTCCCAGGTTCACGCCGTTCTCCTACCTCAGCCTCCCAAGTAGCTGGGACTAGGACTACAGGCGCTCGCCACCAGGCCCGGCTAATTTTATTTATTTATTTATTTTGTATTTTTACTAGAGATGGGGTTTTACCGTGTTAGCCAGGATGGTCTCGATCTCCTGACTTCGTGATCTGCCTGTCTCGGCCTCCCAAAGTGCTGGGATCACAGGCGTGAGCCACCACACCCGGCCAAAAACTAGTGTACTCTTAAAGCGATTGGCAAGAAGGGAAATCTCTGGATTCTGATCAACAGATTAATCACGACCACTGCCCAAAAGTTATCCCATTTTTGCCTATGAATGCACAACATTTTCAAAACGTGTGCAGGTGTATACTGCCACAGGCATAGTAATGTTTGTAGCATTACAATTTCATAACATAGAAACATAATGAAAATATACTATTAATAGGCATTTTTGTAATACTGAAATCAACCAACATATACATCATAACGTTAAATAAAATGTTTATAAATTTGGAAAAAATGAGTTAGATTTCAATACACTTTAGCATTACTGCTCTGACATTAACTTATAAGACATGAAAGGCTATCCATGATAAGTGATATAAGCAAATGAAAGCTTGCCTCATTCTGCATGTCTCTACATTCACAGAATAGTATCTGGAAGAGTTTACATTAATCTGTCAAAGCAATGTCAAAGCAACCTGTGGTTGTAGGGGAAGTACTTTCAATTTTTACTGAGGAAAGTTCTTTTTTTTTTTGAGACAGAGTCTCGCTCTGTCACCCAGGCTGGAGTGCAACGGCCCGATCTCGACTCACTGCAACCTCTGCCTCCTGGGTTCAAGATTCTCCTGCCTCAGCCTCCCGAGTAGCTGGGATTACAGACGCGTGCCACCACGCCCGGCTAATTTTTTTTTTTTTTTAGCAGAAATGGAGTTTCCCAGTCTTGGCCTCCCAAAGTGCTAGGATTACAGGTATAAGCCACTGTGTCCAGCCCTTTATATATTTCTATATCGTTTGATGCTTTTTGTTTTTTTGAGACAGACCTCACTTTGTCACCCAGCCTGGAGTGCAGGTGTGCGATCTCAGCTCACTGCAGCCTCCACCTCCTGGAGGTGATTCTCCTGCCTCAGTCTCCTGAGTAGCTGGGATTACAAGTGCGTGCCACTGCACCTGGCTAATTTTTGTACTTTTAGTAGAGACAGAGTTTCGCCATGTTGGCCAGGCTAGTCTCAAACTCCTAACCTCCAGGGATCTGCCTGTCTTGACCTTCAAAAGTGCTGGGATTACAGGCATGAGCCATCGCAGCTGGCCTGTTTGATGCTTTTTTTAAAAAAACATAAAGGATGTAGAATTATCTGGATCAAAAAATAAAAGGAAAAAAGTATCTCACTGCATATAGCAATAAGTTGGCCCGCAAAAAGATACTGATATAAAACCCTAGTTCTGGCCATGCGCGGTGGCTCATGCCTGTAATCCCAGCACTCTAGGGGGCCGAGGCAGGTGGATCACAAAGTCAGGAGATCGAGACCATTCTGGCTAATATGGTGAAATCCCGCCTCTACTAAAAATACAAAAAATTAGCCAGGTGTGGGGGCACACACCTGTGGTCCCAGCTACTCCGGAGGCTGAGGCAGGAGAATCGCTTGAACCTGGGAGGCAGAGGTTGCAGTGAGCCGAGATTGTGCCACTGCACTCCAGCCTGGGCGACAGAGCGAGACTCCATCTAAAGAAATAAAATAAATTAATGAAAAACCCTACTTCTTAAAAGAAAAGAAAAACTTATGTTATTACCTTGATTTCTCATTGGAATGGTTAGTAGAGCAAGGTATGGCAATAGCTGAGTTTGGAGGCATAAAGCTGGCAGGCAGAAATCAGGAAAAAGTGCTTTTGCTGCCAGGCAATTTTCCCGATACTGTATAGAAAAGAAAAAAAAAGATGAAAGGAAAAATGAAATTAAAAATATGTATTCCTAGACAAACTAAGTTTACTATATAAATGTACACAATAAGTTTATATTAACTTGTGGGTTTATATACCACAAATATACTTTTAATAGCTTATTTAAGTAGTCCTTTATAGTTTTTCTAACATTGTCTAATAAAGTATTTTACCTACATAACTATTTCACATTCGATGAACAAGAATTTTTAAAAGACATTGAATGTATAAGAAAACCAAATTTAAAACTCAAAGGAATTATTTATGAGCACATACACATCACAAATTACATGAAAACATTATTTTTCAATGAAATAATTTGTTTTCTGTAGTCAACATAATGTTACGCTGAGCAAGAGAAAAGCATAATCCCTGCCTTCCAGAAGCTAACAGTCTTAGATAATTTATATGTAGCTACAAGGCAAAATTAATATATATGCCATAAAA
>NW_012118376.1:8961060-8963045 GCF_000951035.1 Colobus angolensis palliatus
AAAAAAAAAAAAACAACAAAAATCAGCCAAGTGTGGTGGTGCGCACCTATGGTTACCAGCTACTCAGGAGGCTAAGGTGGGAGGATCACTTGGGCCAAGGAGGTTTAGGCTGCAGTGAGCCGTGATCATACCACCACAATCCAGCCTACGTGACAAGAGTGATACTCTGACTCAAAAAAAGAAACAAAACCACACACACACACACACACACACAAAATACTACTAATTATAGTCACCATGTTGTAAAATAGAACTCTTGAATTTATTCCTCCTACGTAACAAAATTTTGTATTCTTTGATCAACATCTCCCCTATCACCCAAGCCCATGGTAATCCCATTGTGTGCTCTACTACTATGAGATCAACTTTTTTAGCTCCTATATAAGTAAGAATATGCAATAGTTGTCTTTCTGTGCCTGGCTTATTTCATTTCAAATAAGGTCTTCCAGGTTCATCCATGTTATTGCAAATGACAAAATTTTGTTCTTTTTTATGGCCGAATAATATTCCATTGCGTATATATACCACATTTTCTTCATCCAATGGACAATTAGACTGACACCATACCTTGGTTATTGTGAATAATGCTGCAATAAAACATGGGAGGGAGGGCAGATATCTCTTCAACATATTGACTCCATATTTTTTTTTTTTTGAGACAGAGTCTGGCTCTGTCACCTAGGCTGGAGTGCAGTGACATGATCTCAGCTCACTGTTATAACCTCCAACACCTGGATTCAAGCAATTCTTCTGCCTCAGCCTCCAGAGTAGCTGGGACTACAGGAATGTACCACCACACCTGGCTAATTTTTTATATTTCTGGTAGAGACGGGGTTTCACCATGTTTGCCAGGCTGGTCTCAAACTCCTGGCCTCAAGTGATCTGCCTGCCTCGTCTCCCAAAGTGCTGGGATTATAGGCATGAGCCACTGCGCCTGGCCTCGACTTCATATTCTTTGGATATATGTCCAGTAGTGGGACTGCTGGATCATATGGTAGTTCTATTTTTAGGGTTTGTTTTTTGAGACAAGAGTTTTGCTTTTGTTGCCAGGCTGGAGTGCAATGGCATGATCTTGGCTCACCACAACCTCTGCCTCCCAGGTTCAAGCGATTCTCCTGCCTCAGCCTTCCAAGTAGCTGGGAATACAGGCATGCACCACCATGCCCGGTTAATTTTTGTATTTTTAGTAGAGGCAGGGCTTCACCATGTTGGTCAGGCTAGTCTCGAACTCCTAACCTCAGGTGATCCGCCCACCTCGGCCTCCCAAAGTGCTGGGATTACAGGTGTGAGTCACCATGCCCAGCCTATTTTTAGTTGTTTTTTTGTTTTGTTTTGTATTTTCAGTAGAAACGGGGTTTCACTATGTTGCCAGGCTGCTCTCAAACTCCTGACCTTGTGATCTGCCCGCCTTGGCCTCCCAAAGTACTGGGATTATAGGCGTGAGCCACCGTGCCCGGCCTATTTTCAGTTTTTTAAGGAACCTCCATACTGTTCCTCAAAACAGCGGTGCTAATTTGCATTCTAACTAACTGTAAGGATTCCCTTTTTGCCACACCCTGGCCAACACTTGTTATCATTTGTCTTTTTGATAACGGCCATTCTAATTGGTGTAATATGAAATCTCATTGTGGTTTTAAAGTGTTTCCCTGATCATTAGTGTTAAGTCTTAATGTTAAGCAGTTTTTCATATACCTATTGGTCATCTGTATGTCTTCTTTTAAGAAATGTCTATCCGGTCCTTTGCCTTCTAAGACAGCATCTCACTCTGTGCCCCAGGCTGGAATGTAGTGGCATGATCTTGGCTCACTGCAACCTTCCCTTCCCAGGCTCAAACCATCCGCCCACCTCAGCCTCCAAGTAGCTGGGACTACAGGTGTGTGCCACTACACCCGGCTAATTTTATCTATTTTTTTTTTTTTTTGAGACAAAGTCTCACTCTGTTGCCCAGGCTGGGGTGCAGTGGCCGGATCTCAGCTCACTGCAAG
>NW_012118376.1:8973275-8975787 GCF_000951035.1 Colobus angolensis palliatus
GAGATGGGGGTCTCCCTCTGTTGCCCAGGCTGGAGTGCAGTGGCACAATCATTGTTCACTGCAAACTCTGCCTCCCAGGCTTAATCAGTCCTTCCAATTCAGCCTCCCAAGTAGCTGGCACTAGGTAGGAAAAACAAAAAAAAATTTTGTTTTTCTTTTTACTGTAAATTTGGGATCTCAC
Source organism: Colobus angolensis palliatus (assembly GCF_000951035.1). Lineage (NCBI taxonomy): Eukaryota > Metazoa > Chordata > Mammalia > Primates > Cercopithecidae > Colobus > Colobus angolensis. The sequence goes on from NW_012118376.1 coordinate 8,973,457, forward strand.
TATGTTGCCCAGGCTGGTCTCAAACTCCTGGTGTGTGCCACCACACCCAGCTAATTGTTTTATTTTTTTTTATAGAGATGGGGTTTTACCATATTGCCCAGGCAGGTCTCAAACTCCTGGGCTCCAGTGATCCTTCCACATCAGCTTTCCAAAGTGCTTGGAATACAGGTGTGAGCCACTGCACCTGGCCTTTTTTTTTTTCTCCTACTAGGAGATTCCAGAAATTCTGAAGCTAGAAATTCATATCTAAGTTTTTTTTTTCCTGAGACGGAGTCTCGTTATGTCACCCAGGATGGAGTGCAGTGCAGTGGCATGATCTTGGCTCACTGCAACCTCTGCCTCCTGGGTTCACGCGATTCTCCTGCTTCAGCCTCCTGAGTAGCTGGGATTACAGGAGCGCATCACCACACCCGGCTAACTTTTGTACTTTTAGTAGAGATGGGGTTTCACCATGTTGGTCAGGCTGGTCTTGAACTCCTGACCTCGTGTTCTGCCCGCCTTGGCCTCCAAAAAGTGCTGGGATTACAGGCGTGAGCCACCGCGCCCAGTCGAAATTCATATCTTTTAATCATTAGTCTGATTTTTAAAGATTGGCAATTCATTTTGAAAACTTTGTTGTGTATTTTGTCTTCAACTTGTGTGCCACCCATTTTTTACCTCTAAATAATTCAATCATCTACATTTTTTGCTGTGGAGAGTAAGAACACATTAGGTGAATACCTTGTCCACATAGAGGCAAGGCCAAGATTTCCTCTCCTTTCTTTGATTAATTTAAATTGACAAGCTATTTATAGTATACAATATGATGTTCTGAAATATGTATATATGGTAGAATGGCTAAATCAAGCCAATTAACATATGCATTACCTTACATACATATATTTTTGTGTGTGTGGTGAGAACACTTAAAATCTACTGTTTTAGTGATTTTCTTTTTGAGACGGAGTCTTGCTCTGTCTCCCAGGCTATAGTGCAGTGGCGCGATGTCAGCTCACTGCAAGCTCTACCTCCTGGGTTCACGCCATTCTCCTGCCTCAGCCTCCAGAGTAGCTGGGATTACAGGCGCCCGCTGCCACATCCGACTAAATTTTTGTATTTTTAGTAGAGACAGGGTTTCACTGTGTTAGCCAGGATGGTCTTGATCTTCGGACCTTATGATATGCCCACTTTGGCCTCCCAAAGTGCTGGGATTACAGGCATGAGCCACCACACCGGGCGGTGATTTTCAAATACATGATACATTGTTATTAATAGTCACAATGTTATACAATGTATCTCTTGAACTTAAAACTTATTCCTCCTGGCCAGACACTGGCATGGTGGCTCACACCTGTAATCCCAGCACTTTGGGGTCCGAGGCATGTGGATCATGAGGTCAAGAGATCTAGACCATCCTGGCTAACATGCTGAAACCTCGTCTCTACTAAAAATACAAAAATTAGCTGGGTAAGGTGGTGCACATCTCTAGTCCCAGTTACTAGGGAGGCTGAGGCAGAAGAATTGCTTTAATCTGGGAGGCAGAGGTTGCAGTGAGCCAAGATTGCGCCACTGCACTCCAGCTTAGCGCAGAGCGAGGCTCAGTCTCAAAAACAAAAAACAAAAAAAAAACTTATTCCGCCTGCCTAACTGAAATTTTATACAGTAGGGATTTCTATTTTCCAGTCAGCATTCTCAGGTTGAACTAGGGGTTTATTTATTTATAAATTTTTTTTCTTGTAGATATGGGATCTCACTATGTTGCCCAGGCTGGTCTCAAACTCCTGGGCTCAAGTGACCCTCTTGTTTTGGCCTTCCACAGTGCTGGGATTAGAGGTGTGAGCCACCATGCCTGGCCCTAAAGTTTGTTTTTAATCGAAACTAAAATATAACTATGCAGCTAGGCGCAGTGGCTCACGCCTGTAATCCTAGCACTTTGAGAGGCCAAGGCAGGCGGACCACTTGAGGTCAGGAGTTCAAGAAGAGCCTGGCCAACATGGCGAAACTCCGTCTCTACTAAAAATACAAAAATTAGCTGGGCATGGAGGCACATGCCTGTAGTCCTAGCTACTCGGGAGGCTGAGGTGAGAGAATTGCTTGAACCTAGGAGGCGGAGGTTACAATGAGCCGAGATGGTACCACTGCACTCCAGGATGGCGACAGCACGACTCTGCCTCAATTGAAAAAATAAATAAATAATAAAATATGGCCCGGCACGATGGCTCACGTTTGTAACCCCAGCACTTTGAGAGGCCGAGGTGGGAGGATCACGAGGTCAAGAGATCGAGACCATCCTGGCCAACATGGTGAAACCCTGTCTCTACTAAAAATACAAAAAATTAGCCGGGCGTGGTG
>NW_012118376.1:8977487-8989277 GCF_000951035.1 Colobus angolensis palliatus
CCCGGCCTTATTTTTTTCAATTTTTAATTTGTGTGGGTACCTAGTAGTTGTATATATTTATGAGTTACAGGAGTTATTTTGATACAATGCGTAATAATTACCTCAAGGTAAATGGGGTATCCACTACCTCAAGCATTTATCCTTGGTGTCACAAACAAATCAATTATACTTTTTTCGTTATTTTGTATTATTATTTAAAACAGGGTCTCGGTCTGTTGCCCAGTCTGGAGTGCGGTGGCACAATCACAGCTTACTGTAACCTCAAACTCCTGGACTCAAGTGATTCTCCCACCTCAGCCTCCCAAGTAGCTAGGACTACAGGTGCATGCCACCATACCCAGCTAATTTTTAAAATCTCTTCTAGAGATGGGGTCTGGCTGTGTTTCCCAGGCTGTTCTCAAACTTCTGGCCTCAAGTGATCTTCCTGCCTTGGACTCCCAAAGTGTGGAATTAGTGGCAGGAATCACCGCTTCTGGTTCACTGTACTATCCTTTTAATTTATTTATAGGTTGGAAAATTTCAAAATAAAAAAGAAACAATTATTTTAAACGTTAAGCAAATGCAACTGCTGAGTAATGAAGCTCTGTATCATAAATGGTTTTTCTGTGTCTTTTCTAATTTTACTTATTACTGCTATTTCAGTGTTTTAAGTTTTTGAGACAAGGTCCAGCTCTATTGCCCAGGCTGGAGCGCAGTGGTGTGATCTCAACTCACTGCAACCTCTGCCTCCTGGGCTCAAGCCATCCTCCCACCTCAGCCTCCTGAGTAGCTGGGACCACCACACTCAAGCAATCTTCTTGGCATTTTTTGAAGAGATAGGGTTTCATCATGTTGCCTCAGCTGGTCTCGAACTCATGAGCTCAAGTGATCCACCTGCCTCGGCCTCGTTAAGTGCTGGGTTTACAGGTGTGACCCACTGAGCCCGGCCTTATTTTAGTATTTATAACACACAGAAACATTAGCATATCAAAACAGTGTTGTCCAACAAAACTTCCTGCAATGATGGAAATGTTTTGTATCTGGGCTGTTCAATAAAGTAGCCATCAGCCACATGCAATACTGGAGATGTGGCTGGTATGACTGAGGAACTGAATTTTTAAGTAAATTTAAATAGCTACATGTGGTTGGTGGCTGTTGTACTGGTAAGGGCAGTGTTAAGACGTTAAGAACAAAACACAAATTTTATAGTAAATAGTTTAAAATATGTAAAAGAAATAAATTTTAAAAACTAGCAGAAAGTGTAGCAACATGTACAGTTATTTCTCTTGTATCTACTTTTTAGTGGTTGTCATATTTTGAGTATGTATTAATTTTAAAATCAGAAAATAAGCTGGGGCCACGCATGGTGGCTCACGCCTGTAATCCCAGCACTTTGAGAGGCCAGGGCAGGCAGATCACTTGAGCTCAGGAGTTCAAGACCAGTATGGATAACATGGTGAAACCCTGTCTCTACCCAAAAAAAAAAAAAAAAACCAGCTAGGGACAGTGGTGCTTGCCCGTAGTCCCAGCTACTGGATGGGGGAGTGCCTGAGGTTGGAGGAAAGCTTGAGCCCAGAAGGTCAAGGTTGCAGTGAGCAACCACTTTGTACCACTGGACACCAGCATGGGCAAAAAAGTAAGATGCTGTCTCGGGAAAAAAAAATAAGCTGGGCATGGTAGTGTGTGCTTGTATTTCTAGCTACTTGGAAGGCAGAGAGGAGAGGATCCCCTAAGCCCAGTAGTTCAAGACCAGCCTGGGTAACATAGCTGTAGCTACGGCCTTTTCTCCAAAAAAAAAAAAAAAAACCATAACCACAAAACCAGAAAATTTAGAGACAAGAGTGGTGGTTCACGCTTGTTGTAATCCCAGCACCCAGCACTTTGGGAGGCTCAGGCGAAAGGACTGTCTGAGCCCAGGAATTTGAGACCAGCCTGAGCTGGTCTAGTGAGACCCTGTCTACACACACACACACACACACACAAAGAAAATAACTTTAGAAACAATTGGTACTATATTATCAGCAGAAAAATCAGATTTGCTACTGAAGCTTCATTATAAACACTGAGTTGGATACATTAACTTTAGCATAGTTATGAAGAAGAGTCACATAAAATAATGTCAGGCAATTAGGGATAAAAGTAAACTTTCTTTTCTTAATTCTAAGGAAATACTTATAAAAATTTTGAGTCAAATGGTCTTACATTCCAGTCACCACTGAGGATATCTGCAAAACTTAGAAATTCACTGGCTCTCACAATATCATCAATATCCATGAAGAAATCTATGTAGTTTTGGTGAAGATATAAATTAAATAAGTCTCCAGGCATGTGTGACATTTCTACTATCTCCTATAAAAACAAGCATATATACTTAAATTTGGCAAAAATGCAATGGTCAAATATATATGCACACAAATAATATATCCTTTGTAACCTGTACTAAGTGTCATTAAAGAACCTACCTCAGGTTCAACAAGTAATGTATCCCGTTCATATTCTGATAAATGAGAGGGCAACCGAGGTGAGTCTAATTCTGTTAAAGATGCTCCTATAAAAAATTGCTGAAATTATTAAAGATAATACCTTCTTTATAATTATATAGCACCAGTCATTTGAAGAGTCTGAAAATTTTAGACATACAATACCAACATAGTAAGCAAACTGTTCAAAAATAATAAATAAAAACAACTGGAAGCAAGCACCTATTTTATCCATATTAGCAAGAACTAAATTAAGAATTCTGATGCTTAGATTATGGCTTTTCTAGACTTAAAATATTCCACTTCCTAATGCACTCCCATTTCACCTTTTCCAGCTTTGGGTTGCTTTCTTCCCTTGATCTCTCATCTCAATACAGTGTTCTTTACTCTTTTATCTACTATGTACAAAGATGTTGCTCTCTACATGAAAGAATACGAATTCCATTTGCTAATGCAAGAGACGATGAACATATGTTGAGGAGGAAAAGAAAGGAGAGAAAGAAAAGAATCAGGTGGGAATAGTCACTCAGGTTCAAAATAAGAGGATCCAGTGACAGAGGAGTGTCTTCACTGCCATCTAAGTGATGCCCATTTTTCTCAGATGGTATGGAGGTTTCCATTCAGAAATCCCAATTTCTTTCCTTCAGGATCATCAGTGAATACAGGCATTTGCTATCAAAAGGAGGGACTATTTGGGACACTAAAATGGGCAATAGGGAGTGAAAGAACTTAGAGGGAGCAGTCATCAAAAAAGACAGAAAAGGCAATAAACATCTCTGGTTGCGAAGTCAGAAAGCTTGTAAACTAGAGAAATACAAGAGGACTGAAAGAAACTTTAAACTACCTGGTAATTTGTCTAAGGCTCTGTTGGCTGGACCCCAGTGTTAAGAGGGCTTTAGGCTACCAACACTTGCCACAAAAGTCTAGATGATCTGCTCTCTTACCTTCTGCAAACTATAAGGATTTACACACATGGATATGGCCTGCAATAGCATGTTTTTACTTTTAATCCTGCTCATGGTCAGAAAATATTCTATTTTCCTACTATGTCTTAGGCCTAGGCAAACAGTATCTGACCTAGCTCTAACTCTTAGAGCAGAACCAAAATACACGACATTTTTTTAAAGGTGACATTTTATTTCCATTTTAAGACTATGTGATATCCAACAGATTTAAAAAATGTAAAAATTTCTTACTTTTACAATAGAGAATTTTCCCCAAAGCTCTGAAGAGAAACAGAGAAACATCTTTGCCACCAATAGCTTGGACCTCTTGATTTTCAAAAACCCTATCAGGTTTTTTTCTTCGTTTTGATTTTGACAGCACAGCATCCGATTTTAGAGACATTCCTTTTTTCCTTGGCCATAAGTTGTTTTCTCCTGAATAATATACACCCAAGTGACAATATTTAAATTAAAATATGAAAATTAAAACTAAGAACACTTCAGATATAGTTACACTAAATATTCTAATTAAAATGTTTTCCTAATAAACAAAAATCACAAACGACATTAACCGAGTCGGAATCTTCTTTGGGTTACTAACATTAAAATGGAATAAAATGTTATCTGCAAGTTATTTCATAATGCAGATTTCAAACTTTCACATGCACAACAGCACAATCTCCAATATAGGTTGACATTCCTGATCCAAAAATTCAAACTCCAAAATGCTCCAAAATATGAAACTTGCAGTGCCAACAAGATGCTCAAAGGCAATGGTCATTGGAGCACTTTGTATTTCAGATTTTCAGAGAAAGGATTTTCAACTGGTATAATGCAAATATTCCAAAATCTAAAAAAAAATCTGCAATCCTTCTATTCCCAAAAATTTCAAATAAAGGATATTCAACCTGTACTGTCACATCGCCTTGGTTTCTCATCGTGTTATGTGCAAGGTACTGTTCCTGGCATGTGATACATTTGAATTTAATCTTCATAACAACCTGGTGAAGGGAGAATTTTTTTTTTTTTGAGATGGAGTCTCACTCTGTTGCCCAGGCTGGAGTGCAGTGGTGCGATCTCGGCTCACCACACCCTTTGCCTCCCGGGTTCAAGCAATTCTCCTGCTTCAGCCTCCCAAGCAGCTGGGATTACAGGCATATGCCTGGCTAAATTTTTGTATTTTCAGCAGAGATGGCGTTTCACCATGTTGGCCAGGCTGGTCACGACCTCCCAACCACCCGACTTAGCCTCCCCAAGTGCTGGGATTACAGGCGTGAGCCACCATGCCTGGCCTTTTTTTTTTTGACACAGGGTCTGGCTCTATCACCCAGTCTGGAGTACAGTGGCGCAATCATAGCTCACTGAAGCCTCAACCTTCAGGCTCAAGTGATCCTCCCACAGTCTCTCAAGCAGTCGGGACTACAGGTATGCATAACTACGCTGGCTATATATATATTTTTTTCATTAGAGATGCGGTCTCGCTATGTTGGGCTGGTATCAGACTCTTGAGGTTGAAGCTTCCTTCTACCTCAGTCTCCTATAGTGTTGGGATAACAGGTGAGAGCCACTGCACCTGACCAATTATTATTAGACAGTTAATGAAATGAGACACAAAAAGGTGAAGTAATTGGCTCAAGGTCATCAGTGATGAATGACTGGAATCCAGGCATTCTGCAATGTATGTTTAACAACCTCTCTACTGATGTTGAGAGTATCCAATTTATGAATACGCATGTGATCAAATTTCTCAGGTTTATAATTTTTTTTCTTAATTTTTTTGTAGAGACAAGGTCTTGTTATGTTGCCCAGGCTGGTTTCAAACTCCTAGGCTCAAGTGATCCACCCACCTTGGCTTCAGGCATGAGTCACCATACTTGCCCCAAGTTTCATTTTTAAGTCTCCTATTTAGAACTCAAGAGTGCATGACTTAAAAGCTACCTCGAACAGCAGAAAGTGCACAGGATCTGGATTTGAATCAAAGTACTGTCTATCTCATTAGGTTGATATGAGAATTAAATGAAAAACCATAATTGCTAACATAGTTCTTGGCCCACTCTTTAATGTCAATTTGTCAATGTTAAGCATTAAGTAAGTAGTCTGCTAATTGCCTTCTGAAGGAGGACTATGCAGTAAACTATGATCATTACAGTAAAAATGTAACTCACTGCCATTAGTGAAACTATCTTTTTACTATATCTTTTTACATATTAACAGGTAATTTATTAAACATCTCATAAATTTACATGTTTCAATATTAACAGGAAATAAATTTATTAAACATGTCTCATAAATTATTATAAAAATAATTTCAGGCTGGGCACGGTGGCTCATACCTGTAATCCCAGCACTTTGGGAGGCCGAGGAGGGCAGATCTTGAGGTTAGGAGATCATAACCATCCTGGCTAAGACAGTGAAACCCCATCTCTATTTAAAATACAAAAAAATTAGCCGGGCTCAGTGGCAGGCGCCTGTAGTCCCAGCTACTCAGGAGGCTGAGGCAGAATGGCGTGAAACCGGGAGGAAGAGCTTGCAGTGAGCCGAGATCACACCACTGCACTCCAGCCTGGGCGGCAGAGTGAGACTCCGTCTCAAAATAAATAATAATAATTTCAAAAGTATTATTAAACTGATTAATGGCTGGCCATTTATTGAGCACTTAATATTAATCAAGCACTGTAAGAAGCACTCTGTAAGTATCACCTCACATATTCTTCATAGAACCCTAAGAGGTAAGTGCTCACATGAAAGGTGAGAAAACAGAGGCACAGAAACATAGAGTCACCTGCATAGGACTATATAACTGGTAAGTGGCAGAGGCAGAATTTTTATCCAGGAAATCTCGTTCTAAATTAACTTTGAAAGGTAAACTATCTCAAACAGAAACGAGGATATATACTACAACATATTCACAGAAGGGTATATATGCATGAGTATATATTTAATTTTAAGCCACTGTCTCAATAATAAAGAAGGATAAATAGGTATAGACCAAACATAAGTTAAAATGTTTGATTTCATTGAATGAATTAAGAGAAAGTCAGTCACCTATATAATGCCACATGACTGTATCTTCCATAGTTACCTTTTGAAGAAGAAAACTGGAGGCTGTTTATTGCACTTCTGATATCACCAGAACATCCTTGGCAGAGCAACTCTAGAGAAGTTTTGTCAGGGACAGTAATTTTTCCTCCATTCTAAAATAAGAAAATTAAATTTTTAAAAAAGTATTTTCTTAAAAATAATAACAACAAAAAATCCCAACCTATTTTCTAAACTTAATTAAAGTAAATTAGATTCTTTTAAACTTAAATACTAAAAAGGGCTGGGAACGGTGGCACATTCCCATAATCTCAGCAATTTAGGAGGCTGAGGTAGGAGGATCACTTCAGCTCAGGAGTTTGAGACCAGCCTAGGCAAGGTAGTAAGACCTCATCTCTACAAAAAATCAAAACAATTAGCTAGGCATGGTGGCATGTGCCTGTATTCCCTGCTACTCAGGAGGCTGAAGTGGGAGGATCACTTGAGCCCTGGAGATGAAGGCTGCAGTGAGCTATGATCTTGCCACTGCACTCTAGCCTGGGCTATAGAGTCAGAAAAAAAAATTATCTTAAAATAATAACAAAAAACTAAAAAGCCTCCATGTTAAACACTGGTCTATGATTGGTACAAGCTTCAATGACTTATTACAGTTTAAGTTATACTTTCAGGAAATATTAAATAATGTATTGTTTTACTTTTTCACTTTGACCAGGTTGTATTTTGAAGTTTTTACTCTCTCACTAACATACAAATATGTAACATATATATGTACACACACACACAAAAACCCTCAAAATGCAATACAATGTGATAGAACTAAATATACACAAAATAATCTGACAAATTTATGAAATTTACATGAAAATTCCTTTACTAAGGTTTTCAACACATTATACAGTCTGGCGAGGATGAAAAAGCCACAATTACACCAATTATTTCTTCTTCTTTTTTAAACCGGAGCCACTTGAACTAATCAATTCACTAAAAAAAAAATTTTTTTGTTTTGACACAAGGTGTTACTATATCACACCTAGGCTGGTCTTGAGCTCCCTGGCTCAACCAATCCTCCCACTGCTGTCAGCCTTTGTAGCTGGGACTACAGGCATGCACCATGGCTCAATTTGCAGTTCTCACGCTTATAGTAGAGAATGTAGATTTTCTTTTAGAGACAGGGTCTAGCTCTGACCACGACAGACTACAGTCATGTCATCTAGATCACTGCAGTCTCAAACTCCTAGGCTCCAGTGATCATCCTGCCTCAGGCTTCTGAGTAGCTGGGACTACAGGAGCATACCACCATGACCAGGTAATTGTTTTTTCTTATTTTGGGGGGGATACGGAGTTTCGCTCTTGTTGCCCAGGATGGAGCAAAGTAGTGCAATCTCGGCTCACTGCAACCTCCACCCCCTGGGTTCAAGAGATTCTCCTGCCTCAGCCTCCTCAGTAGCCGAGATTATAGGCACCCGCCACCACACCCAGCTAATTTTTGTATTTTTATTACAGATGAGGTTTCACCTGTTGGCCAGGCTGGTCATGAACGCCTGACCTCAGGTGATACACCCACCTCGGCCTCCCAAAGTGCTAGGATTACAGGCCAGAGCCACCGCACCTGACCCATTAAATATTTTCAAAACACTAATGGCATAGTAATTCATCACAGTAATTGCTTCCTATATTACAGGACATTTTTCACTATTAATATCTATTATTTATTCAGTTAGGTGCTCTACATTAACATGTTTAATCCTCAAAACAACCTCTCCCTTACAGATTTCCCTCAGTTCCTGTGGTCCTACCAGTGCAACAAAAATTATGTTTCATGCAAGATTTGGTTGATTTATACCAGTAGGATTCCCTAGAACCATGATGCCGAGAGCAGAAGGTGCATCAGTTTTTTTTAACATCATCTTGATTTGAGATATAGAAAAAAATGACGTACTAGAAGTGAAAGGAGGCCGGGCACATAGGCGCATGCCTGAAATCTCAGCACTTTCAGAGGCTGAGGAGGGAGGATCACTTGAGCCAGGAATTCAAGACCAGCCTGGGCAATACAGGGAGACCCTGTCTCTAAAAAATAAAAATAAAAAAATTAGCCAGGCATGGTGGTACCAGCCTGTAGTCCCAGTTGCTTGGGAGGTTGAGGTGGGAGGAACACTTGAGCCCAAGAGGTCGAGGCTGCAGTGAACAATGATTATACCACTATAGCCCAGCCTGAGCAACAGAGTGAGACCCTGTCTCAAAAAAAAAAAAAGTGACAACAGCTGTATATGAATGTAAATATACTTTACAATACTGAACCGTATCTTTGAAAATGGTTAAGATGACAAATTTTATGATACATGTTTTTCACTACAATTTAAAAAAATGTCAGAATAAAAAAGTGACAGCAGGGTAATAGGAAGAGTTGAATTGTTGATAACTACCACACCTACATGCCAGAAAACATGTTCTTGATGATAGACACAATTTAGAACAGTAAACCAAGCAAAAGAAAAATTTACCTCAATGTGAAAGTGAAAGTTTAATAGAAAAATATTAAAGATTTTTAAAATCAGTATTTCCTACATTTTCTAAAACGACATGCATGCCTTATGAGTACAATAAAATGCTTTAATTCTAAAAAATTAAAATAATACATGTCTCCAACTCCTTCAGTTTACATAATACTATTTAAGCTGGGCTTTCTATAGTTATCAAGTAAGGTTTAATTAATCAGAGACTTACCTTGTTAGCTTCTATAGTCACTATTCGATTAAGAAATTTCATCATAATTGTTGGTGCCACAGGGTTGAAACTAAAAGTTTTATAAAGAAAGACAGCAGTTAAATGATTAATTTAAAAATATAATACATATGTGACCTTTATAAGCAAACTTCTTTCTTACCTAATATTTGAGATAGAACACTCTTCCTGAATTTCTTTGGGAAACAATAACCTCTGATTATTATCTCCACTGAGACTGTCCGAGATTACAAATATAAGAGGACATCGACCAATCCTCACATACTTCCTAAAATAACAAAATACAGCAATGTTGAAATTTAAGCCACTTCTCGTTTAATTTGGAGTTTTAGAATACTTCACTGAAACCTACCTTAGAACTTCATGTAAAGTATGAGAATCCCGATAAAACTGGTTAGGTAAATCCTATTGAAAATAAAAAATAAATAATAGTATAGTTTTATTCCATTGCAAATTTATTTTTCAGATTTATATTTATTGAGATAGGCAAAAATATATTTATTCAATGTATTTTAAACAGAACTTTCATAGAAGTGAAACATGAAATAGATGATACCCCAAACAGTAATATACATCAAAGGGGATCCCAATTTTTAGACCAAATTTCTTACAGTTGCTTTCCAGTTACAGTATTTTCCCTAGGAAGTAATTTTCCAAACTTTTCTTTTGTTTTTCTATACTTAAACCATTAAAATTTTAACGTTCCTTATCCTATAGCTATTCCATTCAAGTTTATTAAAAAAGACTTTAGGTTTCTATTACAAAGCCATTGTGTTGTATTTTACCAATATTACTACTATAGAGACAATTAACATTATCATGTAAGATATATCTCACAATTGTTTACTCAATACCTACAGCAAGATTTTAAAAGTTGGCTGGGTGCAGTGGCTCACATGTGTAATCCCAGCACTCGGGAGGCCAAGGCAGGCAGATTACCTTGAGGTCAGGAGTTCGAGACCAGCCTGGCCAACATGGCAAAACTCCATCTCTACTAAATATATAAAAATTAGGCCGGCATGGTGGCAGGTTCCTGTAATCCCTGCTACTCAGGGGAGGCTGAGGCATGAGAATTGTTTCAACCCAGGAGGCGGAGGTTGTAGTGAGCCAAGACTGTACCACTGCACTCCAACCTAGGGGTTAAAGCAAGACTCTTGTCTCAAAAAAAAAAAAAAAAAAAAAAAAAAAAGATTTTAGGCCAAGCACAATGGCTCACGCCTATAATCCCAGCACTTTGGGAGGCCATGGTGGGCGGATCACGAGGTATCAGGAGACCCACACTATCCTAGCTAACATGGTGAAACTCCGTCTCTACTAAAAAATACAAAAAATTAGCTGGGCATGGTGGCGGGTGCCTGTAGTCCCAGCTACTGGGGAGGCTGAGGCAGGAGAATGGTGTAAACCTGGGAGGTGGAGCTTGCAGTGAGCCAAGATCGCGCCACTGCACTCCAGCCTGGGTGACACTGACAGAGCAAGACTCCATCTGAAATAAAAAAAAAAAAAAAAAAGATTTTAAAAGTTGTCCTTACTTCAACCAGAATTATCTTCTTATCAGTTCTCAGATCATCTCCAAGCATTTGTAACTTGTTATACTTTGTCGCTCTTAGCAGAAACTCTTTGAAAACTGCTATCTGAGACTGATAGGGAAACATATGGAAGCTTGATTCTGAAAGGAAACACATAACCACTTTTATTTTCAACAAATTATATACATTAATATTAAACAACTGTATGCACAGACACACATTTGATGCATCTCACAATACTGTAGACTGTTTCCTAATTAGGAAAAATCATTTAAATTTAAAACAGGATATTCCTTTCAAAAGACAAGAGTCAACACGTAGCCAGGTGCAGTGGCTCACGTCTATAATCCCAGCACTTTCGGAGGCTGAGGCGGGTGGATCACTTGACCTCAGGAATGCAAGAGCAGCCTGGGCAACATGGTGAAATCCAGTCTCTACAAAAAAATACAAAAATTAGCCAGGCATGGAAGCTTGTGCCTGTAGTCCCAGCTACTTGCGAGGCTGAGGCAGGTGGGGGATAGCTTGAGCCCAAGAGGTAGAGGTTGCAGTGAGCTGAGATTATGTCCAGCCTGGGTGACAGAGTGAGACCCTGTGTAATATGGAGTTAACTGACCTAAGAACACAGCCATCAGCATAACATTCATACAATTGGTAAAAATATCTATGACTTTGGCCTACCCAATGAAGAATCTCTAAAGGAGTTCAAGCCTATTAAATGAATTACCTTCAGTGATTAGGGTTTGGTTTGTTTGTTTGAGACGGAATCTCACTCTGTCGCCCAGACTGAAGTGCAGTGGCACAATCTTGGGTCACTGCAACCTCCGCCTCCCAGGTTCAAGCGATTCTCCCGCCTCAGCCTCCTGAGTAGCTGGGATTACAGGAACCCATCGCCATGCCTAGCTAATTGTTGAATTTTTAGTAGAGGCGGGGTTTCACCATGTTGGTCAGACTGGAGTGATAAAGGTTTAACAACAAAAACAGAATGACTGATTAGTGAACTTGAGAATGAGGGAAACTCTCTGAAGGCATGTTTCATATTGAAGACTGTTTAAATTAAGGCTTATCAGACTGTCAAAAGTA
>NW_012118376.1:8989752-8990348 GCF_000951035.1 Colobus angolensis palliatus
CAGTGAGCTGAGATCCGGCCACTGCACTCCAGCCCGGGTGACAGAGCGAGACTCTGTCTCACAAAAAAAAAAAAAGAAACCCCATCTCTACTAAAAAATACAAAAATAAGCCGGGCATAGTGGTGGGTGCCTGTAATCCCAGCTACTTGGGAGGCTGAGGCAGGAGAATCGTTTGAACCCAGGAGGCAGAGCTTGCAGTGAGCCAAATCACTGCACTCCAGCCTGGGTGACAGAGCAAGACTCTGTCACAAAATTAGTAATAATAATAATAACAAGGAAAAGAAAACAGCAAAAGCACCAGCAGGAAGGAATACTAGCAGCACAAGGGAGTGTATTAAAGAAGAGTCCAGACAAGGGATTTTGAGGAACACTCCACATTAAAACAAAACTATCCTTCTACAAGTTGGCCGGGCGCGGTGGCTCATGCCTGTAATCCCAACACTTTGGGAGGCTGAGGCGGGCGGATCACGAGGTCAAGAGATCGAGACCATTCTGGCCACAATGGTGAAACCCCATCTCTGCTAAAAGTACAAAAAAAAATTAGCTGGGTGTGGTGGCACTCGTCTGTAGTCCCAGCTACTTGGGAGGCTGAGGCA
>NW_012118376.1:8991576-8992798 GCF_000951035.1 Colobus angolensis palliatus
AAAAAAAAAAAAAAAAAAAAAATTCCATTCTCTTCCACTGGAGACATGCTTTCTTTCCTTCTCCTGAAATAACTTTTGTTTATTTATTTTTTGAGACAGTGTCTCACTCTGTTGCCCAGGCTAGAGCACGATGGCACCATTATAGCTCACTGCAACCCTGAACTCATAGGCTCAACTGATCCTCCCACCTCCCACCTCAGCCCTTGAGTAGTTAGAACTACAGGTGCACAACACTATACCTAGCTAATTTTTTTATTTTTGCAGACAGGGCCTTTGTATGTTGCCCAGCCTGGTCTTTAACTCCTGGCCTGAAGCAATCCTCCTGCCTCAGCCTCCCATGTGAAAGCCATCGCACCTGGCTTGTGAAATTCCATCCCTCTGAAAGTGGGAAGTACGGGAAAAAATGCACTCATAGAAGTTTATCTGAAAGCTCCCTTAAGCACAGGTTTTTCCCACTACTTCCACTACCTTCACAGCCAATCTTACCAGTATTAAATATCTCCCTGAAATCATCTTTTTGGAAATCTGGTAAAACTGGATTAATCCACTCTTGTACTTGAATACCATGCTCCTTCGATAGTACTTTTATGGTCGTTGTCTTTCCACATCCAGGAGGACCTGTTATTAATAAAATAGATCCACCCTAAAATCAAATACAAATTATTAATTAAAAACCAAAATCACTGGAATGCTAGAATATTATTTCTGACTTTTCATTCTAAATATCATTTACTTCTATAAATATTTGCTGAATGTCTCATATAAGCAGATAAAATTTCATAATAATGCTTGCTGGAATAAACCAACTTTATTTTTTCTCTTTTTAATTTTTTTCCCCCATTTTCCATACAAAAACATCTGCAAATATGGAAATAAGAGAATCATAATTCTTCAACTCTAAATTCTGCTTCTGATAATTTCTCAATTTTTGCATTATGTCCCTCCCAAGGACTACTTAGTAGCCAAATTAAAACAACCACACTTTGGCTAAATTAGGGAGGTGATGTCTAAAACAAAGATTTTTAGAGGTTACTTGAACTCATATTTTTTTTTTTTTGAGACGGAGTCTTGCTCTGTCACCCAGGTTGGAGTGCAGCGGCGTAATCTTGGCTCACTGCAAGCTCCGCCTCCTCAGTTCACGCCATTCTCCTGCCTCAGCCACCCAAGTAGCTGGGACTACAGGCGCCCGCCACCACGCCCGGCTAATTTTTTGTAGTTTCAG
>NW_012118376.1:8993568-8994846 GCF_000951035.1 Colobus angolensis palliatus
TAGTTCACGCCATTCTCCTGCCTCAGCCACCCAAGTAGCTGGGACTACAGGCGCCCGCCACCACGCCCGGCTAATTTTTTGTATTTTCAGTAGAGACGGGGTTTCACCGTGTTGGCCAGGATGGTCTCGATCTCCTGACCTCGTTATTTGCCCGTCTCAGCCTTCCAAAGTGCTGGGATTACAGGAGTGAGCCACCGTGCCCAGCAAAATTTATTCTTAATACAGACATCTCATTGGATGATATAATTTACTGTTATACAAATACAATATTCTTATGGAAAGACTTCAGTTTGGTTACTAAATTCTTTAAGAAATGCATATTAAGACACGTATTTGGGAAGAGCACGGTGGCTCACATCTGTAATCCCAGCATTTTGGGAGGCTGAGGCAGGCGGATTCTTTGAGCCCAGGAGTTTGAGACCAGTCTGTTCAATATGGCAAAACCCTGTCTCTACAAAAAGAATACAAAAATTAGCTGGGCATGGTGTGCGCCTATAGTCCCACTTGGTCAGGAGGCTAAGGTGGAAGAATCGCTTCAGCCTGGGAGGTGGAGGCTGCAATAAGCCAAGATTGTGCCACTGCACTCCATCCTGGGCATGAGAGTGAGATCCTGTCTCAAAAAAAAAGAAAAGAAAAGAAATGTATTTACCAGAGATAGGACTCTAATGAGAGAATAGACATTGTTAATCCCAGTAACATTCCCTCATACTGTAAATTTGATTTAAAAAAAAAAGTTAAAGCTACAGAAATATCAAAAGATTTCCTACATACTATGGTAGGCTATAATTCTTGCTTATTTGTTTTCCTTTAATAAGAACCTGTGTACCTTGGACAAAGACAGCCTGTTCCACTTTTGAAAAGGGCAGTGCGTGAGTTATAGGGCTGTTCACCATGAGTTCAAATTATATGGATCAACAATATACAGTCAGGTGCCAGATAATCAACTTTCAGTCAATGATGGACCACATATAAACAGTAGTCTCATAAAATTATAGTGGAGCTGAAAAATTCCTAGTAATAATAATGCAAAACATCACTCACATTTGTGGTAATGCTGGTGTACACACACCTACTGTGCTGTATAAAAGTGTAACAAGTATAACTCATTATGTGTAATATATAATGCTTGACAGTTAAAATAAACAACTATGTTACTGGTTTATGTATTTACAGTGCCATATCTTTATTATTAGAATCTACTTGTTCTTATAAAAAAAAAAAAAAAAAAGTTGGCCGGGCATGGTGGCTCACGCCTATAATCCCAGCACTTTGGGAGGC
>NW_012118376.1:8996054-9000133 GCF_000951035.1 Colobus angolensis palliatus
AACTTTTTTAGTGAAGGTTTATTAAATAAAAAACTTTTTAAGTTTAGTGTAGTCTAAGTGTACAATGTTTATAAAAGTCTACAGTAGTGTGCAGTAATGTCCTTAGACTGTCACTAACCACTCACACTCACTGACTTAACCATCTTCCAGTCCAAGCTCCATTCATGGTAAGTTCCCTATATAAATCTATAATAACATTTTTTATCTTTTATAACCATGTTTTTACCAAACATTTTTCTTTTTATTTTTTTGAGACACAGTCTCGTTCTGTTGCCCAGGCTGGGGTGCAGTGGCACTATCTTCAGCTCACTGCAACTTCCGCCACCCGGTTTCAAGTGATTCTTGTGCCTCCCATGTAGCTGGGACTACAGGCACACACCACCATGCCTGGCTAATTTTTGTATGTTTAGTAGAGATGGGGTTTCACCATGTTGGTCAGGCTGGTCTTGAATTCCTTACCTCAGGTAATCCACCCGCCTTGACCTCCCAAAGTGCTGGATTATAGGCGTGAGCCACTGAGCCTGGCCTTTTTACTGTACTTTGTAATGGTATGGTTTAGGTATATTTATTTACACACATAGTTCCCACTGTGTTATAACTGCCTACAGTATTTAATACAGTAACATGCTATACAAGTTTGTAGCACAGGAGCAAAATATAGCCTATGTGGAGAGCAGGCTATAGGCTATACCACAGGTTTGTGTAAGTACACTCTACGATATTCTCACAACGATGAAATCACCTAATGACGTATTTCCCAGAATGTATCCCCATCATTAACTGAAGCATGACTGAACATTAAATAACTTTAAACAAAAATACATATACAACAAGGCTATATATTGATGGGTTGACAAAAATGTTGTAACCAGAGGTTTGCAGAAACCTAATTTAGTGTTTTTCTTAGAAATAATGGTTCAGTATTTACTAATTCAGCAACTTTACAGAACATAACTACCTTGAATAATGACAACTATAATACCAGACAGATCACTTCTTTACAAAGAAAAAGAAGCCTATGCACAGGTACTATACATTTTTCTCATGTAATAATATACTTACGTGTCTGTTTTCTGATAGAGTGGGTATTGCCACATAGCAAGTTTCCCTTTCAGTAAGAGAACTAGTAGGTAGTTTTTTATCAGCACATTATAACATGAAGACTTTTGTTAATCCCATTTGTCTATACTGTAACAGAGTTTTACTGAATTCTGAAGGAAAGAAGTTGTTCTGAAAAATTAAACTCCGCAAATATTTGGTATATTGTACTTAAAATAAATTTTGAAAAGTAAATTTAGTTTGCCCATTGATAAATCTAGATCTTACCAATTTTTTTGAATAAAAATGTTTCCTAATTACTGACATCACTGAAACTTCTGTAAAATAAAGGGTAAGTGATTTGGGCCAGGCATGGTGTGGCTCATGCCTATTAATTCTGGCACTGTGGGATGCCAAGGTGGGAGGTGCACTTGAGGCCAGGAATTCAAGACCAGCATGGGCAACACCGTAAGACCCCATCTCTACAAAATTGTTTTTAAAAATTAGCCAGATGTGGTGGCACATGCTTGTAGTTTCCAGCTACTTGGGAAGCTGAGGTGGGAGGACTGCTTGAGCCCAGGAGTTCAAGGCTGCAGTGAGCTATGATAGCACCTCTGCAATCCAGTGTAGGCAACTGTCTTTAGCAAGATCTTGTCTCTAAAAAGTTAATAAACAAATAAATAGAGTATATGATTAAAATCCAACTCCTTAGGGGGAAAACTTTTGAAACCATGAAGAAAATAATTTTCCCAATACCTATATATATATATATGTATAGGTACATATATACCTAAGTTTACCCAACTGGTAGAATAATAATAGTAACACCACCGTAGGTTTATGACATGATAATGTTTATACTGACAGAGTATTGCTAAGTGAGAAAACACAATGGACACTGAAAAATTTAGCTGAGCTGACCAAAAACAAATCAATGAGGAAAAGCTTGGATGTAAGAGGTGTGTCAGATAGACTGCCCAAAAATCTGTATTCGGAGAGATGAGATTTCTATGAATCAGAGGAATACCAATGATGACACTTAAAATCCGTCTTGAATTCATGATCTTAGCTCTAAACCAAAAGGTTCAGATTCACAGGCCAGAGAGAAAGGAGCTTAGTTCAAGAGAGAAGGATCGGCTGGGTGTGATGACTCACACCTGCAATCCCAACACTTAGGGAAGCCAAGGCAGGTAGATCACCTGAAGTCAGAAGTTCGAGACCAGCCTGGCCAACATGGTGAAACCCTGTCTCTACTAAAAATGTAAAAATTAGCTGGGTGTGATGGTGCACACCTGTAATTCCAGCTACTCCAAAGGCTGAGGTAGGAGAAATGCTTGAATCCAGGAGGCAGAGGCTGCAGTGAGTCAAGATCACGCCACTGCACTCCAGCCTGTGCGACAAAGCGAGACTCTGTCTCAAAAAAAAAAAAAAAGAGAAGGATCTGTTATCATCAAAGCAACTAAAACACCAACTCCTTCATCTCAAAGTTGAAAACTAAAGGAAAGACCTAATGTAAACAACGGACTCTAGGTATTAGTGATGTGTCAATGCAGGTTCATCAATTTTAACAAATGTACTACTCTGGTAGGGGAAGGTTAGTAAAGGGAAAAGGCTATGCATGTGTCGGGGCAGGGCATATGTGGGATATCTCTGTACCTTCTACTCAATTTGGTTGTGAACCTAAAACTGCTCCAAAAATAAAAGCCTATTTTTTAAAAAAGGAAAAGATACAAAACTCATCCTGCCTTTCTAGTTGGAAATGTATTTCAAGGTAACTAAACAACCCTAGCTAGTGATGGCAAACTTTTCTTTGTAGAAAAATGTCAGTAATAACTGTAGAAATAACAGAACTACAAGAAAATCACTATTTTACAACTCTAATAAAATAAGTGATTCAGGCAAGGGTTGAAAATCGAAGGTACAGCACTTAGGTGGACGACTGATGGAGAACTGGGCATTCACATGCTGCCACAGTATCTCCCCATGGATTATGTGCCAGTTGTGAGGGAAAGTTACTCTACAATGAAGATTTTTGACGGTCACCTCTTTAATCTAGTGACCAAACTTAAGCTAGCAGGAGAACCACAAATACTTTCCAACTTGGCACACTATACAACATACACCATGACCTTTATTCTTCCAAAAATGTTCAACTTGAGTCTAATCAAGCCCTTGATTCAAAATTTCAGGTTATAGGACATGCAGGATAGAAGAACAAGTTAATCATCATTAGGAGGAAACGACCTAACAAATGCAGTGTCAGACTTCCACAAGTCAATCGGCCTGGTCTCCTTCATAAGTCAGTGCCATGGAGAAAAAGAAAGGGTTAGTAAACTATTACTGGATTCAGGGGAAAAAAAAGTGCCTAAGAGATATAACAACCAAATGCAACGTTCGATCCTTGATTACATCCTGTTTGAAACAAACCAGCTACAAAAGACATTTTGGGGACAAATGCAGAAACGTGAATATGAATTGATCATTAGATAGCATTAGGGCATCCTGGTTAATTTTGTTAGAGAGAATAATGGTATGCATAATTAATTAGGAAAATAATTTTTTTTTTTAAAAACACAGAGACATACTGAAGTCTCTAAAAGTCTAACTGAAATGTCACAATGTTTACAATTTACTTTAAAATACTTAAGTGGGAAACAATGAGTATATTCTGTATATATGAGTATTTTTATTATTTTATTTTCTTTTGTGCTTGAAAAATCTCAAAATAAAAACATTTAAAAAGAGAGACTGATGGAAGGAGAGAATATTTTACCTTGGAGGTTCAGGGTAATTGTGCAGTAAGGAAGTGAAACAAAAAATATCAGTCTAAAATAAATAATGACTGTTTTGGGCTATATTTAGTAGAGAAACTAATATGTAATTTGCCTGCTTTCCTCAGCCTGAGATAATCCGATGTGCTAAATACACTAGTACCCTAATTGGTTTATTGATTCTTTATGCTAACAATAAGACATTAAGAAAAAGAGTTACAAATAAAGGGGAAAACTCAAAGTCTCTGAGTCTTTTTTTTTTTTTTTTTT
>NW_012118376.1:9000313-9008379 GCF_000951035.1 Colobus angolensis palliatus
GGTCTCGATCTCCTGACCTCGTGATCCGCCCGTCTCGGCCTCCCAAAGTGCTGGGATTACAGGCTTGAGCCACCGCGCCCGGCCGTCTCTGAGTCTTTTAGTCAAGTTGGAAGTAGTAAAGTCAGGAAGCTTTTTTATCGTTTTCTGTTTTGTTTTTTTTTTTATGGTTTTTGGTATTGCTCTGTTGCCCAGGCTAGAGTGTACTAGTGTGATCACAGCTCATTGCAGATTCCACCTCCTGGGCTCAGGCGATCCTCCCACCTCAGCCTCCCAGGTAGCTGAGACCAGTGGCATGCACAATGCCCAGCTAATTAGCTGTAGAGACAGAGTCTCCCTATGTTGCCCAGGCTGCTCTCGAACTCCTGGGCTCAAGTGATCCTCCCGCCTTGGCCTCCCAAAGTGCCGGGATTACAGGCATAAGTCACCACGCCCCAATAGGGAGCTTTCTACTGGAGGAGATCTAGACTTGTTTTGAGCAAAATCATCATGAAACTTTAACTTTTAACAACACACTGTAAGAAAAATACTTGACGTTAAATATTTAAAAACACATTTCTTACCTGTTTTGGTTGCCTTTCTAAGACTTGAGCTTTTAACCAGGTTTCAACTTCTTCAATTTTCTTTTTATGCACAGCAAGTTCATGCTACAACAAAAATTTCAAATTTAAAATAAAACTTCTTAACTGAAGATTTTTTGGTACATCAGCACATATGAACCTAAGCATTACTAATGAAAAGAAGTAGCAAATCAGTAACAATCTATATAATAAAATGGTCCTTTTGATTATACTTGAATTTTTATACTATTATGGAAAAATTACATTCTTAAGTTGATAACTCTGTATGATAATTTTAGCAAGTTTGTTGTTATAACATTTTTTAAAATTCAGAAATACATTTTGAGAAGACAGTAGAACGGAGTATTACATTTAGTACAAAAATTTTAAAAAAGATCAATTCTGTGTTGGGATTACATTAAATCTAAGACAACTAATAATACAACTTCAGAGTAACCATTGAGAAAAATCTGAGCCTTGGAAAATAAAAAAATCCAGAATTTTTTCTAACACTTAGAAAGATTCTTATGAGTAAAAAATCTGAAAATGTACATCTCTCTGCTTCCCATCCACCCTTACGCACCCTGAAATTAAATCATGTAGATGTCTGCATGCTTTTCAGTACCTGAGTTTCTGGTTTATATTTATCCACCCATGGTTCATTTTCAGACAGAGATTCTTTTGAATTTTCTAAACCATAAATCTGTTCTAAGGAAGACAGATTTCCTCTTTTTCTTGCTGGAAATTTGCTACTTTCTAATGTAGAAGGTCCATTTTTTCTTCTATGACTTGAGTTATTCACGCCTAATGACGTGGCAGTAATAGTAGAGATGCCTCTACACTCTAGAAAATCATCAAATGATGGGTCGACCCAGTCTGTTACCTGAAAAAAAAAAGAAATCATGTAAATATAATCACATTTTCTCCCATCTATTCCCCTAAATAACTGAACTACTCTGGAAACAGCATACTCATAAATTTATAACCTTTAAAACTAAAAAAAAAAAAAAATTTTTTTTTGAGACAGGGTCTGGCTTTGTCACCCAGGCTGGAGGGCAGTGGTATAATCTCAGCTCAAGCAATCCTCTAGCCTCAGCCTCTTGAGTAACTGGGACTATAGGCATGCACCACCATGCCCAACTATTTTTTTGTACTTTTTGTAGAGATGGGTTTTTGCCATGTTGCCCAGGCTAGTCTCAAACAGTTCTTGGGCTCAAGCGATCCTCTCACCTCAGCCTTCCAAAGAGCTGGGATTACAGGTATGAGCCACCATACACGGCCTAAAAATCTTACAAATTAACTCTTTTTAAATAAAACTCTCTCTGTAATAGTTGTTTTTCTACTTTACAGTAAGTGCAAGTGCATACTTGTCTACTTGACCTTAAAGGAGTAAAGAACATAAACTTATTTTTATTAATTGTAATCTTCCCAGCATAAAGACTAGAACGATTTTTTTTAACTCTCTGTAGGATTGAAACACAAATATTAAAATTACCTATTAAAAAAAGCAAAACAAAATAAACAAATGATAATAATTTAACAGAAATAGCAGTAAGAGTAACACATCTGCCTTGGCCAGGTTAATACATTCACAAACTAAGAACCATTTCATATATCCAAATAATCCATATCAGCTTTAAGACTTAGTGAAGATATAGACCAAGGATCATAACGTTGCAATCTGTAATTATGACTGGATTTTATTTTTCTTCAGTGCAAGAAGCAACTAATATTTTTATAATTGAGGCAGGCTTTTCACGGGGGAACTGTCACTCAGAAACGCCTAGTAATGGTTGGGTGTAGTGGCTCACACCTATAATTCCAGCATATTCAGAGATAGAGGCAGTAGGATTGCTGAGCCCAGGAGTTTCAGAACAGCTAGCATAACACAGGGAGACCCCAACCCTACAAAAAATAAAAAATTAGCCAGGCATGGTGGCGCACACCTGTATTCCCAGCTACCTGGGGGGCTAAGGTGGGAGAATCACTTGAGCCTGGGAGGTCAAGGTTGCAGTGAACCATGGTTACCCCACTGCACTCCAGCCTGGGCAACAGCGTGAGACCCGGTTTTTTTTTTTGGTTTTTTTTTGCTAAAAATTAGAAATTATTAGTTAATTATTACAAATAATTAGAAATTAGAAAGTTTTACTAGATTTTTTAACACTCTAATAGCATTAACCTAGAAAAACATAGCTTCAGATCTGGTTGTGGAATCTACTGCCTGGCTAACAAAAAGAAACCAAGTTATGTTTTCCTTCAAGAATACTCAGCCATAGTTGTGAGCTACCAATTAGACAATGTTCCTCTCTTGAAGAAAACGAACCAGAAGTTGGAGCTGAAAGTAGGCTTAGAGGAGGCAATTTAGGGCTTACAAATACTTTACAAATGCTAAGTCACACTTCACTCTTAAGACAGAAAGTCAGGAATATTATTGGCAGTGGATTAAAAAAGGAAGACCACTGGAAAAAATTTCAGTCATAGCTACCTGATTCATTTCGTCCTCATCAAAAGACTGTGACTGGTACTATAATTTTGGCCCCTTTCCTCTATATTTTTGAGTGTATGAAAATATCTTTCATTATAAACCTTTCAACAGCAATTCTGATTTGCAAATTATTTATACATTTTATAGTTTCAGTTCTTACATAAATGTGGACTCCCATATACTAGAAAAAAGAGAAAGATAAACAGCAAAGTTAAGTAATTTACTTAACATCCAAGAAAATTTAGAGCCACCACTTAGGGAAATAGCTACCCTGCATGCATGAAACTGACCCCCATTCCACTTTAACCCCTATCTTGCTGAGAACTGACACACTGAATCACATTACTTCTAAGAAGTAGGGCTTTTGGTTAAGCTATAACACCAACTACCACTCATATTTCTCTCTTCTATGTTCTTTCATTCAAATGTTTTCAGCCTTTGTGACTGGGACTGTAAAACACTTTTTCAAAATTAAGGTTGTACTTTTAGAGAACACTTGTTTCACAACTTATTACCAGACTTGCTTAAATCATTAATTACAATAGATACTGGGCTGTATTACTTTGATAGCAGTAATAAGTTATTAAGAATATGTATAAAAATTTATTTTAAGGCAATTATTACATGGCCATTCTAGTGTATCATACCTTTGTGGAAGATACCTTTGGTCTAAGAAAAGTTTTTGACATTATAAACTGTAATAGTTCCCATCCGTAGTTCAGGACCTGTAGTACATTAAACTATAATTCACCTAGGGGGAAAAAAAGAAGCCCTCAAATGAAGAAAAACTGTAATTGCAGAATTATAGTAATAAATGTATACTGATATAATCAACAACACAATAAAGGCTCAAGAACTAGTGAAAAGGAACAGTAAATTTAAGTGATACAAGAAATCAAAATTCTAAAGTAATTTTACTTTTAATGACTATAACTGCATCAAATAATCTACTTGTGGTGTTACTATATGTGTTTTTCACAGGAACTCAATGATGTATCAGAGGAAAAACAGAAAAAAACACACATACTATGTACTTACCTTTTGTCATTAAAATTGGCAATTTTATTTGAGCAATTTTTATACTGAAAATCAAAGTTTTCCTTATTTCAAATGACAGTTGCAGTTCTTCATTTCCAATATTTCCCAAAAAAGTAAAATACCATGAATTCACTTGCTGTAGACGAAGAATTTAAGTCTTACTGTAAAATTTTTGTTTTCATTTGAACACGTTATTAGCACATTTCTTGGTAACACTGTGGTTTTCAACCGTGTTTTCAAATGCTTAAACGTTTATGCAAAACTAGTGAATTCAACAATTTTAAGTTAGCCAGAAGAAAATTTTAAGGCCTACAAACTTATACACCGGAAAGTATACTGGACCATTTTACAGTCTGGAGGCACACATAGCTATAAACACCCCAACACACTAGAAAACACATTGTTCAGCCCTCCGCCCCAAATCGTTCACGATTAGAGACTGTGACGTTTCAAAAGGTACACAAGTGGAAAAAAAACATCTATTTGAGGAAATATAGTTTGTAGCTCAAAATAAAAGATGCAGAGCAGGGGCTGGACGCGGTGGCTCACGCCTGTAATACCAGCATTGTGGGAGGCCAAGGCGGGAAGATCACCTGAGGTCAGGAGTTCGAGACCAGCCTGGCCAAAACATGGTGAAACCCCATCTCTACTAAAAATGCAAAAATTAGCCGGGCGTGGTGGTGGACGCCTGTAATCCCAGCCACTCGGGAGGCTAAGGCAGGAGAATCACTTGAACCCGGGAGGCGGAGGTTGCACTCCAGCCTGGGCGACAAGAGTGAGACTCCGCCCCCCCCCAAAAGAAAATAGGACTATTGTCACGGTCAGGGCTCTATTCACCCTTGAAAACAAGATTGACAATCACCTCCTCTAAAAAGCAAATAACTGTCCCTGAAGATGCCAGGTTCCTGAAATGAGATGTCAGAGGCAGACTTCAAGACTATTCCTAGCCGACCCACCACCACCCCACACAGTGAACAGGGAATACTAAGCTCAAATATTCGTTCAACGTAATCCTATAATCAGTGGGGTGCCGGGTTGAGCTCGCAAGTCCCCGCTGCGGGACAGGGCTTTGCACCCTCAATCTTCTCATCCCCGGACGGGATGGGCGGGTCGGGAGGAGGAGCGACGAGAGCCCAGGAAAGCTCGAAGGCAGATAGACTCGCGTCTCTAAGACATACACATAATATAGCCGCAGCCGCGGCGGCCTTACTTTCCCGGAGCTGCATCCCCTTTTGGGCAAAGAGATGAGGCGACCAGGGTCTACCCTAGGTGAAAGGGCAGCCACCTGGCCCTACCCAGGCTCTACGCAGAGCCTCTCGGAGGTACGGCCTCCTGGGGACCTTCCAGACTGGTCCGCGCATCAGCGACGCAAGCGAAGGGCGGGGACCTCCGAAGGAGTGTGTTACTTAGACATCCAGCGCACTGCCTGACCCGAAGTACCGCCCCGAGTTATGCCCACCCTCCAACTTTGCGATGGAAATGTGTCATCGAAAGCCAGGTAACCAGTGGGCCGCGGCTGGGTCGCCGGGACAGGCTAGGGGCGCCGCGGTGGGCCTCGAGGCCCTTGGGGCCGTGGGCTTTTGCTGCCGCCCGCCCCTTCCGGCTCCTCCCCATAGAGCAAAGGGCACGTGAGTTAGGCGCCCGGAGCCGTCGCGGCGGGGACCATGTTGCTTCCGAACATCCTGCTCACCGGTCAGGGCGCGCGGCCGGGAGGGGCTGGGCGGGGGCAGGCGAGGGGCGCGGAGTGTTCTGGGCATCGGGCGCCCAGGTAGGAGCTTCTCAGTGCCGTCTTTGGAGGCCGGCAGAGGGCCACGAGGCGGTTGTCAGCGTCCCGGGAGCCGGCCCTCACGGGCGTTGCGGCAGGCGGGGGAGGGGACGCGGAACGTTAATTCCGTTGGCCCGAGGCTCCCGGGGGAGGTGAAGAGAGGTCGGCAGATCCAGCTCTCCTGCTTGGCAGCCTGCTTAGTCTTTCTGAATCTGGTATTTCGTTTGTAAAATGGGTTGTTAATTATTTGGCAGGGTAGGCTTTGAGATTTTCAGGGAAATAACGTAAGGCCGTATCTGCTTTCCAGTAGTGCCATTAATGGTGGGTGCCTCACTCCGTAGGCCTCCGTGGGCCGTATTTTATTTTTACCTTTGCTTCTGATAAACGCCTCAGATTAGATTTCGGTAAATGAGTTCAGATGTTTGTGGCGTGACGAAATTACTGTATGCTTTTGTTGAGTTACATCAGAGGCCCCCGCGCCCCTTAAAAGGAGGGCATCTAGTGAGCATTTCGGGTCGTTTCTCGCGTAGGAGTGGGTCTTTGAAGCCATACTCAGGGTGCGTGTTATCAGTAAAGGGAACTAAAATGCTGCATAACGACTTTAACGAATATTTTTGCTAGCCGTTTAGTCCTGAAAGTGTTTATTAAATTGTAGGCCATTCGTGGAAAAATCTAATGCATGTAGATTTTATTGCAACGTACAGAAAAATTAAGGCTCTGTGGAAACAGTACAGTTACATCATTCACCCAAATGTAAGATTGTTGGCAGCACACAAGACATGTCTGTTTCTGAGAGATGCAGATTAACCACCCCACAAATAATGTTTAGCATTTTAGATTCCTTAAGCGGAAGATTTTACATCTTTTTGCATGGATCAAACATAGTGCCCTGGTTATTAAGTCATTGTCAAAACATTTTATTGAAAATGTTTTGACAGTGAAATGTGAGCATTTTATTGAAAACATGTTGAGTCCAGACTTCAGACTTGGTGTATTATAGTGGACTTGAGGTGACTGTTATTCTCCTAGATATGGGAACTGTATTATCCCTGTTATGTTTATGGTCAAGTTTAATTTCAGGGATGTTAAACCTGAATAGCTGAAAATTATGAATTTGATGATCTTGAAATGTAATTATAATAGGTATCAGAAGGGGAAGGTAAAGAACAATGTATATAGTATTGTCATTTATGTACAAGGGAATATATGTTGTATTTATTACAAAGAGTATGTATGTACACGTACATTTATATGCAAACATAAATAGGGTTTTGTTGGGAATATATACCTGTATAGGAAACTGGTTTACAGTGGTTATCTCTAGGGAAGGGTGCAGGGGGTCAGTAGAGGTAATATGGTGTCTTTCAGACTGCTTAAGTTTTAACATGAACAGTTTTTGTTTGAGACCAAGAGTCTCATGTTGGCCAGGCTAGTGTCGAACTCCTGAGCTTAAGTGATCCTCCCGCCTTGTCCTCCTAAATTGTTGGGATTACACGCGTTAGCCACCACACCTGGCCATGAACGGTTTTTAAATCTTTTTAAATTAAAGCAAATAGGCCAAGCAAATGAGCCTGTAAATTAAAGCATTTACAGGCTCATGCCTGTAAATCCCAGCACTTTGGGAGGTGGAGGTGGGGGGATGGCTTGAGCTCAGGAATTTGAGCTTAGCTTAGGCAACATAGCCAAACCCTGTCTCTACAAAAATTAACCAGGGCATGCTGGTGCATACCTATGGTCCTAGCTACTGAACAGGCTGAGATAGGATTGCTTGAGCCCAGGAGGTGGAGGCTCCAGTGAGCCAAGTTCCACTGCACTCCAGCCTGGGTAACAAAGAGATATCTTGACTTTAAAAAAGAAAAAGGTAAATAAATCATTGTAATTGATTCGAGGTAGCTAATTTTTTTTTTTTTTTTTTTTTTTTGGAGACGGAGTCTCTGTCGCCACGCTGGAGTGCTGTGGCGTGACGTCAGCTCACTGCATCCTCCAACCACCTGGTTCAAGGGATTCTCCTGCCTCAGCCTCCTGAGTAGCTGCGATTACAGGCATGCGCCACCACGCCCGGCTAATTTTTGTATTTTCATAGAGATGGAGTTTCACTGTGTTGGCCAGGATGGGTCTTTTTTTTTTTTTTTGGAGACGGAGTCTAGCTCTGTCGCCCAGGCTGGAGTGCAGTGGCGCGATCTCGGCTCACTGCAAGCTCCGCCTCCCGGGTTCCCGCCAT
>NW_012118376.1:9008539-9011789 GCF_000951035.1 Colobus angolensis palliatus
GCCAGGATGGGTCTTGATCTCCCGACCTCATGATCTTCCTGCCTCGGCCTTCCAAAGTGCAGTGATTACAGGCATGAGCCACTGCGCCCAGCACGAGGTGGTTAATTTTATTCTGAGCAGTTCCATGGTAGCAGTGGGTAGTTTGAATTGGCATCAGAATTTGCTGAGCCCCACCCCTGGAGAATCAATACACTGGGTAATATTCTGACATTCAGTTAGCTTTGGAAATTTTTATTAGATCGTAGTACATGCTAATTTACGTATGGCCAGGCATGGTGGCTCATGCCTGTAATCCCAGCACTTTAGGAGGCCTAGGTGGGCAGATGACGTGAGGTTAGGAGTTTGAGACCAGCCTGGCCAATATGGTGAAACCCTGTCTCTACTAAAAATACAAAAATTGGCCGGGTGCGGTGGCTCAAGCCTGTAATCCCAGCACTTTGGGAGGCCGAGACGGGCGGATCATGAGGTCAGGAGATCGTGACCATCCTGGCTAACACGGTGAAACCCCGTCTCTACTAAAAAATACAAAAAACTAGCCGGGCAAGGTGGTGGGCACCGGTAGTCCCAGCTATTCGGGAGGCTGAGGCAGGAGAATGGCGTAAACCTGGGAGGCGGAGTTTGCAGTGAGCTGAGATCTGGCCACTCCAGCCTGGGCGACAGAGCGAGACTCCGTCTCAAAAAATTAGCTGGGCCTGGTGGTGGGCACCTGTAATTTCAGCTACTCAGGAGACTGAGGCAGGAGACTCGCTTGATCCTGAGAGGTGGAGATTGCAGTGAGCCAAGATCGCACCACTGCACTCCAGCCTGAGTGACAAGCGAAATTCCATCTCAAAAAAAAAAAAAATTTTTAACATATTATTGCTAATTAGGAAATTTTTCATTTCAGTTGTCAAGATCTTTAAGGGCAGAGGCCAGGTGAGACTCTGCCTCAAAAATAAAAAAAGGAAGGGTACAAGGTGGGCTGCAGTGTGATAAGTAGTATTTCACAGTGTTTTTCTGTGGCTTGTCTTACAGGTACACCAGGGGTTGGAAAAACTACACTAGGCAAAGAACTTGCGTCAAAATCGGGACTGAAATACATTAATGTTGGTGATTTAGCTCGAGAAGGTAAGGGACACTTTGGTGTTAGATTTGTTTTGTTTTGTTTTAAGTCTGATAGTGGAGTGTTAGTGCCGGGTATTGTCAGAAGGTACAAAAAACAGAGATTGCCATTAAAGAATAAATACTCTTTTAGGGAATCCACAGAAATATTAAGTGTCTAATGCTATGTCCTGGTTATTTTGAGCATTTTCCCTTCTGCCTTGAAAATGGCTAGCAATTCTTGTGAATAGTTGGGAAGGCTCCTATGAAGAGACTGGATTTCGGAGAGGTAGAATGTGAATAAGGAGAATGTTTTCAAGTTGGGCAAACAAAGGTTTGGTACTGCTGAATATATATATGAGCACAGTGAGTGTATTGGTCTCACTGGAAAGAGATTGTTTTGAGCTCAGGTGTAGAACATGACTATGCTATGGTATCTTAGATTAGTGTGAAGTTTGCATGCAACTGCATGTATTCTAAGATGATAGATGTTTTTATTTATTTTACCCTGTTTTCCCCTAATCTTTTATCACTCCCTTATTTGTGTCTTCATCTTTTTATAGTTGACAATGATTTGTACATGGTAGGAACTCAATAAATTAAAGGGACTTTAAGTATGCCTCATTAAAATTAAGAAAACATATGGTTTAAATTTTTAAAATTTTTTTACAGTTTAACATAGATTAAAAATTTTTTTAAGTTCCTGACAGTTGCTACTAAAGTAACTATTTCAGATTGATCTAATGTACATATTTTTTTCAAATGATCTAAAGTCTGATCATCGGATATCATGGAGTCTGGCAAGATGGCTTCTCCCAAGAGCATGCCGAAAGATGCACAGATGATGGCACAAATCCTGAAGGATATGGGGATTACAGAATATGAGCCAAGAGTTATAAATCAGATGTTGGAGTTTGCCTTCCGATATGTGACCACAATTCTAGATGATGCAAAAATTTATTCAAGCCATGCTAAGAAAGCTACCGTTGATGCAGATGATGTGCGATTGGCAATCCAGTGCCGCGCTGACCAGTCTTTTACCTCTCCTCCCCCAAGAGATTTTTTATTAGATATCGCAAGGCAAAGAAATCAAACCCCTTTGCCACTGATCAAGCCATATTCAGGTCCTAGGTTGCCACCTGATAGATATTGCTTAACAGCTCCGAACTATAGGCTGAAATCTTTACAGAAAAAGGCATCAACGTCTGCGGGAAGAATAACAGTCCCGCGGTTAAGTGTTGGTTCAGTTACTAGCAGACCAAGTACTCCCACACTAGGCACACCAACCCCACAGACCATGTCTGTTTCAACTAAAGTAGGGACTCCCATGTCCCTCACAGGTCAAAGGTTTACAGTACAGATGCCTACTTCACAGTCTCCAGCTGTAAAAGCTTCAATTCCTGCAACCTCAGCAGTTCAGAATGTTCTGATTAATCCATCATTAATTGGGTCCAAAAACATTCTTATTACCACTAATATGGTGTCATCACAAAATACTGCCAATGAATCATCAAATGCATTGAAAAGAAAACGTGAAGATGATGATGATGACGATGATGATGACGATGACTATGATAATTTGTAATCTAGCCTTGCTGCATGTAACATGTATACTTGGTCTTGAATTCATTGTACTGATATTAAACATGCATGCTGGATGTTTTCAAGTTGTGTTTTAGAAAACTTTAGTAATATTTAATGAGTAAATACAGTTACTATACTTTTCAATTGAAATGAAGGTTTTTCATCAGCCTTAAAAGTGTAAGAAAAATAAAGTTGTCATTCATTACTTTGATTGTTGGTGCTTTGGCAGTTGTTTTTAAAAGCAATTTTCTCCCTGTTGTCACCAAGAGGAGTAACAGTTGACAGTTGCAGCAACTTGCAGTACTATAGTCTATTGACCAGTAGAATGTCATCTCAAGTGTCTTCAGATATATAGATCATAGTATGATCTCTGGTGTACGTCACTCTTGTGATCTGTTCTCTCAGTTGCTGAGGTATAACCATGACTCTTCTTCGGAGAGACCAGTTGGTCAGGATTTTTATTCATAGTGAATTCTTAACCTGCTTTGATTATCTTCCTCAATTGTCCAACTTCCTAGGTCCCATTTTTCTGTCCCTTTGGTTATTTTAAGGACCCTTAGTATCTCCCAGTATGTCTCCACTTTTT
>NW_012118376.1:9012904-9016206 GCF_000951035.1 Colobus angolensis palliatus
AATGGTGACACCAGACCAAGGACAATCCAGTATAAGGCACTTGTCTTCCTCTTCTTTAGGTCCTCTCCTACCAGTACTCACACCATTTCATTTGGTTAAGACAGAGTCTTGCTCTGTTGCCCAGGCTGGAGTGTGGTGGCCTGATCATAGCTCATTGCATCCTTGAACTCCTGGGCTCAAGTGATCATCCTGCCTCAGCCTCCCTTGTAGCTGGGACTACAGGCACACACCATCCTGCCTGGCTAATTTAAAATTTTTTTTTTACAGAGACGGGGTCTGGCGTTGTTCCCCAGGCTGGTTTACTCCTTGGCTCAAGTGATCCTTCTGCCTTAGCCTCCCAAAGTGCTGGGATTACAGACAAGAGCCTCTGTGTACCTCGAGTACTCAACACCATTTTAGTCAGTTGCATATAGTCCCAACCATTCTCTTTGTTATTAGTGAGATTATTTCATGAAATGGGATCTAAGTCTTAAAGGAAAAGTGTGGGGTTTTTTTCCCGCCTATAATGCCAGATAAAAGATTTCTGGTCTGACTTGACAGGGAGTTTGATGGAGGTACTTTGTGAGGTTTTTTTGTTTGTTTGTTTGAGACAGGGTCTTGCTCTGTGGCCCAGGCTGGAGTGCAATGGCACAATTTCCCTTCACTGCAACCTCAGCCTCTGGGGCTCAAGAGATCCTCCCACTTCAGCTTCCCCAGTAGCTGAGACTACAGACACAAGGCCTCACTGTGTTGCCCAGACTGGTCTCTAATTCCCAGGCTCAAGTGATCCTCCTACCTTGGCCTCCCAAAAGTGCTGGGATTACCCGTGTTAGCCGTCGTGCCTGGCCTGATGAGGTACTTTGTAAAGTTTGACATACCAGATTTTTTAACCCAAATCTTGTTTGAATATATCTGGAAATAAACAAGGCAGCTAACCTCATTTTTGTTTCAAGTGGTGATATATTTTAAGGGAAACCAGGCAATCATCTATAATGCAGTGATTCTCAACTAGGTAATTTTTGCCCTTTGGGGGTATAGCAATGTGTGAAGACGTTTTGAGTTGTCACATAGAGGGGGGGGTGATGGCCAGGTTTACTACTAGCATCTAGTGATTAGTGACCAAGGATTCTACTAAAGATCCTATAGTTCACAGGACAGTTCCCTGTCTCCCCTAATAACAATTACCAGACTCAAAATGTCATTAGTAACAAGGTTGAGAAACCTTGCTGTAAAGAAATGAGGCTTATTCTGATGCTCACTAAAGTCAGAAAAAAAGAAACAAGGCTTTAAGAAAACCCTAGTTTTAAACATTTCTGAAAGTTTAGTATCATCCTAGTGATCATGTGGAATTGCAGTAGTAATTGAGAGAGGTCATCTTTACTCCCAAAACCAAGGCAAAAAAAAAATTAGATGGGGAAGTAAGTTTAAGAAAACTGGCCGGGCATGGTGGCTCATGCCTGTAAATTCCAGCACTTTGGCCTAGCACGGTGGCTCACGCCTGTAATCCCAGCACTTTGGAAGGCTGAGGCGGGTGGATCACCTAAAGGTTAGGAGTTCAAGACCAGCCTGTCCAACATGGTAAAACCCCATCTCAACTAAAAATACAAAAAATTAGCCAGGTATGGTGGTGGGCCCCTGTAATCCCAGCTACTCGGGAGGCTGAGACAGGAGAATCACTTGAACTTGTGAGGCAGAGGCTGCAGTGACCTGAGATCACACCACTGCACTCCAGCCTAAGCAAGACAGAGCGAGAGCGAGACTCCGTCTCAAAAAAAAAAAAATCAGTCCAGCGTTGCTGAGGGTGCCTGTAATCCCAGCTACTCGGGAGGCTGAGGCAGGAGAATCACTTGAACCTGGGAGGCAGAGGTTGCAGTGAGCCGAGATCATGCCACTGTACTCCAGCCTGGGTGACAGAGAGATTCCGTTTCAAAAAAAAAAAAAGAAAAAGAAAACTATTAGGAGTCTTACTGTGGGCCGGGCATGGTGGCTGAAGCCTGTAATCCCAGCACTTTGAGAGGCCAAGGCAGGCAGATCACGAGGTCAGGAGATTGAGACCATCCTGGCTAACAGTGAAACCCAGTCTCTACTAAAAATACAAAAAATTAGCTGGGCATTGTGGCGGGGGCCTGTAGTCCCAGCTACTTGGGAGACAGAGCTTGCAGTGAGCTGAGATCACACCACTGCACTCCAGCCTGGATGATAGAGCAAGACTCCAAAACAAAAACCATGAGTCTTACTGTGGTATGACTATAAGAATGCTTCTCTTATCCCTATTCTCCCAGTCTCAAGACTCCTCCTCATTTGACATCCTTTCCTATATACAATCGTTTTTATACTGTTACTAGCATCCTTAATTTTCCTGGCAGCAGTTTTTCAGTCTTCAGCCTCTTCCTAACTGCAGGATACCCATAGGTTTAGACAAAGTAGTATATTGACATTGGATCCATTTCCAATAGAAACTGTAAAGCATAGCTTGGCTTTGAACACTTAGAATCTTGATATCTCTCTAACCTAGGGGTTGGCAAGCTACTGTTGTTTTTGTATGACTTCGGAGCTAAAGACTAGCTTGCAAAGCGTAAGGTATTTATGATCTGGCCCTTTACAGAAAAAAAAAAATGTTGATCCCGGTTCTATCCTTTTCTGAATCCCATTTTTCTCTCCCCTTATCAACTCCCGCTGGAAGCCTTGGAAACTGACTCCTCTATTGGCCTCTCTGACACTGCTCTCTCCCCATCTTTGCCTCTGATCCTTCCCCTTCCACTCATTTCCCCCGTGATTTCATTGCAGCCATATTGTGATTCTGCCCCTGCCACTAGTAATCTCACTCATTCAGGACTATTCACTCCCTTGTGCTGATGACTTAAATTTACAATTAAAACAGCTCAGTTTCTAGACACCTGTTAGACATAACCATGTGGATAGTTCCCAGATGTTTACACCTCTAGTATGTTTAAAGCACATGCTCTGACGGCATCCTTGACTGTACTTGCCCACTCTTCTGATTTCTACCTCCCAAGCATATAAATATACATTCGCTCTCTCACAAAGATCCACTTGGCCTTTAAATCTTGATGATTTCTCCAACACATCCCTACAGTACCCCTATTTCATCAAGACCACTGGTGCTATGCCTAGAATCCTACCTAGAATCTCTTATTTGACCTCTTCAGTAACTCTTTCCTGCCTCTTCTACACTATCATTTTCTTAAAAGCAGGGAAGGAGAATGACATGATTTGAATTTTTTACTCACATAGTCCATCCTCCTTAAGGAAATATAGGAGATTCTTTTTTTTTTTTTTTTTGAGACGGAGTCTCGCTCTGT
>NW_012118376.1:9017396-9019244 GCF_000951035.1 Colobus angolensis palliatus
AAAAAAAAAAAGGTTTTTTTTTGAGACAGGGAATCAATATCACCCTAACCGGAATACAGTGGTGCAATCCCAGCTCACTCCAACCTCAAGCAGTCCTCCCACCTCAACCTCCAGAGTAGCTGGGACTATAGGCTGGCACCACCATGCTGGGCTAATTTTTTTTTCTTTTGGTAGAGGTCAGGTGTTGCTGTGTTATCCAGGGTGATCTCGAATTCCTAGGCTCAAGCGATCCTCCCACCTTGACCTCTGAAAGTGCTGGGATTATAAGCGGAAACCGCCATACTAAGCCTTTTAACTCTGGCCCCACAGTTGATTTTTTTTAGAAAGTAATATATCTGTACCTGGAATTTTAACCACAAAACTTTGTTTAGAAAATTGATTTAATTTTCTAATTTCTCAGTCATTTAAACAAATCAACCTTTTTGATCTTTGCTTAAGATCCTATGTATAGGCAAGTATAAATTTGGCTTCCAATTGAAACTTTCTAAAGTAGCATAAAATTTATTCTTTTTTTGAAATTTGAAATGAAGTTTAGGATCCATTCATTTCTCTGGTACAGGCTACAATCATCACTTACCTAAAAATCTGTGGTAGACTTGATAAGAAGTCCCTGCTTCTGGATTTGGT
Source organism: Colobus angolensis palliatus (assembly GCF_000951035.1). Classification (NCBI taxonomy): domain Eukaryota; kingdom Metazoa; phylum Chordata; class Mammalia; order Primates; family Cercopithecidae; genus Colobus; species Colobus angolensis. The sequence goes on from NW_012118376.1 coordinate 9,018,024, forward strand.
TCCTTCCAACTCATTCTGCATTAAAAAAAAAAAAAAAGATTTTTTTGAATTTGGAATTCATCATGTCATTTAATGCTGAAAATCCTTTAATGATTTTCCTTGGCCTTGGGATAAAGTCTAAACTCCTTCATGCAGCCTTCAAGGCCCTTTTTGATCTGGCCTCAGCTTACCTGACCCCTTACCACTTATTTTCTCATTGTTCTGACTTTCCTTCACTTGAAAGGGCCTGCTCTTTCCTAGTCTCTACCTTTGAATATCTTGTTTTCTTTATTTAGAAGAGTTTTCCCTAGTGTTTTTTTGTATGTATCTACTGCAAGTCTATGCTTAGAGGTCACTTCCTCCAGGAAGCCTCCCTTGATATCCCAAGTTTATGTTAGGTGCCCATCCTTATTGCTCCCATATCACCATGAACCGTAACATTAAAATATTATATTTCCAGGTGCCTTGTCTGTCCTCTCCCATTTTATTTTAAACTCTTCGAGGGAAGGATTGTTTGTCTACTTGCTCACTTTATAAATTATGTGCTCATTATCCCTTAGGTCACTGGTATATGGTGTTTGATAAATATTTTTTGGAATGAGTGTTTACAAGTTTGGATTACAGCCGGGCGCAGTGGCTCACGCCTGCAGTCCCAGCACTTTAGAAGGCCAAGGTGGGCAGATTGCTTGAACCCAGGAGTTCGATTCAGCCTGAGCAACATGGTGAGACCGTGTCTCTACAAAAAGTACAAAAATTAGCCAGACATGGTGGGACACATCTGTAGTCCCAAATACTGGGGGGAACTGAGGCAGGAGGATCACTTGAACCCAGGAGACTGAGGCTGCAGTGAGCTGAAATCGTGCCACTGCACTCCAGCCTGGGTGACAAAGTGAAACCTTATCTCAAAAATAAAAAAGTAAAAGTTTAGATTACACTATTTTATTAAAATACATTAACATGGCTGGGCGCAGTAGCTCACGCCTGTAATCCCAACACTTTGGGAGGCTGAGGCGGGTGGATCATTTGAGGTCAGGAGTTTGAACCCAGCCTGGTCACAATGGTGAAACCCCGTCTCTATTTTAAAAACCAAAAAAAAAAAAACATGGCTGGGCGCAGTGGTGCACACCTATAATCCCAACACTTTGGGAGGCTGAGGTGGGTGGATCATTTGAGGTCAGGAGTTTGAACCCAGCCTGGTCACAATGGTGAAACCCCGTCTCTATTTTAAAAATTGGCTGGGCG
>NW_012118376.1:9020781-9024499 GCF_000951035.1 Colobus angolensis palliatus
TTTTCTTCTAATCTTTGTCCCTAGTAAAGACAACTTTGAATTCTGCTTTTTATATTTTACACTTGTGTATGTGAGCATTCATGTTGCTGTCTAGTCTATACTACATAGTATTTTTAAACTATATTAACTATAATACTATAATATGTATTTACCTAATTTTAATTACATAATTATTACAAAATTAATTACATAATTTATAAAGTTGATAAATCAAGATTTAGCTATTTTCTTATTTGGCATTTTTTATTATTTTCTAATTTTGTCCAATTAGAAATTAAATGGTAGTATAAATTTCTGAATGAATTGAACATATAAGAGGCATAAATATAGACTCATTTTAATTTGCATCTCTTTAATAGCTAGGAAAGTTCAATATCTTTTCATGTGTGTTTACTGATTTTTTTCCACTTTTCCATCTTGTGTGAATTATTTTCTTGTTTATTGAGCAATTTATTGTTATTTTGGTTTTAAGGTCGTCAATATTATCTACATTTCAGTCCTTTGTTATTTCTCCCATTCTGTTACTTTTCTTAGAATTTTATTATTTCTCAAGGAACAGAGAGTCAACATTTTAAATGACTGGATCAGTCTTTATTTCTTCTGCCACTCAACAAACTCAAATGAATCATTCCTTTGTAGCTCCATCTGGAGTTTGTAGTATAAAGTAAGGATTTAGATTGTTTTCTAAAATGTTAACCAGTTTTCTTCACACCAAGACAGTTTAATTGTTTAGGTTGATAGAGTTTCTGGTAGGTGAGCAATAGCCCAAGGAGGCAGAGGCCACACTAGGGTGCTAGAAAGGTGGTTTATGTGCCCAGAATCAGTCCACAGACCCTCCAGGCAAGACAAGGAGTTACAGCTGCTTCTGTGCCCCCCAGTGACCATCAGACTACTCGTGTGTCCCTTCAGAATTTATGTTCACTTTAACCTCATTTCAACCTGTACCAAAATATTAAGGGGAAAGAGGTGGGAAGACTGCTATATAACATGCTCTCAGAGATGGTTAGTGGATGATCTAAGCCTGCCTTAGATTAATACCTCCTAGGGGCAGGGGCTAAGGGTAAGATGGTGTGTCTTACCTCCTGAAAGAAAACTTCCTTTGAAAGCCAGCTGTGATTTATTGGAAAGTTCTTATGTTACATTTGAATTTGCCTCCCTTGTAACTTTGAACGTTATTTTTGTTTTGCCTTCTGAAATAAGACTATTTAACTCTTATGAGGAATGACAGTTTGGGATGCTGGAAATCTAGAAGTAAAGATACTGTTCGGAAGCATCTGAGTCCTGACCCTTCTCAGTCCCCCTTGAGGATGTGAGCTCAGTGACGGAGGGTTCATTTCTGAAATCAAGAATCTGTTATTGCTTTTTTCTTCCTTTTTTTTTTTTTCGAGACAGGGTCCCGCTCTGTCGGCCAGCCTGGAGTACAGTGGTGTGATCTCGGCTCATTGTAACCTCCGCCTCGAGCAATCCTCCCACTTCAGCCTCCCAAGTAACTGGGACTACAGGTGTGCACCACCATGCCTGGCTAATTTTTTTTTTTTTTTTTTCCCTGTAGAGACAGGGTCTCAACATGTTGCCCAGGCTGTCTTGAACTCCTGGACTCAAGAGATCCTCTTACCTCATACTGCCAAAATGCTGGGATTACAAGCACAAAGCCCCACACCTGGCCTGTTACTGCTTTTGATACATTAATCGGCTTTTAAATGTATGTGAGTGTGTTTGTATCTGTTCAGGTGTTTCCTCTTTCCACCAATCTGTAGTTCAACAAAAATAGTGTAGTCCTCTTCCAATAACCCCACAAATTCTGAAGTTGGCTATTCACTCTTTTTAGTTGGTTTCAGTTTTGATATTTAAAGCAGTTTCAGAGATATTGCTATCCCAGTTTCCCTCTAGACAAAATTCCAATATATCAGTTAGTATGACTCCTTTATATTTGGTGTCTATGTGACATTTATTTTGTTAGTACACACCCTTGTATCTGAAAGAATAATTGATGATACATTTCGTTTCCTAAAGTCTAGAATTAATTGAAAATTACTTAAAGTTACTTAGAAAATATTATTTCAACACGAATTCTCAATCTCTCTTAGAGCAGTTGTATGATGGCTATGATGAAGAGTATGATTGTCCCGTCTTAGATGAAGACAGAGTAAGTATGACTTTTTCATAAAGTATGCATTTGTTGAATTTCATAGGAAAGTTGACTTCAGTTTTCTTAAGAAGCATTTTATTTTTTTAACTTTTCTTGCAGGTAGTTGATGAGTTAGATAACCAAATGAGAGAAGGTGGAGTTATTGTTGATTACCATGGTTGTGATTTCTTCCCTGAACGCTGGTTTCATATAGTTTTTGTGCTGAGAACAGATACCAATGTATTGTACGAAAGACTTGAAACAAGGTAAGAAAGGAAAAACATCAGATTCTTAAAGCATAATATTAACTTTTATTCAGATTCCTGAAATTGGCCAGTAGTACCATGATAAAGGATTTTTGTTTTTTGGGTTTTTTTTGTTGTTTTGAGACAGAGTGTTGCTCTGTCACCCAGGCTGGAGGTCAGTGGTGTGATTTCAGCTCACTGCAACCTCCACTTCCCTGGTTCAAGCAATTCTCGTGCCTCAGCCTCCTAACTGAGACCACAGGCACATGCTACCATGCCTGGCTAATTTTTATATTTTTTGTAGAGATGGAGTCTCGCCATGTTGCCTACGCTGGTCTTGAACTCCTGGGCTCAAGCAATCTGCCCACCTTGGCCTCCCAAAGTGCTGGGGTTACAGGTGTGAGTCATAGCACTCAGCTAATAAAGGGTTTTGTTTGAAAATATGACTGCTTTAAAATATGGGCAGTACTTTTTGAGTAAATTGATATCTCAACTGATAGTCTGATTGAGTAAAATGTACTGTGTAGAAATCCAATTTAGCCGGCCAGGCGCGGTGGCTCAGGCCTGTAATCCCAGCACTTTGGGAGGCCAAGGTGGGTGGATCACGAGGTCAGGAGTTCAAGACCATCCTGGCTAACATGGTGAAATCCCATCTCTACTAAAAATACAAAACAAAATTAGCTGGGCGTGGTGGTGGGCGCTACTCGGGAGGCTGAGGCAGGAAAATGGTGTTAAGTCAGCGGGCGGCGGGAGGGTGTGCAGAGCTTGCAGTGAGCTGAGATCACGCCACAGCACTCCAGCCTGGGCGACAGAGTGAGACCCTATTTAGCCATGCCTTTTTTTTTTTTGATGTAAACCTTTGCTAGGAAAACAGCCAAGCCCCTAACATATTCTTTGCTTACTGACTGAACACTACCCACTCAAATTATCCCTGCATCAGGAATAGGAAAGCTTATGAAAAACTAACAAAATAAACCAGCATCTCACAGTCTTTAACAGATACCTGAGTTAAACCCACAAATAGAGCATCAGATTTAATGCGGAAAAACGAGTAAAGAGAAACTTTGAGGGAAGTCTTTTTTCCCCAGTGTCTTTTGATCAAAGCTGTGGGAATATGGGGATCCTAGAGAAGTTAGAGGGCAATCTCAGAAAGGAAAGCTCCAGAATTTTGCTTAAGGTCGTGGTCAGAATTTGTGGTTTTCACTGATTATAGTCAACTCTGACCACTCTTGTTTGGGATACTTGTAAATCCTTGCACAGACTAGTATGGCAGCAAATATACACATAGAAAAAGTAAAATTGGGGCTAGACCTAAAACTTTTTTTTAGGCAGTGAAAAGCCATTA
>NW_012118376.1:9025589-9028453 GCF_000951035.1 Colobus angolensis palliatus
TATGGATTTGTTTATACTAGACATTTCATATAAATGAAATCATACAGGATGTGGACTTTTATGCCTACCTCCTGTCAATTAGTTTGTTTTCAAGGTTCATTCGTATTGTAGCATATACCAGTACTTCATTTCTTTTTATTGCCAAATAATATTCCATTGTATGGATATATCATTTTTAAATACATTTATCAGGTTGTGGACATTTGGGTTGTTTCTACTTTTTGGCTGATATGAATTGAATATTTGGTTATGAGAGTTTTGCTAATTTACTAATTCATTGGGAATTTACTGAGTAGCTGACAAATTGTGGGCAGAAAAATTCAAACAAACCTAAATGCTGGTCTCGTGATCTTTAGTTTAACCCTAGTGTCAAGAAACTCTGTCATATAAACAGGTACCAGTCATTCCTCTCTAGGTGAAGAGACCATTTTTGTAATTTTTCACGTATTGAAAAGTGTCCAGTTTCTGGTATGTTTCTAAAACTCCAGTTAATGCCATTTATTTTGCTTTTTGTTTGCTTAACCTCCCTGCCTTCTAGGGGTTATAATGAGAAGAAACTAACAGACAATATTCAGTGTGAGATTTTTCAAGTTCTTTATGAAGAAGCCACAGCATCCTACAAGGAAGAAATCGTGCATCAGCTGCCCAGTAATAAACCAGAAGAGCTAGAAAATAATGTAGATCAGATCTTGAAATGGATTGAGCAGTGGATCAAAGATCATAACTCTTGACTTATAAGGCTAGCTACTTTATAATCACTCTTGTTGATATCTCTGCTGACATCATAGAAATTGTTCAAGTATCAGTAACACTTGATTAAAATCATGTTGCAGGACCAGCAGGTGGATAGTATATAGGTTTATGCCTGTGTTTCTTTTTCTCCATGAGAAAGCTAAACACCTGAAATATAATGAATATAGTATTATTAAGGATTGAGACAAAAACTGTGATTTTAATACTTAAATTGCTAAAGAATAAATAAATCTAACAATGGGTGGATATCTTTTAAGTTTATTACAGAAAAGCAGATGATCTCTTCAAATAAAACTAAAGAAAAAGCAACAGAGTATTCCTTTTCTCTTTCTTTAAATTAGAAAAAAAGTTAAGTGTTGTACTCGATACAAAGTTCAAAAGGTACAAAAAAGCATGCTGAAAAGTTAGGTCTCCCTCCCTTCCAGACCACCCTATCCCCAGGCACCCCAGGTTCCTTCCTTTTAGGAAATAATGTTACTGGTTTCCCATGTCTTTTTAGAGGTTTTATGCCTGCACAGTGTATATATATGTGTGTACATTTTTTAAAGAATATAATAGTATATTGTGCACACTATTCTGTACCTTTCTTTTTTCACTTAATATATTTGGAGATTATATCATCTCAGTACAGCTCTCCCTGTTCTTTTTTTTAGTTGAATTATACCTATCATACAATAAAATTGACTATTTTGAAGTATATAATCAGAACCGAGTATGGTGGCTTATGCCTGTACTCCCAGCAACTGGGGAGGCTGAGGTGGAGAATCGCTTGAGGCAGGAATTCAAGACTAACCTGGGCAACATAGTGAGACCTTAGACTCTAAAAATAAACATAAATGAAATTTATAATCCATTGGTTTTTAGCTTATTAACAAGGTTATGTAACTGTCACCACTGTGGGGGAAGCAGTGATGATAAAGGGAAATCCTATACCCTTTAGCAGTCACTTGCTCTTCTTTCCTCCTCATCCCCTTGCAGTCACTAGTCTACTTTCTGTCTCTATGGATTTGCATATTCTGGATATTTCATATAAATGGGATTATACAGTATGTGGCCTTTTGTGTCCAATTTCTTTCACTTGGCATAATGTTTTCAGGGTTCATTTAAGTTGTAGCATGTACCAGTATCTCATTCCTTTTTATGGTTGAATAATATTCCATTATATGCATACACCACATTTTGCTTATGTTTTCCATCACTTGCACAATTGGGTTGTATCCACTTTGGGTATTGTGAAGTTGAATACATAACAGTAGCATACTGTGAGCATTCATGTACAAGAATCCGTGTGGATGTATGTTTTCAGTTTTCTTAGGCATATACCTGGGAGGGGAATTGCTGGGTCATAGGGCAACCATGTTTAACTTTTTGAGGAAATGCCAAACTGGTTTCCAAAGTGGTTGCAGCATTTTATATTCCCACCATCAATGTATTAGGGACTCAGTTTCTTCACATTCTTGCCAACACTTGTTACGGTCTATCTTTGTTGATTTTTACTATTTTAACGATTTTTATTAGGGTAAGTGTGTGTATGTTCTGTAACTTACTTCACTTGCAGGCATGACGGGGTGAGGTCCCTCTCTCTACAGGGGCCACTCCTGGGGTCTGGTCACAATATACCACCACAGGGTGCAAAGCTTCAGTCGTAGACCACCAGGTGGGATTTCCTCCTACAGCTGCTTAACCTCTCACTCCCAGCTTTCCCTCTGCAGTTTCTTCCACTGCTCTCTCTTGGCTAAGTAATCAGGGTACGTTGCCTTCTCAGAAGGATTCCAGTCATCTAAGCACCACTCCAGAGACTTGTAGCATATCACTTGTATCTCTCATAGGAAATACCCCCAGAGAGTCAGGGAAGAGAATGGCTGTGAATGCTGACGATGCCGGAATTCCTCTGCCTCCTTCAGCAGCAGGGTAGCCTCCATCATATCCTTTTTTTTCCTATGCTCTTCAAACCAGGCTCTCATCAAACAGGCAAAATATACCATTATTTATCTCTGGATGCACCATGGCTTGAGGTGGTGCAGCACCTGGTTACAAAGCAGCAACACCTTCTGGTGATGGGTCAAGTAGGCCCTCCAGCATCGAGAACACCATGACTGCATGCTCCCATA
>NW_012118376.1:9031180-9031669 GCF_000951035.1 Colobus angolensis palliatus
AGATGAGTTAAGTGGCTTATCCAAGATAATAGCTAAAAAGTATTAGCTTCAGGGTTCTATCTTAGGCTGGCTTTCACCCACTAAGTTGTGTTCCCTAATGCATATGCAGTCACGCATATGAGCAAGTTTATCTGTTGATTGAGCAAATTCTCAAAGACAAATTATACGCAAACTTACCATTTAGTAGACTCTTTTTTTTTTTTTGAGACAGGCTCTTGCTATGTCACCCAGGCTGGAGTGCAGTGGCGCCATCATAGCTCACTGCAGCCTTGACCTCCTGGGCTCAAGGGATCCTCCGACCTCAGCCTCCCAAGTAGTTAGTGAAACCTTGTCTGTACAAAAGATACAAAAATTAGGCCAGTGATTCATGCCACTGCACTACAATGTGGGCAACAGAGCGAGACTCCATCTCAAAGAAAAAAAAAAGAAAACCCAACAAAAATTAGCTGAGTGTGGTGACGAATGCCTGTAATCCCAGCTACTGGGGAG
>NW_012118376.1:9033331-9034189 GCF_000951035.1 Colobus angolensis palliatus
ATGGCTTGAACCCGGGGGGTGGAGGTTGTGGTGAGCCGAGAGTGCACCACTGCACTCCAGCCTGGGTAACCAGAGCAAAACTCTCAAAAAAAAAAAAAAAAAGAATAAAGATGATTCCTGTCCTCACACATACAGAAAAAGTAACTCTAAAGGATCACAGATCTAAATGTAACAGCTGAAACAATAAACTCTTAGAAGAACACATAGGAGTAAACCTTCATCAGCCTTTGTGAGGCAAAGCCTTCTTAGGTATGACACCAAAAGCATAAGCAACTAACGAAAAAAACAGACAAATCAGACTTCATCAAAATTTTAAAACTTTTGTGCTTCAACAGACACCATTAAGACTGTGACGAGACAACCTACAGAATGGTAGAAAATATTTGCAAATTATATCTGATTAGAATCTAGTAGTAGTAAGAACTCTTACAACTCAATCATAAAAAGATAAATAACCTTATAGAAAAATAGACAATGAAATGTAATGGACATTTCTTCAAAGAAGATATGCAAATTGCTAATAAGCACATAAAAGATGCTCAACATCATTAGTAATTAGGGAAATGCAAATTAAAACCATCATGAGAGATTGTTTCACACCCACTAGAATGACTAAAAGCAAAAAGACAAACAACAACAGGTGTTGGTGAAGATGTGGATAAACTGGAACGCTTACACATAACTAATGTTAATATGCAATGGTGCAGCCACTTTGAAAAACCACTTGGCAGTTCCTCAAAATGTTAAATATAGAGTACTATATGGCCCAGCAATTTCACTCCTAGTTCTATACCCATGAGAAATGAAAACATACACCCATACAAAAACTTGTCCATGACTGTTTATAGCATTATTCAT
>NW_012118376.1:9034741-9035670 GCF_000951035.1 Colobus angolensis palliatus
AGGCTGAGGCAGGAGAATTGCTTGAACCCGGGAGGCAGAGGTTGCGGTGAGCTGAGACTGTGCCACTGCACTCCAGCCTAGGCAACAAGAGCAAAACTCTTTTAAAAAAAAAAAATGAAAGAAAGAAAGAAAAAAGAATTCAGTACTGATATATGCTACAACATAGATAATCCTTGAAAACATTATACTAAGTAAAATAAGCCAGTCACAAAAGACCATATATTGTACAATTCTATTTATATCAGTGGTCCCCAACCTTTTTGACACCAGGGGCCTGTTTTGTGGAAGACAATTGTTCCACAAACTGGATGGGGGTTTGGCGGGGAGATGGTTTCAGGATGAAACTATTCCACCTCAGATCATCAGGCATTAGATTCTCATAAGGAGTGTGTAACCTAGCTCTCTCACACGTGCAGTTCACAATAGAGTTTGCTCCTATGAGAATCTAATGCTGCCGCTGATCTGACAGGAGGCAGAGCTCAGGCAGTAATGCTCACTCACCAGTTGCTCACCTCCTGCTGTGCGGCCCAGTTCTTAACAGGCCATGGACTGGTACTGGTCTGTGACCCTGGGACTGGAGACCCCTGATTTGTATGAAATTTCAAATATGTATAAATATACACAGGTGACAGTAAAGACTCATCTTGGGTTGGGGCAGTTGAGGGGAAACAATTATGGCTGCTAATGGATAGGGGGTTGCTTTTTGGGAGGATAAGAACGTTCTAAAATTGCTAGTGTGATGGTTGCACAGCTCTGTGATTATACTAAAAAACATACTTTAAATTGTATGCTATGTGGATGGTATCTTGATTAAGCTGTTAAAAATATACCAGGTTTGAAACGTACTCAAATTGTACATACAGCTTTTAAAGACTTTCAGTATATATTTATTAAGTAATAGTTTAGCAGCACTGTACACGTATTTTTTT
>NW_012118376.1:9035720-9036388 GCF_000951035.1 Colobus angolensis palliatus
TTTGAAACGTACTCAAATTGTACATACAGCTTTTAAAGACTTTCAGTATATATTTATTAAGTAATAGTTTAGCAGCACTGTACACGTATTTTTTTGTTGTTGTTACCAGCGCACATGTTTTTTAAAGATAAATTTTATTTTATTCTAATTTTTTTTGAGACAGAGTTTCGGTCTGTCACCCAGGCTGGAGTGCAATGGCGTGATCTTAGCTCACTGCAACTTCCACTTCCCGGGTTCAAATTCTCCTGCCTCAGCCTCCCAAGTAGCTAGGATTACAGGCACCTACCACCATGCCTGGCTAATTTTGTATTTTTAGTAGAGACAGGGTTTCACTATGTTGGTCAGGCTGGTCTTGAACTCCTGACCTCATGTGATCCACCCACCTCAGCCTCCCAAAGTGCTGGGATTACGGGCATGAGCCACCATACCTGGCCCAAAAATACATTTTATATCCATGCCTTCGCAGTTCTACATTTTGGAAAAATTCTGACAAAGAAAATAGGGTTATCTTAAAGTTTTTTTTAGAGGGGACAGGTGGGAGTAAGCCTCGAAGTATTTTTAGGGTAAAGATTGCTGTTTTAAATACTTGTCAGAGTTTAAGTGAAGAAAAATTATTTTTGGTTTGTAAAAGCTATTTAATGTGCCTACTCTAACATAATAGATATTAG
>NW_012118376.1:9037253-9038301 GCF_000951035.1 Colobus angolensis palliatus
TTTTTTTCTGAGACAGAGTCTAGCTCTGTCACCCAGGCTGGAGTGCAGTGGTACGATCTTGGCTTACTGCAACCTCCGCCTCCTGGGTTCAGCCTCTTGAGTAGCTGGGATTACAGGCACCTGCCACCACGCCCAGCTAATTTTTGTATTTTTAGTAGAGACGGGGTTTCACTGTGTTGGCTAGGCTGGTCTCGAACTCCTGACTTTGTGATCTGCCCGCCTTGGCCTCCCAAAGTGCTGGGATTACAAGCGTGAGCCACTGCACGCAGTGTATGTATTAATCATTTAAAATAATCTTAAATCCTTGAGTATCTAATGTGCACATAGCATTGATCTTATTTATAATCAGGAGAAATTTTAGAGACTCAATTTTAAGTTTTGTATATTTCCCAGCATATCTAGATATGTTTACTTTCGGGGTATAAGTGGGTAAGGCATAAGTGGTTAAGGTATAAGTGAATCTGGAGAAGAGAAAGAATAAAGAAGTTTGCCACTGCGAGGAAAGTGTTGATTACTTGTCTTTGTCCTTAATGCAGAGTGGTCTTTAGACCCAGAAGACTTTTGACCACTACCACGTCCCTTCAGTTATTCCAAGGTTGTGGGATATTAGGAAATAAAACCAAAATTATTTCACCAAGGTAATGAAGTTATGATCAAGCATGTTTTCATGGGGTTATAGGTAGGTAGCACCCATCTCAGAAAACCACCAGGAATAGGTAACAGTCCCCAGTAGTAGCTTTCTAAGCCCACAGGGCCATTCCCTCTTGTTGTTTTCCACTTCCATGCCTTTCCGCCAGGAATTCCGTTGGCCTACAATGCTTGCTTGGTTTCTCAGTACTGAAAGTCTGCTTTTCTTTTGTTCTTTTTTTTTTTTCTTTTTTAAATTGTCAGGGATTTTATTGATTTTACAAAGGATGAAGTAGTTTCACTGAATTGCAGTATAAGAAATATAACAGCACAGCCGGGCGCGGTGGCTCAAGCCTGTAATCCCAGCACTTCGGGAGGCTGAGGCGGGCGGATCACGAGGTCAGGAGATCGAGACCATCCT
>NW_012118376.1:9039809-9041189 GCF_000951035.1 Colobus angolensis palliatus
GCAGTGGTGCAATCTTGGCTCACTGCAACCTCCAACTCCTGGAGTGATTCAAGTGATTCTCCTGCCTCAGCCTTCCGAGTATCTGGGACTACAGGTGCGTGCCACAACGCCCAGCTAATTTTTGTATTTTTAGTAGAGACGGGATTTCACCGTGTTGGCCAGGCTGGTCTCAAACTCCTAACCTCAGGTGATCAACCCACCTTGGCCTCTCACGGTTCTGGGATTACATGAGTGAGCCACTGTGCTCATCCAGACTAAACTTTTCTAAATGTCATGTGGGGGATAAAATTATTTGTACAAATGTTTTCATAAACATGTTAAAGCATTTCAACACCTAGTAATCCACTACTAAAGACATTAATTTTAAAAAAATTATTGTGATATTTGGTGCCATTATATAATGGAAAATAAGGTAAATATGCAGACTGTAGTCTAATTCAATTAACAAATATAAGGAAAACCTATTAGCTCAATTTCTGGCATTTTTGAAGAAACCAAATCAAGTTAATAGCACCCCATGGTCTCAATGTAACAGGAAAGGGAAGGGGTTGCTAAAACCCACCTCCTTTGATAACCTCCAAGTAGATGACCGACCAACTGGTTTGATTTGCCTGGGACTAAGGGTTATCAGGATGTGGGACATTTAGTGTTAAAACCAGGGCAGTCCTGGCCCAGTACAGACAGCTGGTCCTCTTCATCCCTCCAGTTCTTTTAAAAATGTGTGGAGTATCCACATTGCTTTATCCTGGGACTTTTCTGCTTGCATGTAAGGCTCTCCAGGAAGTCACAAAGCTGCACGATGGCAGGGCTGGAGGAATCAGCCACATCTCCAGGGCATCCACCTCTTGCATTAGAGGTGTCTTCAACTCTTATCTTTAGGTGTCCAGGCTGCCACCAGGTAGCTAACAAAGAACTATCCTGGGTGACTTTTGTCTTTGGTACTCTGTGCTTTCCCTGTTGACATCCTCAGCTCCCACCTCCACAGGTCTTGCACTGTATTCCCTGTGGCTCATGCCCGTGGACACTCACTACAGGGACTTGCTCTCAGCACACTGTTAACTAATTGACAAAAATGCCAGCTATTGACTGGGCACGGTGGCTCATGCCTGTAATCCTACCAATTTGGGAGGCTGAGGCGGGCAGATCACCTGAGGTCAAGAGTTTGAGACCAGTCTGGCCAACATGGCGAAACACTGTTTCTACTAAAAATACAAAAATTAGCCAGGCGTGGTGGCGGGTGCCTATAATCCCAGCTACTTGGAAGGCTGAGGCAGGAGAATTGCTTGAACCCAGGGGGCTGAGGATTCAGTGAGCTGAGATCGTACCACTTCACTCCAGCTTGGGCAAAAGAGCGAAACTCTGTCTCAAAAAAAAAAAAAA
>NW_012118376.1:9042064-9042582 GCF_000951035.1 Colobus angolensis palliatus
AAAAAAAAAAAAAAAAAGAAAAAAAGGCAGTTATTGAAGCTCAAAGTGTGACCTCTTCCAAGAGTGTTGAGGTTTTAAAAGGGCATTCTTAGACCTCAAAAATCTTTCAAAGACACAAAGCTAGACAGTAAAAATTGTTAGTTCTGTGAAAACCATTAGCTCTTTGAAAACCAAAGAGCAAAGCACTTAATAATAGCAATAGTTCTTTCTTACTGTGAACCATGTGTCAGGCATCATGCTAAATATTTCACAAACATTAATTCATACAGCAGCCCTGTGTGGTAGGTACTGAAGCCCATTTCACAGCTAGAGACGCTGAGGCTGAGTTTGGTAATGGTCAGAGCTTGATTTGAACCCAATGCCGTGCTTATATACCTCCCAAGTCAGGCTCTTTTTTACTTCACGATGAATATATATATATATGATTTTTGTAGAGAGAGACAGGGCTCACTCCATTGCCCAGGCTGGATTGCAGTGGTGCAATCATAGCTCACTCTAACCTCAAACTCCTGGGGTCC
>NW_012118376.1:9044022-9061715 GCF_000951035.1 Colobus angolensis palliatus
TTTTTTTTTTTTTTTTTTTTTTTTGAGACAGAGTCTCCCACTGTTGCCCAGGCTGGAGTGCAGTGGTGCGATCTCAGCTCACTGCAACCTCCGTCACGCAAGTTCCAGCGATTCTCTTGCCTCAGCCTCCCAAGTAGCTGGGATTACAGGTGCATGCCACCATACCCGACTAATGTTTTGTGTTTTTAGTAGAGACGGGGTTTCACCATGTTAGCTAGGATTGTCTCCATCTCCTGACCTGTTGATTCGCCCGCCTCGGCCTCCCAAAGTGCTGGGATTACAGTCATGAGCCACCGTGCCCGGCCTCAAGTCCTCTTACCTCTCACTGATTCAGCCACATACAATTATTTTGATCACCTGCTATGCACCCATGGTGTTCTTGGCACTAGGAATCCTGCTGTGAGTGAAGTTGAGCTCCTGCCTGTGTAGAGCCTGGGCCACATGGGTCTCCCAGCTGTGCTTTGAAGTCACTGTCAAAAGTCCTGACACTAGAGAGTTTCATGTGTCTGATGCTAGGGCAAGATGCCAAATTCCACATTTGCTTCCAACTGGAACAAATGTCAGTTTCCACCAAGCCCCACCCTGTTCAGGTGACTCCTGTTGTGAGTCTTTTCATACCATCTCCCCTTCAACCACAAGTGCCATCAACAGGCAGAGGCGGGGAGCTGGGTTTGGAAGCACTGGTCTAATCCTTAGGTGAACTCCTCTCCCCTGATGTTGCAGGAGAATGGGTGCTCAGATGGAGAATCAGCACTCTTCTCAGGATTGGAAGGTGCTGTGGCTGCGGGTGTCTGCACTGTGTTCTGGGCTGTGAGCTTTTCCAGAATTCTGCTCCATAGGCATACGTCTGTGTGTATGTATTTCTTGGTATAAATTAGATGTCCTTGAGTTCTCTAGTCTTGAATGTCTATGTAAAAAGTGTCTAGCTCCATCTGAGGATGCTAGAAGTCTAGTCTGTTAAGAGGTCCCTGAATATGTGCTTGTCCCAGTGACCTTCCAGGAGGTGGTTTAACATCTCAGTTCTCTTTTGGTCTGTGTTTCTTGCTCTGGGCTATTGCTCCATTTTTTTGTAGATCATCTTCTCTAGGGTAATGCTGTTTGCATTACACAGTTCCTGGTCTTGGTTTCCCAAGCATCTTTGTTCTGAAGGTGAGATACTGGCTTGTCTGGGACATGGGGGACAAAGACCAGGTGCCTCCCCACAAGTGACTCTCCGCAGCTTTCAGCCAGCTGACAACTGCATGAACTGATGGTCTCTTTCTTTCCTTATCTGCATGCTGGTTTCCAGGCCTTTGCTCACCCTGAAGGAGCCTCATATGACCCAGTAGTCTCATTCCTAGGCAGCTTTTCTATCTTTTATCATTTTTCTAAGCTTAAGACACCTTTGGTCGGGCACAGTGGCTCATGCCTATAATCTCAGCATTTTGGGAGGCCAATGCAGGTGAATCATCTGAGGTCAGGAGTTTGAGACCAGCCTGACCAACATGGAGAAACCCCCTTTCTACTAAAAATACAAAATTAACTGAGCATGGTGGTGCATACCTGTAATCCCAACTGCTCCAGAGGATGAGGCAGGAGAATCACCTGAACCCCGGAGGCAGAGGTTGCAGTGAGCCGAGATCCTGCCATTGCACTGCAGCCTGGGCAACAAGAGCAAAACTATCTCAAACAAAACAAAACAAAACAAAAACTCCTTTTCTTTCCTCATTAATTTGCGACCACGTCTGTCCGGAACTTGTGGGACGTCCTTGTCTTCATCAGGTTGGCGGATACTCCAGCATGGCCTGCTGGCTGCGGAGGCCACCATCCACAGGCTCAGTGGCTCCGTGGTCGCTCCTTCCGGCTGCCGCCTCCAGACGGAGCCAGACAGCCGCATCTTTGCAGTGGACGCCGCCCGCCCCCCAAAGTCTGTTTTTCAATGACAGGCTCTACCTCTGAACCTCAGCTTAGATCCACCTTTCTCTCCCTCTCTCTCTCTTTTTTTTTTTTTTAAGACAAAGTCTTGCTCTGTCACCCAGGCTGGAGTGCAGTGGCGCGATCTAGGCTCACGGCGAACCCCACTTTCCAGGTTCAAGCGATTCTCCTACCTCAGCCACCCGAGCAGCTGGGAATAGAGGCACCTGCCATCACGGCCGGCTAATTTTTGTATTTTTAGTGGAGATGGGTTTCACCATGTTGGCCAGGCTGGTCTCAAATTCCTGACCTCAGGTGATTCACCCACCTCGGCCTCCCAAAGTGCTGGGTTAACAGGCGTGAGCCACCGTGCCCGGCCCGGTCTAACTTTCTCTTACAGGATTCCTAGAGACTTAATATTTGGTTTTGGTTTGTTTCTTTTTTGAGACGGTCTCCGCTCCGTCGCCCAGGCTGGAGTGCAGTGGTTACTGTAGCTTCGATTTCCCAGGCTCACGGGAGCCTCCCAACTGACGGCCTCCCGGCCTCCCGGCCTCCCAAGTAGCTGGGACTACAGGCATGCACCACATCCGCTACTTTTTAATTTTTTTTTTTTTTTTTTTTTGAGATAGAGACTGCTCTGTTGCCCAGGCTGGAGTGCAGTGGCGAGATCTCGACTCACAGCAAGCTCCGCCTCCCGGGCTCACGCCCTTCTCCTGCCTAAGCTTCCCGAGTAGCTGGGACTACAGACGCCCTCCACCATGCCCAGCTAATTTTTTGTATTTTTAGTAGAGACGGGGTTTCACTGTGTTAGCCAGGATGGTCTAACACAGGATCTCCTGACCTCGTGAACCGCCCGCCTCGGCCTCCTAAAGTGCTGGGATTACAGGCGCGAGCCACCGCGCCCTGCCCTACTTTTAAAATTTTTGGTAGAGTGGGGTCTCATCATGTTGGCCATGCTGGTCTCGAATTCCTGGCCTCAAGCGATCCTCCTGCCTTGGCCTCCCAAAAGCTGGGATTACAGGTGTGAACCACCGCGCCAGTATGAGCCTCAATGTTTGAACCATAGAATTTTACATGTATTGACATACGCCCCTTCTTGTTGTTGTAAATCTCATGTCATTTTGTATATTGGTTACCCGCAGTTGGCTTTGGAGCTGAGATGGACAGAGCTAACATCAGGTTGCACACAGGAACCGAGTGAGGTCCCGAAAACGCGCGAGCTGCCTCCATCGCCCAGGGCGACCTCACGGGCGTTTCCTGTCTGGGACTGCGCCCACGCGGTCACGTGGCCTGGAGGGCGCGCGGCCGCAGCGGCGCACGCGCACGGAGAGGAGGCTCCTTGCCAGGTGAGCTAGCTGACGGGGGTTCCGGGGCGGTAGGAGGGCGCTGCTCGCTGAGCCGGAGTCTGGGCTCCGGTGCTCGCCACGGACCTTGAGAGGGTACCCGGGGTCAGACCTGGCAGGTGGGAACCGGGAGTGGGGAGGATCCAGGGCGGGGGCGGGATACGCATATTCGTGGAAACTCTGCGGGTTGTGGAAAAACTGCCCCAACTGGCTCCTTTTCCCTGAGTGCCAGTTTAGTGGCCTCGTCTGATAAGAAAAAAATAAGAAATAGATTTCAGAGACCCTATTTCTCTCTCTCTCCCTCCCCACCTCCTTTATTTTTTTTCTTTTCTGTTAATTTTGAGCCTTAGAAAACTGTAGCGCCAGTATCCTGGTTTGGATCCTGAAACAGAAAAAGAACATTAGTGGAAAAAATAATAAAGGCTGTGGTTTAGTTAATAGCATGTACCCATGTTAATTTCTTAATTTTGACAAATTGTACACAAATGTTAACATTAGAGGAATTTGGGTAAAAGGTATACAGGAATTCTTAGTACTATCTTTGCAACTTACTGTACATCTAAAATTATTCTGAAATGAAAAGTTAAGAAACAAAATCCTAAAGCAAAGTACAGCAGGCCATTGTTCACCAGGGAGGGCTCAAGTTAGTTCCTCTTTGCCAGGGAGTTAGGCATGTTTGACCAACTTGTTTGCTAAGGCAGAGTTGTCAGGCTACTGAGTGTAGATTCTTCTGTCCAAAGGTTTCCGGGCAGGAATCGGTTTTCTCTTTCGATTCTATCAGATATCTTTGGAACACCTGTTGTGCGTAAGCAAACGAGACACAAAAAGTCTCTGCACAAGAGAATATACAGTCAGTCTAGGTCAGGTAGGAAGTAAGCACTAGTAAAAAGATTCAGTAAAACCTCCCAGAACTGGGAAGACTCAGATGTGGAAGAAATCACATCTGGTCCAAGGGAGTCAGGAAGGCTACTGGAGGGAGTGCTGTCCTGAACTGAGGTGGGTCTGAGAGGAGACAGCATTTCTGGGGTGAAAAATGGCACCAACAGAGGCTTGCAGGTGACCAAGCTGAGCTGAGGGAAGAGCCCTGGGAGCAAGTGCAGTTCCTCTTATGTGGAGGCACAGGGTACATCCAGGGAGTACTGCCAGATGAAACTGGAGCTTAGTTGTAGAAAACAGGGTGACACTTCAGTTGGATACATTATTTTCGTTTTTATGTTTTTGAAACGGAGTTTCGACTGGACACAGTGGCTCACGCCTGTAATCCCAGCACTTTGGGAGACCGGTCGGCAGATCTCCTGAGGTCTGGAGTTCAAAATCAGCCTGGCCAACATGGTGAAACCCCGTCTCTACAAAAATACAATATTTAGCCGAGTGTGGTGGTGGGCACCTGTTATCTCAGCTACTGAGGAGGTTGAGGTGGGAGAATCACTTGAACCCGGGAGGTGGAGGTTGCAGTGAGCCGAGATCGCACCATTGAACTCTAGCGTGGGCGACAGACAATGGTGCTGTCTCAGCACCAATGTCACCATTGAACCTCAACCTCCCAGGTTCAAGCGATTCTCCTGCCTCAGCCTCCCAAGTAGCTAGGATTAAAGGCACCCGCCGGCATACCTGGCTAATTTTTGTATTTTTAGTAGAGATGAGGTTTTACCATGTTGGCCAGGCTGGTCACGAACTCCTGACCTCAGGTGATCTGCCCTCCTCAGCCTCCCAAAGTGCTCGAATTACATGCATGAGCCACTGTGCCCAGCCTAAATTTTTTTAAAAAAGGAAAACAGGGTGACATTGACTCTAATTATATATGCCGTGGGAGCCATGGAATGTTTTACAGCAAGACAGAGACATCATTCGGTTTGTGCTTGGATATTATTGACTTGGCAGCAGTATGTAGGTTGGCTTGAAGTAGACCAATTAGGGAATTATCAGGCTAGCCTTGGGGAATTAAAGACAAGTTTCACCAGGGCAGTGAAATTAATGTGCGAAGAATGACATGGTTTAGGGAGGTTTTTGTGGGTGTAGAAGACCTAGCAACTGAAGGCATGTGAAGAACAAAGAGGAAAAACAATTCCAAAGTTTTGCTCCTGAGTGTTTTGGAGCATGGTTGAGGCATTTGCAGAAATAGAGGACTCAGAAGGAAACCTGGTTTTGGGGCTGAGAGGATAGTGAATTTTTATTTTTTTTAGATGGAGTCTTACTCTGTCGCCCAGGCTGGAGTGCAGTGGTGTGATCTTGGCTCACTGCAACCTCACTGCAACCTCTGCCTCCTGGGTTCAAGCGATTCTCCTGCCTCAGCCTCCCGAGTAGCTGGGACTACAGGTACATACCACCGTGCCCGCCTAATTTTTGTATTTTTAGTAGAGACGGGGTTTCACTATGTTGGCCAGGCTGGTCTCGAACCCCTGACCTCATGATCCGCCCACCTCAGCCTCCAGTGTGCTGGGATTATAGGCTGGCCATGAATTTGTTTTTGAGCAAGATGTTCTTGGATTGATGGCAGGATAGCCAGTTGGAGATGTGTATTTAAGAGTAGTAAGCTAGGAAGCCAAACATTTACAAAAGGGACAGGAAAAAGAAAAGGAGTCTGAGAGGACAGATATGAGGCAGTTAGGGAAGGAGAAGGAGAAGATCTCTATTTCTTGGGGCTTCAGGAGTCAAGTGGACCTGGACTTAGTGAGTCAGTAGTGTCACAGCTCCTGCAAAGATGAAGGAGGCTGAAGAATGAGACTTGATCTTGGATTTATCTGTGAGGAAGTCACGGTCATCTTTTAAAGAGTTGTTTTAGTGGAAAAGTGAGATGACTGCTAACAGACTATAATCTATTCATCCTACAGCCTTTCCCAAGTGGTCAGAGGACTGGACAAAGAGCCAAAAATATTGTTTCTAGTCCCGGCTGTGCTGCTAACTACCATTGTATTTGGGGCAAGTCATGTATTTCTGGACTGGAATAGAAAAAAATACATCTGAGCTGGGCTTGGTGACTCACGCCTGTAATCCCAGCACTTTGGGAGGCCGAGGCAGGTGGATCATCTGAGGTCAGGAATTTGAGACCAGCCTGGCCAACATGGTGAAATCCCATCTGTACTAAAAATACGAAAATTAGCTGGGTGTGGTGGTAGGCACCTGTAATCCCAGCTACTCGGAAGGCTGAGGTGGGAGAATCGCTTGAACCCAGGAGGCAGAGGTTGCAGTGAGCCGTGATCACGCCATTGCCTGGGTGATAAGAACAAAACTGAGTCTCAAAAAAAAAAAAAAAAGACGTTAATCCTGGCTGGGCATGGTGGCTCACACCTGTAATCTCAGCACTTCGGGAGGCTGAGGCAGAAGGATTACTTGAGCCCAGGAGTTTGAGACCAGCCTGGGCAATATAAGGAGACCTCGTCTCTACAAAACATACAAAAATTAGCCTCTACAAGAACAAAAAAAATTAGTCAGGTGTGGTGGCACAGGCCTATAATCCCAGCTACTTGGGAGGCTGAGATGGGAGGATCACTTGAGCCCAGGGGTTGAGGCTGCAGTGAGCTGTGACTGTGCCACTGCACTCTAGCCTGGTCAGCAGACTGAGACTCTGTCCATATGAAAATAAAGACTTTAATCCTAAAAGCTGACACGTCTATTTTAGACAGCATATATTGGTTCGAGTCGTCTAAGTCAAAGGTAGGCCGGGCGCAGTGGCTCACATCTATAATCCCAGCACTTTGGGAGGCCGAGGTGGGCGGATCACGAGGTCAGGAGATCAAGACCAAGACCATCCTGGCTAACACGGTGAAACCCCATCTCTGCTAAAAAATACAAAAAATTAGCCGGGCATGGTGGCGGGCACCTGTAGTCCCAGCTATTCGGGAGGCTGAGGCAGGAGAATGGCGTGAACCCAGGAGGCGGAGCTTGCAGTGAGCCAAGATGCGCCACTGCACTCCAGCGTAGGGAACAGAGTGAGACTCCCTCTCAAAAAAAAAAAAAAAAAAAGTCAAAGGTATAAAGTATGAAGGAACCTCCATGTTTATCTATTCAAGATTACCGTACAGTACAGAATCAGCTGTAGATATTCTTAGATTTCATGGTACTGTTAAAGAAATACAATATTGTAAAAATGTTATATGGAAAAACACTCTAATCCTACTAATTTATTTTCATCTTTTGTTTTTCTTCTAATCTTTGTCCCTAGTACAGACAACTTTGAATTCTGATTTTTATGTTTTACACTTGTATATGTGAACATTTATCATGTTGCTGCGTAGTCTATACTACATAGTATTTTTATTTTTATTTTATTTGTTTATTTTTATTTTTTGAGATAGAGTTTCACTCTTGTTGCCCAGGCTGGAGATTATGCTTAAACTATGTTAAATATACTATAACCGTAATACTTACTTAGTTAATTTTGTTTAATTACATAGTATTTTATAAAGTTGATAAACCAAGATTTAACTGTTTCTTTATTGTTCAACATACTTTATTACTTTCTAATTTTGTCCAATTAGAAATTAAATGATAGAGTAAATCGCTGAATGGATTGAACATAAAACAGGCATAAATACAGACTTATTTTAATTTAAAAAATTAAAACAAAAAAAGTCTGGGCGTGGTGGCTCACGCCTGTAATCCCAGCACTTTGGCAGGCAGAGGTGAGTGGATTGCCTGAGGTCACGAGTTCAAGACTAACCTGGCTAACATGGTGAAACTTTGTCTCTACTAAAATACAAAAATTAGCCGAGCATGGTGGCAGGTGCCTATAATCTCCCGTTACCTAGGAGGCTGAGGCATGAGAATTGCTACAACCTGGGAGGCAGAGGTTACAGTGAACTGAGATTGCGCCATTGCACTCCAGCCTGGGTGATAGAGTGAGACTCCCATCTCAAAAAAAAAAAAAAAAAAGCCCTCAATAAAACCAAAAGGACCCTTTTATTCCCAGCAAAACCTAAAAACCTAATAGTCTGGAGAACATGTTTCATGGAGCACACTTTGAAAAATGCTGATACAGAAACAATTTTAGAGCTCTGAAGAACCAAAAATCTAGTCCCCTAAATTGACAATTGAAGAAAATAATATTCAAATTCAATAAACATTGATCTGGCTACCATAGTTGATTTCAAATGTATCAATGGTACCCAAAAGTGTCCCCATAAGGTAGTTATGCTTAAACCCCATTAAGAAATAAAACAGGCTCTAAGAAGTTAAATGACTTACCCAAGATCAAAAAGCGGCAAGTGGTGAAGTGAGATTTGAACCCAGACCTCTTCTCCATTAATACATCCTGCTGCTTCCCTGGTCATCAACCCTAAATACATTAAACTGGTTGAATAGTAACTTCAAATATTTTCACTTTTGTGGAAGTTATGTGTTTCAAAAGTGAAGTTTAATTTGTATGGTATTTCATGTTACCTTACTATTAGCATATAAACAGTAGGAGAATAGGCCAGGCGCAGTGGCTCACACCTGTAATCCTAGCACTTTGGGAGACCAAGGCGGGCAGATCACTAGGTCAGGAGATCGAGACCATCCTGGCTAACATGGTAAAACCCCATCTCTACTAAAAATACAAAAAATTAGCCGGGCGTGGTGGCGGGCACCTTTAGTCCCAGCTACTCGAGAGGCTGAGGCAGGAGAATGGCATGAACCCGGGAGGCAGAGCTTGCATTGAGCCAAGATGACACCACTGCACTCCAGCGTGGGCAACAGAGCAAGACTCTATCTAAAAAAAAAAGAAAAAAGAAAAAAAAAAGTGGGAGAATATACAGTCAGCAGTCCCTGAAGTTACACTTTATTTTATTTGTTTTTAGAGACAGGGTCTTGCTCTGTTGACCAGACTACAGTGCAGTGGCATGATCACAGCTCACTGCAGGCTCGACTTCCCACCTCAGGCTCCAGTGTAGCTTGAGACTACAGGTGTGCACCACCATGCCCAGCAATTTTCTTTTTTTCCCTTTTTTTGTAGAGATGAGGTCTCACTGTGTTGCCCAGGCTGGTCTGAACTACTAGGCTCATGCAGTCCTCCTCCTTTGGCCTCACAAAGTGCAGGAATTACAGGCATGAGCTACTATTCCCAGCCTGAAATTAAGTTTAAGAAACAGTGGCAGGCCGGGCGCGGTGGCTCAAGCCTGTAATCCCAGCACTTTGGGAGGCCGAGACGGGCGGATCACAAGGTCAGCAGATCGAGACCATCCTGGCTAACATGGTGAAACCCTGTCTCTACCAAAAAATACAAAAAACTAGCTGGGCGAGGTGGCGGGTGCCTGTAATCCCAGCTACTCGGGAGGCTGAGGCAGGAGAATGGCGTGAACCAGGGAGGCGGAGCTTGCAGTGAGCTGAGATCCGGCCACTGCACTCCAGCCTAGGTGACAGAGCGAGACTCCGTCTCAAAAAAAAAAAAAAAAAAAAGAAACAGTGGCTAGGGATAAAAAACAAAGAAAACAACAACAACAACAAAACCTCATTATGTTTAACTCTGAATAGCAGGAAGATGTACCCATGATGCCTGAATTTATGTGGTGGATTGAAAAATGTTCTTAGCTAACTCTACAATTGCTTACTCTTTCCTTTTACAGCTTTTTCCCCTTGTGTTGACCAATTTCATTTTCTTCTCTGCTGCCTGCCTAATCCTGACCACACCCTTCTTAATGCAGGCCAGAGGTTGCCCTTAGTAAGCAGGAGTCTACTGCACTAGAGGTAAAACACAGCGTCCCAAGGGATTATTCTTTGATTCAATAAACATCTTCTTATCTACCTTGACAAAATAGATAAATCTCCTTTTTAAGGAAATAATCTTGTAAAAGAACCAAGATGATTTTTAAAAAATCTGGAAAAAAATGGCTCCAGAATGTCTGTTAGATGTTGCTCAAACTAGGTATTTTAGACTTTTACTTTAAGTTCTATTTGAAGTCATAAATAATAGAAACTTGGTATACTCTGATGTTAATTTTGTTGAAATTCTCCAAGTAATAGAAAACAGTGGCTAAGAGTGTTGGCTCTGACATCAGATATCTGGATTAAAAATCTGTCTCTGGGCCAGGGGTGGTAGCTCATGCCTGTAATCCCAGGACTTAGGGAGGCTGAGGTAGAAGGGTCCCTTGAGGTCAGAAGTTCAAGACCGGCTGGCCCGAGACCCTGTTTCTACAAAAAGAATTAAAAATTAGCCTGGCAACGTGGTACACATCTGTAGTCCCAGCTACTTTGGAGACTGAGGTGGGAGAATCACTTGAGCCTAAGAGGTCGGGGCTGCAGTGAGCTGTGGATGCATTACTGCACTTCAGCCTAAGCAACAAGCAACAGAGTGAGACGCTGTCCCTTTGTTTTTTTTTTTTGAGACAGAGTTTCGCTTTTTCACCCAGGTTGGAGTGCAGTGGCACAATCTTGGCTTACCACAGCCTCCGCCTTCTGGTTTCAAGTGATTCTCCTGCCTCAGCCTCCTGAGTAGCTGGGATTACAGGCGCCCACCACTACATCCGACTAATTTTTATCTTCTTAGTAGAGATGAGGTTTCACTACGTTGGTCAGGCTGGTCTTGAACTCTTGACCTCGTGATCCACCCACCTTGACCTTCCAAAAGTGCTGGAATTACAGATGTGAGCCACCGTGCCCAGCCGGAGACCCTGTCTCTTAAAAAAAAAAAATCCATCTCCACTTCTGGTTGGCTGTGTTAGTCTCTGTCTGCTTCAGTTTAATTTTCATACTTAATAATGGTATTGTCTTGCAGAGTGTTTGTAAAGAATAAATGTAATAATCTAAGGCACTTAAAACTGTCCAGCACATGGAAAGCAGGCAACAAGTACTAGGTATTATTACATCTTTTTTTTTTTTTGAGGCAGGGTCTCACTCTGTTGCCCAGGCTGGAGTGCAGTGGCATAATTTTGACTCACTGCAACCCCACTTGCCGGGTTCAAGCCATTTGCCTGCCTCAGCCTCCCAAATAGCTGGGTCTACAGGTGTGCACCACCACACCTGGCTAATTTTTTGTATTTTTTAGTAGAGACGAGGGTTCACCATGTTGACCAGGCAGGTCTTGAACTCCTGACCTCAGGTGATCTGCCCACCTTGGCCTCCCAAACTGCTGAGATTGCAGGCGTGAACCACCACACCCAGCCTAATGATTTTTAATAAGTAGCCACTCTAGTGAAGATATAGAGGTTTTCCATTACCTCAGAAAACTTCCCTCATGCCCTTTGTGGTCATTTCTCCCATGCCAAGCAGCCATTAATTTGTTTACCATCATTGTACGTTAATTTTGCCAGTATTTCATACAGTATGTGCTGTTGTTTATTTATTGTTTTAATTAGTGATGGGGATCTCGCTATGTTGCCCAGGCTGGTTTCCAACTCCTGGCCTCAAGTGATCCTTACCTCAGCCTTCTGAAATGCTGGGATTACAGGTGGGAGCCACCACATGTGGCCTAGCATGTGCTTTTTTGTTAGCATAATGTCTGGGAAAGTCATTGCATATATCAGAAATGCATTGTTCTTTACTGACAAATATATTCTGTTGTATGGACAGACCACAGTTTCTTTGTTTTACTGCAGATGGACACTTGGGTTGTTTCCAGTTTTTGACAAATCGAGTGATGTATGAATATTCTTGTACACATCTTAGTATGGATATAGGGTTCTATTTCTCTTGAGTAAATCCTGAAGAATGCAGTTGCCAGGTCACATGTTTATAAGAAGCTGTCAAATTGTTTTCCACAGTGGTTGTACCATGTTTTACTCACATCACCAATGTGTGAGAGTTTCAGTACTCCACATCCTCAGCAGCACTTGGAATTGTCAGTGCTGTGAGGTGGGATCTCACTGTGGTTTAAGTTATAATTGCCTGATGACTAATGATGCTGAGCATCTTTCCATCCATATATCTTCTTTTATGACATATCTGTTCAAATCTTTTAAGGGTCTTTGTTTTTAACATTGAAAATGTATGGCATTTTGACCCTAAAAATGACTGAAATTCCTTAATACATGGTCAGATTTGTTTGGTATCTATATAAGGTTTTAATAGTGGAAGAATAGAGATCTCCACAACAAATGCAAGACTGAGATTAAATGTCTTCGGAAGTTTTGGCAAGCAGCTACTTAAACAGCAGGATATTTAGAGAAAAATGTTAGATGTGTTTATACCCCCACACCCCACTTTTTTTTTTAATGAGCCTTGAGAGAAGGATGAAATATTTCTAAATAGCTATAGCAAAGCAGCTATTTTGAAATGCCTGGTGGTGAAAGTCCCTCCTAACTGCACTCTGTACTGGAGGCACAAGGTTGAGCATTTCTGCTTCTCCCACCTGCTTCACTGTCACCAAGTAGGTGACTGGGGTGGTCTCCATGTGGGGAGGGTTGAGTGATACTAGTTGATCTGTAGGCAGGAGAAGTTTTCTGCAGGAAAGAAAGGCAGGCATAACTCCTCTGTGTCTGCTGTGGAGTCCTGCTACCGTGCCAGTTTTGTTTTTCTGCCCTAAAAGCAAGTACAGTCTAACCAAACCTGTTCTGGGTGGCCTGAGGTAGGATAGGAGCTCCGTGGGTTCCACATTGGTTGATTCAAGCAACCAGGATTGAAAATATTTGGAAAAAAAAAATCCACAGTGCTCCAAAAACAAAGATGAATTTGCAGCACTCAGAATACGAGGTTAAATCCACGGGAATGAAGTGATGTATAGGCATTGTATTAGATATTATAAGTAATTTAGAGACAATTGAAAATATATATAAAGTACCCAGGAGGATGTGCCTAGATAATATGCAAATATGATACATTTTTATTAACAAATTAACAAAAAGTTTTTTGAGATAGAGTGTTGCTCTGTAGCTCAAGCTGGAGTGTAGAGGCACAGTTATGGCTCACTGCAGCCTTCACCTCCCAGACCCAAGCAATTCTCCCACCTCAGCCTCCTGAGTAGGCATGTGCCACCAGCTAATTTTTAAAAAAAATTTTGGGCCGGGTGCTGTGGCTCACGCCTGTAATCTCAGCACTTTGGGAGGCCGAGGCGGGTGTATCACAATGTCAGGAGTTTGAGACCAGCCTGACTAACATGGTGAAACCCCGTCTCTACTAAAAATACAAAAATTAACCAGGTGTGGTGCCACGCGCCTGTAATCCCAGCTACTCAGGAGGTTGAACCAGGAGAATTGCTTGAATCCAGGAGGTGGAGGTTGCAGTGAGCCGAGATTGCACCACAGCACTCCAGCCTGGGTGACAGAGCAAGACGCTGTCTCAAAAAAAAAAAAAAAAAAAAAAATTTTTTTTTTTGTAGAGACAGGTTCTCACTGTGTTGCCCAGGCTGGTCTCAAAGTCCTCGGCTCAAGCAATCCTCTAGCCTCAGCCTCCCAAAGCCTTGATATTACAAGTGTGAGCCACCATGCCTGGCTAAGAATTTGAAGATCCAAGGAAATACACAGGGGTCCTGGAACCAGTTCCCCTTGGATTCCTTGGGATGATTGTATTTTAGTTTGTTTCTTTATTCCTCTCTTCCTTTATTTGGTTACTAAACAAGTATTTATTGAGTGTGGAGTATATCTGCTCCCCACCCCCACGTGGTGCCTCACTCCTGTCATCCCAGCTACTCCGGAGGCTGAGTTGGGAGAATCACTTGACCCCACAAGTTGGAGACCAGCCTGGGCAACATGGCTAGACCTCGTCTCTCAAACAAACAAATGAAAAAACAAAACCCGGCTGGCGCGGTGGCTCACGCCTGTAATCCTAGCACTTTGGGAGGCCGAGGCAGGTGGATCACCTGAGGTCAGGAGTTCGAGACCAGCCTGATCAACATGGAGAAACCCCATCGCTACTAAAAAAAAAATAGAAAATTAGCCGGGCATGGTGGCGCATGGCGGTAATTCGAGATACTTGGGAGGCTGAGGCAGGATAATCACTTGAACCCAGGAGGCGGAGGTTGCGGTGAGTCAAGATTGCGCCACTGCACTCCAGCCTGGGCAACAAGAGCGAAGCTCTGTCAAAAATAAAAAAGAGTTCTGAAATATTAAATACTTATAATTGGATTGCAAGGGCATTTATGTACGAGTGCATTCCTAGGATATTCATGCCTGTATAATACAGGAAGAAACTTTTTTCCCTGAAAAATTCAGCTTTATTATACAGTTATGCACCAAATTATGTTTCAGTCAGTGACAGACCACATAGAGAGTGGTGGTCCCATAAGATACTATTGTATTTTTACTGTTCCTTTTCTATATTTAGGTATGTCTACATACACAAATATTGACCCATGTGTAACGATTTCCTACAGTATTCAGTGCTATAACGTGCTATACATGTTTGTAGACTAGGAACTATAGGCTAAGCCATGTAGCCCAGGGGTATAGTAGGCTGTACTATCTAGGTTTGTATATGTATGCTCTATGATATTCACACAATGACAAAATTGCCTAACAACACATTTCTCAGAATGTATTCCCATCATTGAGTGACACATGACTTTACTGATGGGTTTCTTTTTTTGTTAGGCTTTTTTTTTTTTTTAATTGTAAATTGACAGATTATAGCTGTCTATATTTATGAGGTACAAAGTGATGTTATGATTATGAATCAATGTGGAATAATTAAATCAAGTTGATTAACATATCCATCGTCTCAAATACTTAATCATTTTTGTGGTGAGAATATTTGAAATTTATTCTATGAGCAATTTTGAAATGTACAATACATTTTTGTTATATTCACCGTGCTGTACAATGTATTGCAAAGGAAAAAACCTTATTCTTCCTGTCTAACTAGGACTTTTTGCCCTTTGACCAATCATCTCCCCATTCCTCCCATCCCCCGGCCTCTGGTAACCACCATTTTTCTTCTCCTTTGAGTTTGTTTTTTATATTATTATTATTATTATTATTTTGAGACAGAGTCTCGCTCTCGCCCAGGCTAGAGTGCAGTGGTGCAATCTTGGCTCACTGCCAGCTCTGCCTCCTGGGTTCATGCCATTCTTCTGCCTCAGCCTCCTGAGTACCTGGGACTAAAGGCACCCACCACCATGCCCGGCTAAGTTTTTTGTATTTTAGCAGAGGCGGGGTTTCACCATGTTAGCCATGATGGTCTCGATCTCCAGACCTCAGGATCTGCCCACCTCGGCCTCCCAAAGTGCTAGGATTACAGGTGTGAGCCACCTCGCCCAGCTGATTGTTTTTTATTTTATACATAAGGGAGAACATGTGGTATTTGTCTTTCTGTGCCTGGCATGTTACACCTTGCATAATGTTTTCCAGTTCCATCCATGGTGTCCCAAATGGTAGGATTTCCTTCTTTTTCAAGGCTGACTAGTATTCCATTGTACACACACACACACACACCCCACACCGTATTTTCTTCACCTATTCCTCTTTGATGGACACTTAGGTTGATTCCATATTTTGGCTATTGTAAACAGTGCTACAGTGAACATGGGAATGCGGACATCTCTTTGACATACTGATTTCAAATCAGTTTTGGGTAAATACCCAGAAGTGAGACTGCTGGATCTACTGACGGTTTCCTAACTACTCTTCTTCTTAACTACAGACAACTCATTTTTTTCTTATGATAAAGACGGCATTTGGCTCATGAGCAAGGTGGCGAGGTCATCAAGTGAGTCAGACGTGCAGCTCTGGGAAACGGAAGAGGATGACATGACAGAAGGTGATTTAGGGTATGGCCTCGGAAGGAAACCTGGTGGGATTTATGAAGTAGAATTTTCACGTAGGTCTAGAAAAAGATCAGATGGAAAGAACTTTAGCCCTCCTCCATTTCCGAGAAAGGGAGAAGAAAGAAGTGAAGCGAGTTTTCAGTATTCCAAGCATAAGAGCCTGCAAGATACATTCCCTCAAGTGTCCAGAATGTCCAATTACAGACGACAAAGTAGCACTGGTAAGAATGCTGAATTTCCTCTCCTTTCTTTCTCCTGTGAATAGTGTCAAAGCTATAACCCTTCCAAAATCTAAAATAAATAACCATATTGGATTTTAGATTTTTTTCTTTTTTTTTTCCTAGACAGAGTCTTGCTCTGTCACCCAGGCTGGAGTGCAGTGGCACACGATCTCGGCTCACTGCAACCTCCATCCCCTGGGTTCAAGCAATTCTCCTGCCTCAGCCACTGGAGTAGCTGGGATTACAGGCACGCACCACTACACCTGGCTAATTTTTGTTTTTAGTAGAGGCACGGTTTCACCATCTTGGCCAGGCTGGTCTCAAACTCCTGACCTCAAGCGATTTGCCCACCTTGGCCTCCCAAAGTGCTGGGATTACAGGTGTGAGCCACCGCACCCAGCCTTTAGAAATTTATCTTTATTCATCTCTTGGGATTGGTGGTAGTACAAAAGTAGTTGATGTTTATATTTCTAAATATTGTGCAACTTTGAAGTACAGTAGTTTTATACATCTAATATATTTGTTAATGATATCTGTAAATGATTACCAACCTTGCCTTTTTTTGTGATGTGCTTTGTTTTGTAGTCAATAAATATTTATTGGGCATCATTAGGTGTCAGGCACAGGTCTAATTTCTGAGAATAATGTCAGTAAACAAAATAGACAAAGGCCCTAATGTCATGCATTTCACATTCTAATAGAGGAGACAGAAAATGAACCTGTGGGCCAGGCGCAGTGGCTCACGCCTGTAATCCCAGCACTTTGGGAGGCCAAGGCGGGTGGATCACTTGAGGTCAGGAGCTTGAGACCAGCCTAGTCAACATGGTAAATCCCATCCCTACTAAAAATATAAAAATTAGCCGGGTGTGGTGGCACGTGCTTGTAGTCCCAGCTTCTCAGGAAGCCGAGACACAAGAATTGCTTGAACCTGGGAGGCGGAGGTTGTGGTGAGCCAAAATTGTACCACTACACTCCAGCCTGGATGACAGAGAAAGAGTTTGTCTCAAAAAGAAAAAAAAGAAAAGAAAAAAGCCCAAAACTCTGCAAGTCAACAGATGTGTAACATTGGGCAGTGATAAGTGAAGGGATAGTGAGTAGTTATGGGAAATGGGGCGCTAGTATTTCAGGCCAGGGTTAGGAGGCCTTCTGTAAGGAGGTGACTTTTTTTCTTTTTTCTTTTCTTTATTTTTATTTTTATTTATTATTTTTGAGGTGGAGTCTCACTCTTGTCACCCAGGCTAGAGTGCAGTGGTACAATTTTGGCTCACCGCAACCTCCACCTCCCGGATTCAAGCAATTCTTGTGCCTCGGCCTCCCAAGTAGCTGGGACTACAAGCACGTGCCACCACACCGAGCTAATTTTTTTATTTTTAGTAGAAATGGGGTTTTACCACATTGGCCAGGTTGGTTTCAAACTCCTGACCTCAAGTGATATGTGCGCCTTGGCCTCCCAAAATACTGGGATTACAGGCATGAGCCGCCATGCCTGGCCTTTTTCTTTTTTAAAAAGAGAGGGTCGGCCGGGCGCGGTGGCTCACGCCTGTAATCCCAGCACTTTGAGAGGCCAAGGCGGGCGGATCACAAGTTCAGGAGATCGAGACCATCCTGGCTAACACAGTGAAACCC
>NW_012118376.1:9063320-9081677 GCF_000951035.1 Colobus angolensis palliatus
CATGAAGAAACACTGGGGTATAAATAAGATTTAAATAGTAATAGTATGAGTTCCCATTTTGTTGGGTTATGAACTTTTCTTTTTATCAAAGTTGGTCCTATCACTAATAGATAATTTCCAAAATACCACAAATTTAATGGCTTAAAACAACACAAATTTATTATTTTACTGTTCTGCAGGTCAGAAGTCCCAAACAGGCTGTGTGTGGTAGCTGATGCCTGTAATCCCAGCATTTTGGGAGGCCAAGGTGGGAGAAGTGCTTGAGGCCAGGAGTTCGAGACCAGCCTGGTCAACATAGAAAGACTGCAACTCCACAGAAAAAATGTTTAAAAATTAGCCAGGTGTAGTAGTGTGCACCTGTAGTCCAGCTACCTGAGAAGCTGATGCAGGAGCACTGCAGCCTGAACAATAAAGCAAGACCCTCTCTCTGTGGGAAAAAAAGTCCCAAATAAATTTCACTGGGCTAAAGCCAGGGTGTTGGCAGGGTGTGTTCCTTCTGGAGATTTGGTGGGGAGACTCTACTCCCTTGTCTTTTCTAGCTCCAGAGGCTACTGCATTCCTTGGCTCATGGCCGCCTCCCCATCTTCAAAGTCAACAATGGCTGAGTCTTTCTCACATCATATCACTCTGACATTGACCTTCTTGTCTCCCTCTTTCATTTATAAGGACTCTTATGAGTACACTGGACTCACTTGGATAATCCAGAGTACTCTCCCGTCTCAAAATCCTTAATCTCGTCACATCTGCAAATTCCTTTTGCCATGTGTTCATAGCTTCTGGGAATTGGCATGTGGACATAATATTCTGCCTACCACAAGTATTAATAGAACAGAACTTGTCACCGCCAACCCAGAGTCATTCTGTCCCTCCTTGGAAGCCTGTATCATCCATCACAGTACAAACATGTATCATCCGTCACAGTACAAACATGTTTTGCCTTAGATACTGTCATGTTAATGAAATTTCAGAATAGCAAAGAAAGTTGTTTTGAGAAATATTTTTTCAAAGTAAACATTCTTCTCAAAAAAATTTTTTTTACTTCCTATACTCTTGCTTATAATTTACCACTTTAATTTTTTTTTTTTTTTTATTGCCATTGAGGCAGAAAGGAAAATGAAGCTCTTAGGAAGCTCAGTTTAACTTCTCAATTGATCACATTAAGGAGCAAATAATTGAAGTTACAGGAGACTTCTAGTCATTCTTTTTGGAAAGAAATTAAATTTAGGTTTTTTTCTTTTTTTTTTTGAGATGGAGTTTTGCTTTTGTTGCCCAGGCTGGAGTGCAATGGTGCGATCTCAGTGCACTGCAACCTCTGACTCCTGGGTTCAAGCGATTCTCATGCCTCAGCTTCCTGAGTAGCTGGGATTAGAGGCTCCTGCCACCATGCCCGGCTAATTTTTGTATTTGTTAGTAGAGATGGGGTTTCACCATGTAGGCCAGGCTGGTCTCGAACTCCTGACCTCAGATGATCCACCCTTCTCAGCCTCCCAAAGTGCTAGGATTACAGATGTGAGCCACCGCACCCGGCCTTTTGTTTTGTTTTGTTTTGTTTTTGAGACAAAATCTCGCTCTGTTGCCTAGGTTGGAGTACAGTGGCGCAGTCACGGCACACTGTAACCCCCCTCTCCTGGGTTCAAGCAGGATTCTCCTGCTTCAGCCTCCCAAATAGCTGGGACTATAGGTGTGCACCACCATGCCTGACTAACTTTGTATTTTTAGTAGAGACAGGGTTTCACCATATAGACAGGCTGGTCTTAAAGTCCTGACCTCAGGTGATCTGCCTGCCGCAGCCTCCCAAAGTGCTGGGATTACAGGTGTGAGCCACCGTGCCCAGGCTTCAGGTTATTATTTTTATTATTTTTATTTTTTTTCTCCTGTCGCCCGGGTGGAGTCTAATGGCGAGATCTCGGCTCACTGCAACCTCTGCCTCCCGGGTTCAAGCAATTCTTCTGCCTCACTCTCTTGAGTAGCTGGGACTACAGGCAGGCACCACCACGCCCAGCTAATTTTTGTATTTTTAATAGAGATGGGGTTTCACCATGTTGGCCAGGCTGGTCTTGAACTCCTTACCTCAAGTGATCCACCTGCCTCGGCCTCCCAAAGTGCTGGGATTATAGGCATGAGCCACTGCGCCCAGCCAAAGTTATTTCTTATATATTTATACCACTACATCATTCAAGCTTAAGCGTAAACAACAAAATCTATTTATTTTACTCACCAATATTCATGTTTTTCTATATTTTTATTTGAATGTAGTAATTAACCAACTCATTAACATCTGTTTTATTTGAGAGTCCTTTTTTGTTTTTTTAGATGGTCTTGCTCTGTTGCTCAAGCTGGAGGATAGTGGTACAGTCATAGCTCACTGCAGCCTCGAACTCCTGGACTCAAGTGATCCTCCCACCTCAGTTTCCCATGTAGCTGGGACTACCAGCAAGCACATCACCACGTCTAGCTAATTTTTTATTTTACATTTCATAGAGATGGAGGTCTGTCTTGCCTAGGCTTGTTTCTAACTCCTGGCCTCAAGCGATCCTTAGAATCTATTTAAAAATTTTTTGTATTCAAAAGTACAGTATGTGTCTTTTCATTTGTGAAATGCTTTACACTCATCTTTTTACCATAGTATGGTCTGTTAAAAAAATTTTTTTTTGAAGCAGAGTCACTGTGTTGCCCAGGCTGGAATACAGTGTCACAATCTCTGCTCACAACCTCCGCCTCATGGGTTCAAGCGATTCTCCTGTCTCATCCTCTCGAGTAGCTGGGACTACAGGCAGGCACTACCATGCCAAGCTAATTTTTGTATTTTTAGTATAGACGGGGTTTCACCATGTTGACCAAGCTGGCCTTGAACTCATGACCTCAAGTGATCTGCCCGCCTAGGCCTCCCAAGTTGCTGGGATTTCAGGTGTGAGCCACCGCACCTGGTGGTCTATTATAATTTTCTTCTCTTTGCAATTTAGGGGATGCCTGTATTGGGTAATTTGTAAACAAATGTCCTATGTTTAATTAGTTAAAAAATTCAAAAATTTCCCTCTAATAGATTCTTTTCTCCCCCTAAGTAGATTCGAATTCAGAATTGTCAAATGAAGAATTAAGGCAATGTCTTCATGAAACTTTAGAGGTAGGTACTACAAAAATTCTCGGTTTAGTTGGGTCCCAGCAGCGGCTGCAGTGCTCTCGTCTTCTGTGGCTCTCCGTGCCCTCTCCTTTTCGCTTCCGGAAACACGGCCTCCGATGTGGCTGTTTCTGATAGTGTCATCAAGGTGTTCAACGACATGAAGGTGTGTAAGTCTTCAATGCCAGAGGAGGTGAAGAAGCGTAAGAAGGCGGTGCTCTTCTGCCTGAGTGAGGACAAGAAGAACATCATCCTGGAGGAGGGCAAGAAGATCCTGGTGGGCGATGTGGGCCAGACTGTCGACGACCCCTATGCCACCTTTGTCAAGATGCTGCCAGATAAGGATGGATTGCCGCTACGCCCTCTGTGACGCAACCTACAAGACCAAGGAGAGCAAGAAGGAGGACCTGGTATTTATCTTCTGGGCCCCTGAGTCTGTGCCCCTTAAGAGCAAAATGATCAATACCAGCTCCAAGGACGCCATCAACAAGAAGCTGACAGGGATCAAGCAAGAATTACAAGCAAAATACTATGAGGAGGTCAAGGACCACTGCACCCTGGCAGAGAAGCTGGGGGCAGTGTGGCTATCTGCCTGGAAGGCAAGCCTTTGTGAGCCCTTTCTGGCCCCCTGCCTGGAGCATCTGGCAGCCCCACACCTGTCCTCGGGGGTTGCAGGCTGCCCCCTTCCTGCCAGATAGGAGGGGCTGGGGGATCCCAGCAGGGGAAGGGCAATCCCTTCACCCCAGTTGCCAAACAGACCCCCCACCACCTGGATTTCCTCCTCCCTGCATCCCTGATGGTTCTGGCCTTCCCAAAGTGCTTTTGAGCTTCTGATTCCTCTTGGGTTGAGGCAGACCAAGTTCCCCTCAGGCACCCCAGTTGTTGGGGGGCCTGTATTTTTTTTAACAACACCCCCATTCCCCACCTGTTCCTCCCACTTCCCTTGCTGCCGACTTGTAACTGCAATCATGACTCTGTGCTTGTCTGTTTAGTTCTGTGTATAAATGGAATGTTGTGGAGATGACCCCTCCCTGTGCTGGCTGGTTCCTCTCCCTTTTCCCCTGGTCACTGCTACTCATGCAAGCAGGACCAGTAAGAGACTTCTGATTAAAAAAAAAAAAATTCTCAAGTGAACAAAGTCCATTGATAGATACTTTGTTTAAATGGTACCAAATTGGTGGGGAAGGCAAATTTTGGCTTTCCAGATATTCTTGCTGAACCACACTCGAGAGCTCATCCTTTTCAACTGGCCTCCTCTGTTTCTTATCCACCTCATCTCTTAAAGAAGCTACTTATGTAAACATGCCCACCAGTTCTCCCTTCCACCCCACTTCTCTTATCTCCTCCTTCAGAAAGTAAGATCACTTCCTTCCACATGCTTCTCCTCCTTCAAAAAGTAAGATCACTTCCTTCCACATGCTTTCCCTGTATGTGTGGCTTCAAACAATCTGACTTAATTTAACCTCATTAAAGTCAGAAGCCCAGAGTCTCCAGTGGCCTGAGGAGCCCACTGCCTTGGTGGGAATTTCAGTTTCTGCGAGGGGTGCCTGTCCTTTGGGAAATAGGAAGCCCACCTTAGTGTGTGTTTGGAACTCTTCCTGTGAAAGCTACTGTATTCGGCTGCCGAGACAAAGTACCACAAACTGGTGGCTTAAAAAAACAAATCTATTTGCTCTCAGTTCTGGAGGCTGAAATTTGAAACCAAAGTTTCAGCAGGCCGTTCTCCCTCTGAAGGCTTTAGAGGAGAGTCCTTTGCCTCTTCCTAGCTTCTGATGCTTGCTGCAGTTGTTGGTGTTCCTTGGCTGGTAGCTGCAGAAATCCAGCCTCTGCCTGTCACATGGCCTTCTCCCTGTGAATCTGGGTCCAAATTTCCCTCAATTTATAAGGACACTAGTCATTGGATTGGGGCCTGCAGCTGCCTCCTTACCTTGAGTCCCTACATAAGGGACTGCAACCTCAGTATGTAAACAACATGAAAGCCAACTGGGGCTGGGGCAGTGGCTCTCGCCTGTAATCCCAGCACTTTGGGAGGCCAAGGCAGGTGGGTCATTTGAGGTCAGGAGTTCGAGACCAGCCTGGCCAACATAGTGAAACCCCGTCTCTACTAAAAATACAAAAATTAGCCAGGCAGTAGTGGTGCATGCCTGCAATCCCAGCTACTCGGGAGGCTGAGGCAGGAGAATCGCTTGAGCCTGGGAGGCGGAGGTTGCAGTGAGTCGAGATCATGCCACTGCACTCCAGCCTGGGCGACCAAGTGAGACTCTGTCTCAAAAACCTCCCTAGTTCAAGCAGTTCTCATGCCTCAGCCTCTGGAGTAGCTGGGTTTACAGGTGTGAGCCTCCATGCCCAGCTATTTTTTTTTTAAATTGAGACAGAGTCTCGCTCTGTCACCCAGACTGGAGTGCAGTGACTCAGTCTTGGCTCACTGCAACCTGCGCCTCCTGAGTTCAAGTGATTTTCCTGTCTGAGCCTCCAAAGTAGCTGGGATTACAGGCATGCGCCACCATGCCTGGCAAATTTTTTGTATGTTTAGTAGAGATGGGGTTTCACCATGTTAGCCAGGCTGGCCATGAACTCCTGACCTCAGGTGATCCACCCACCTCGGCCTCCCAAAGTGCAGGGATTACAGGTGTGAGCCACCTCACCTGGCCGAGGCTTTCAATTTTAGTATGTCTGGTTCACTCACTAAGTCTAGAAGAATTTTCAGCCTCATTTGTAAGTGCTTTGAGCCAAGGGTAAATGTAGACTAGCCAAACTGATAATTTTAGGGTTGCATATCTTGCAGATAGGAAGACTAATTTTCTTTCTGTTCTCAGGAGGTTGAAATTTTAAAAACTGAACTTGAGGCATCTCAAAGACAACTCAGAGGTAAAGAGGAAGCATTGAAAATTCTTCAAAGCATGGTAAGAAGTTGTTTTTAAGCTTTCATTACTTACACATTCCAGTAATAGAGTTGATATGGTTTTAAGTTTTAAAACCAAAACAGAAGGACTTAATATAGTTGAAGGTTTTTTTAGTGTGTGTATTTTTAAGAACTTTATAATTTACATATCATGAAATTCACATGTAAATGTACACTACAGTTCATTTTTACTAGATATAAGAGTTGTACCACCATCACTATAATCTAATTTTAGAATATTTCCAACACCAAAAAAGGGACTTGGTGCCCATCAGCAGTCATTCCTCATTCCCACCCCTATCCCCAGTAATCTACTTTCTGTTTGTAGATTTGCCTTTTCTATTTAATATAAATAGAATCATAAGATATGTGACTGGATTCTTTTGCATTGGGCTTCTTTTAGTTAGCATGT
The DNA here is from genome assembly GCF_000951035.1 of Colobus angolensis palliatus. Taxonomy (NCBI): domain Eukaryota; kingdom Metazoa; phylum Chordata; class Mammalia; order Primates; family Cercopithecidae; genus Colobus; species Colobus angolensis. The sequence continues at coordinate 9,069,753 of NW_012118376.1, forward strand.
TTTAGAGGTTCATACATGTTGTAGCACGTATCAGTACTTTCTTCCTTTTTATTGCCAAGTAATACTCCATTGTGTAGATGCACCATGTTTTGCTTATGCATTCACCAGTTGGTGGACATTTGGGTGGTGTATTAGTCCATTTTCATGCTGCTGATAAAGACATACCCAAGACTGGGGGAAAAAAAGAGGTTTAATTGGACTTACAGTTCCGCATGGCTGTGAAGGCCTCCGAATCGTGATGGGAGGTGAAAGGCACTTCCTACGTGGCAGTGGCAAAAGAAAATGAGGAAGATGCAAAAGTGGAAACCCCTGATAAGACCATCAGATCTCATGAAACGTATTTACTACCGTGAGAACAGTATGGGGGAAACCACCCCCATGATCCAAATTATCTCCCACTGGGTCCTTCCCACAACACGTGGGAATTATGGGAGTACAATTCAAGATGAGATTTGGGTAAGGACACAGAGCCAAACCATGTAATTCTGCTCCGGCCCCTCCAAATCTCGTGTCCTCACATTTCAAAACCAATGATGCCTCCCCAACAGTCTCCCAAATTCTTAAATCATTTCAGCATTAACCCAAAAGTCCACAGTCCAAAGTCTCATCTGAGACAAGGCAAGTCCCTTCTGCCTATGAGCTGGTAAAATCAAAAGCAAGCTATTTACTTCCTAGATACAATGGGGGTGTAGGTATATAGCCATTCCAAATGGGAGAAATTGGCCAAAACAAAGGGTTACAGGGCCCATGCAAGTCCAAAATCCAGTGGGGCAGTCAAATTTTAAAGCTCCAAAATGATCTCCTTTGACTCCAGGCCTCACATCCAGGTCGCATTGATTCAACAGGTGGGTTCCCATGGCCTTGGGCAGCTCCACCCCTGTGGCTTTGCAGGGTACAGCCTCCCTCCTGACTGCTTTCACGGGCTGGCATTGAGTGTCTGTGGCTTTTCCAGGTGCACAGTGTAAGCCATGGGTGGATCTACCATTCTGGGGTCTGGAGGACGGTGACCCTCTTCTCATAGCTCCACTAGGCAGTGCTGCAGTAGGGCCTCGGTGTGGGGGCTCCAACCGTACATTTCCCTTCTGCAGTACCCTAGCAGAGGTTCTCCATGAGAGCCCCATCCCTGCAGGAAACTTCTGCCTGGACATCCAGGCATTTCCATACATTTTCTGAAATCTAGTGGAGGTTCCCAAGCCCCGATTCTTTACTTCTGTGTACCTGCAGGCTCAACATCACGTGGAAGCTGCCAAGGCTTGGGGCTTGCACCCTCTATATTCACAGACCGCACTGTACCTTGGCCACTTTCAGCTACTGCTGGAGTGGCTGGGATGCAGGGCACCAAGTCCTTAGACTGCACACAGCAGGGGGACCCTGGGCCCTGCCCATGAAACATTTTTTCCTCCAAGACTTCTGGCTCTGTGATCGGAGAGGCTGCTGCAAAGGTCTCTGACATGCCCTGGATACATTTTCCCCATTATCTTGGGGATTAACATTTGGCTCCTCGTTACTTATGCAAATATTTGCAGCTAGCTTGAATTTATCCTTAGAAAATGGGATTTTCTTTTCTATTGCATTGTCAGGGTGCAAATTTTCCAAACTTTTATGCTCTGCTTCCCTTTTAAAATGTAATACCTTTAACAGTACCCAAGCCACCTCTTGAATGCTTTGCTGCTTAGAAATTTCTTCCACCAGATACTCTAAATCATCTCTCTCAAGTTCCACAAATCTCTAGGGCAGGGGCGAAATGCCACAAATCTCTTTGCTAAAGCATAACAAGAGTCACCTTTGCTCCAGTTCCCAACAAGTTCCTCATCTCCATCTAAGACCACCTCAGCCTGGATTTCATTGTCCATATCATTATCAGTGTTTTTGTCAGAGACACTCAACAAGTCTCTAGAAATCTTTCCCACATTTTCCTGTCTTCTTCTGAGCCCTCCAAACTGTCCCAGTCTCTGCCTGTTACCCAGTTCCAAAGTAGCTTCCACATTTTTGGGTATCTTTTCAGCAATGCTCCACTCTACTGGTGCCAAATTACTGTATTAGTCCATTTTTATGCTCCTGATAAAGACATACCCAAGACTGGGAAGAAAAAGAGGTTTAATTGGACTTACAGTTCCACATGGCTGGGGAGGCCTCAGAATCATGGCAGGAGGCGAAAGGCACTTCATACTTGGCAGCAGCAAGAGAAAATGAGAGAGATGCAAAAGCGGAACCCCTGAGAAAATCATCAGATCTGATGAGACTTATTCACTACCATGAGAACAGTATGGGGAAAACCGCCCCCTTGATTCAAATTATCTCCCACTGGGTCCCTCCCACAGGATGTGGGAATTATTGGAGTACAATTCAAAATGAGATTTGGGTGGGGACACAGAGCCAAACCATATCAGGTGGTTTCCACTTTTTGACTGATGAATAGTACTATTCTGAACACTTCCTTTGTGTGGAGAATTCATTCATTAATTCCCACGTTCATTGGAAAAGAGCCAAACCAAGATCTCCCGACTTTTGAACTCTCAGACTCTCCATAAAAGGTGGTCACTGTGAAATTCTTATCTCAATTCATCTTAATTTTCCATTGCCTTAAAATAAAAGAGAACTTCATGATGTACATAGGAGTGATTACAAATTTAATTTATACTGATGCTAGTTTTATTTTTCTTAGGCAATACTTGGCAAAGCCACAAGTCATATGCAGGCAGTGCTTCAAAAAACTATGGAACAAAAGAGATCCTTGGAGAAGGTATTTGGTGCTTTTAGTGTAGACTTATTGAATTCAATAAGTTTTAAATATAATTTCCCTAAACTCACCATACTAATGGATCTGTCATTTGTGCATACCCTCTGCTAGGTGTGCTTCAGTTCTGATGGTCTTCCCTTTTGGAGTTTGCAATCTAAAACAGATTGTCATGTGCACAATGAATTCAGGTTATTTTTATTTCCCCACGTTAAGGTAGTAGGAGGCCTGCCAAATTGGTACTTCTCATTTTTCTTCTTCTGTTTTTTTTTTTTTTTTTTTTAGATGGAGTCTCGCTCTGTCGCCCAGGCTGGAGTGTAGTGGTGCGATCTCTACTCGCTGCAAGCTCTGCCTCCCAGGTTCATGCCATTCTCCTGCCTCAGCCTCTGGAGTAGCTGGGACTACAGGCGCCCGCCACCACACCCGGCTAATTTTTTGTGTTTTTAGTAGAGACGGGATTTCACCGCATTAGCCGGAATGGTCTCGATCTCCTGACCTCGTGATCCGCCCACCTTGGCCTCCCAAAGTGCTGGGATTACAGGCGTGAGCCACCACACCTGGCCCATTTTTTTTTTTTTTTTTTTTTTTTTTTTTTTTTTTTTTGAGATGGAGTCTCGCTCTGTCGCCCAGGCTGGAGTGTAGTGGTGCGATCTCTACTCGCTGCAAGCTCTGCCTCCCAGGTTCATGCCATTCTCCTGCCTCAGCCTCCCGAGTAGCTGGGACTACAGGCGCCCGCCACCTCGCCCGGCTAGTTTTTTTGTATTTTTTTAGTAGAGACGGGGTTTCACCATGTTAGCCAGGATGGTCTCGATCTCCTGACCTCGTGATCCGCCCGTCTCGGCCTCCCAAAGTGCTGGGATTACAGGCTTGAGCCACCGCGCCCGGCCCATTTTTCTTCTTAAAAAAAAAATTTTTTTTTAATCCTTATCCTTGCCTGGCAGAACATACGTCTTTCTGACCATCTCATCTTCACTATAAAGATAGTTAGGAATCATCCTAGATGGTCATGTCTCCTGTGCTTGGTGTGTTCTCCTTTGATGGAACCGTTGAGCTGAGATTTCCAGAAGTAGATTTTGCTTGAGGTCTCTACATGCAGCGGAGGTGGGCACTGAGAAATCTAGGTGTAGCAGTCCAGCAAATTTTGAAGTCAAACAATTTGAAATTTTTTCTATGTTAAGTGAGTTTTGGCAGAGTTGTTTTGAGTGCTAAAGAGGCATGTTATATGTGTTTACAAATGTCAGAGATACTTGATGAGCAATACTTAATTTTTTCTCTTTAAACCGTTTCTGAGAACTGATTATATGATTTACTTCAGCTATTCACAATGTCCTGAAATTATTTATTTGTAGTAATTTGCCATGAAGGTACTATTTTCTTTCCGTAGGAAATAAATGCCTTGCAATGGGAAATAGAATTTGATCATAATAGATTTAAAAATATAGAGGAATCTTGGATCCAAAAATATGACAGGTTTGTATATTACTCCATTATTTTTCTTTGACAACCTTTAAAATGTATGTAATTCAAAAGTAATTTATGTTTTCTTCTTTGAGCCAAGTGCAAAAGATTATAAAATTTTTATTGCTCATCCACTAACTAGTCGTATATTTTTCTGTTAGAGTTAATTTTCCTTCAAGAAAAAAAAAAAAGCATAGGCTGGGTGTAGTGGCTCACACATGTAATCCCAGCACTTTGGGAATCTGAGGCAGGAGGATCACTTGAGTCCAGGAGTTTGAGACCAGCCTGGGCAACATGTTGAAACCCTATCTCTACAAAAATATAAAAAGTAGCTGGGTGTGGTGGCTTGCACCTGTAGCCCCAACTACATGGAAAGCTGAGGTGTGAAGATCACTTGGGCCTGGGAGTTGGAGGCTGCAATGAGCCATGATCGCGCCACTGCACTTCAGCCTGGATGACAGAGTGAGTCCATGTCTGAAAAATAAAACAAAACCAAAAACCAAAAACCAAAATAGTATAAACTCTATCTTAAAATACAGTGTAAGAATTATTTTAGAATTGGAACTATTTGTTGTTTTCAAACAAAATCTTTTGAGGGGCTGGGCATGATGGCTCACACCTGTAATTTCAGCACTTAGGGAGAATGAGGTGGGAGGACTGCTTTGGTTCAGGAGTTCAAAACGAGCGTAGATGACATAGCAAGATCCTCATCTTGTTAAAAAAAACAAGATGAAAAATAAGATGGTTAAGATGGTAAATTTTTATATTCTGACAATCAGCTCCAAAGAGAGAAAACATTTCTTTGGAACAACTCTTTTATTTGTATGAGTTTATTTAATAACTTTCAATTATACATTTACTCTAAAGTTAGTCATTTCAGTTGGGCGTCTTGGCTCACAACTGTAATCCTATCGTGGCCCCAATCCCTGTTGGACTGAACAAAGCGGGATGAATGTGGGAATAAAAATAAAGACAAAAGAGTATGTTTGGAAGAAGGGGTCGGGGGCTCCTTGCTCTAGTGAACAAGGGCCCTGAGCTTTTAGCGCCATTCATATTTATTGAGTAAAGGAGATAGGGAGGAGGTGGTTGTCAGTCAGCTGCTTGACTCGGTGCAGGCTTGCACAACTGCATTCTTTGAACAGTAGTCTCCAGATGTTCCAGTAGATAACCTCAAGGAGCATGGCACCAGAGAGTGACTGCCCTCAGCAAACCTTCTGGTGGCAGTTGCAGGTGTGAGTTTGCCCACATCCTGCATTCATGATGAACAGTTTGCTATTTGATCATATAGCCTAGTTGTCACGATCCTCTGGCTTTTGACTCTCTACATAATCCCAGCACTTTGGGAGGGTGAGGCAGGCGGATTACTTGAGGCCAGGAGTTCTAGATCAACCTGGCCAATGTGGTGAAACCCTGTCTCTACCAAAAATACAAAAATTAGCTGGGCATGGTAGCATGCACTTGTAATCCCAGCTACTCAGGAGACTGAGGCAGGAGAATTGCTTGAACCCAAGAGGTAGAGGCTACAGGACCTGAGACTGGGCCACTGCACTCTAGCCTGGGTGACAGAGCGAAACCTTGTATCCCAAAAAAAAAAAAAAAAAAAAAAGACTGAATAATATTCCATGTTAGGTATGTATGCCATTTTGTTTATCCATTCATTCCTGATGGACACTTGAGTTAACTACCTTTTGGCTGTTTTGCATGATGCTGCTATGAACATAGGTGTACTCTATGTATCTTTTTTTTATGAAATACTTTGTTGGTTTTTTTTGTTTTTGTTTTTGTTTTTTTAAGAGCAGTTATAGATTCACAGCAAAATTGAGCAGAAGGTACAGGGATTTCCCATATACACAGCCTCCCCCACTAACAACATCCCCCACCAGAGTGGTACATTTTTTTATAACCAATGTTGATACATCATTATTACCCGAAGTCCATAGTTTACATGAGGACCTATGTATGTAAGTTTCTGAAGGTGACCTAAGCATATAGTTGATATTCAAATGGTTATTAAGTAAAGAGAATGAGTATGCAAAACGGATGGCTTAGAAATATTTCTGGTTCTGATTATGTCTCAACTAAGAAGGGTTAAGAGTATGTTTAGGCCGGGCGCGGTGGCTCACGCCTGTAATCCCAGCACTTTGGGAGGCCAAGGCGGGCAGATCACTTGAAGTCAGGAGTTTGAGATTAGCCCGGCCAACATGGTGAAACCACTTCTCTACTGAAATACAAAAATTAGCCAGGTGTGGTGGCAGGCATCTGTAATCCTAGCTACTCAGGAGGCTGAGGCAAGAGAATCACTTGAACCTGGGGGATGGAGGTTGCAGTGAGCCGAAATCATACAACTGCACTCCTGCCTAGGTAAAATAATGAGATTCCATCTCAAAAAGAAAAAAAAGAGGATGTTTAAAATCTTGGCTGGGTGTTATGGCTCACAACTGTAATCCCAGCCTTATGGGAGGTTGAGGCAGGCTGATCACTTGAGGTCAGGAGTTCAAGACCAGCCTGGCCAACATGGTGAAACCCCTTCTCTACTAAAAATACAAAAGTTAGCTGAGTGTGGTGGTAGACACCTGTAATCCCATCTACTTGGGAGGCTGAGGCAGGAGAATCACTTGAACCCAAGAGGTGGAGGTTGCAGTGAGCTGAGATTGCGCCACTGCACTCCAGCCTGGATGACAAGAGTGAGACTCCATCTCAAAAAAAAGAAAAATCTTACCACATTCCTTTAAATTGTTTTTATTTTTGTGATACATATAAATTCCAGACTATTTTGAAGTAGGAAAAACTATATTTAGATTTTTGTGTTCCAATTATGGCAATAAAAATATTCTCACTCAGCAAGGAAGTTTTAATGTTTTAGTTATTTGAAGGCTACTTTTTTCCAGGCTAAACTGTGAAAATGCAGTCCTCAAAGAGAATTTGAAAGTGAAAACAGAAGAAATTAAAATGCTAAAGTCTGACAATGCAGGTAATGATGATTTTTGTATTAAGAGCACATGTATCAATAAAGATAACATGCTAGTATTTTGAAATAATATACATGAAGCATAATAGAGGGAATAAATGTATCATTTAGGTTTTTTAAATTTAAGAAAATTTATCAAGGTGAAATTCACATAACATAAAACTATTTAAAAGTGAACAATTCCTGGCTGAGTGCAATAGCTCACATTTGTAATCCTGGCACTTTGGGAGGCCAAAGCGGGCAGATCATCTAGGTCAGGAGTTCAAGGCCAGGCTGGCCAACATGATGAAACTCTATTTCTACCCAAAATACAAAAATTAGCCAGGCATGGTGGTGCACACCTGTAGTCCCAACTACTCATTAGGCTGAGGCAGGCGAATCGCTTTTACTCTGGAGGTGGAGGTTGCAGTGACCCAAGATTGTGCCTCCACACTCCAGCCTGAACAACAGAGTGAGACTCCATCTAAAAAAAGAAAAAAAAAAAAGTGAACAATTCTTGCCAGGCACAGTGACTCATGCCTGTAATCCCAGAATTTTGTGAGGCCAAGGCAGGAGGATAACTTGAGCTTAGGAGTTTGAGACCAGCCTGGACAACATAGCAAAACGTTGTTTCTTTTTTTTTTTTTTGAGACAGAGTCTTACTCTGTCACCCAGTCTGGAGTGCAGTGGCGCAATCACGGCTCACTACAACCTCTGCCTTCTGGGTTCACGCCATTCTCCTGCCTCAGCCTCCCGAGTAGCTGGGACTACAGGCGCCCACCACCATGCCCGGCTAATTTTTGTATATTTAGTAGAGGCAGGGTTTCACTATGTTGGCCAGGCTGGTCTCAAACTCCTGACCTCAAATGATCTACCCACCTTGGCCTCCCAAAGTGCTGGGATTACAGGCATGAGTCACTGTGTCTGACCTGATGTTAACTTTTTACATATTTTATTTATTTATTTATTTATTTTCACATAGGATCTTGCTCTGTTGCCTGGTTTGGAGTGCAGTGACCAAATCTCAGTTCACTGCAACCTCCACTTTCTGGGCTCAAGAGATCCTCCCACCTCAGCCTCCCAAGTTGCTGGTACTACAGGCATGTTCCACCATGTCCAGCTAATTAAAAAGTATATTATTATTATTATTATTTTGAGACAGAATCTTGCTCTGTCACCCAGATTGGAATGCAGTGGCACAATCTCAGCTCACTATGACCTCCGCCTCCCAGGTTCAAGTGATTCTCCTGCCTCCACTTCCTGAGTAGCTGGGATTGCAGATACCCAACACCATGCCCAGATTTTATATATATATATATTTTTAGATGGAGTCTCACTGTGTCACCCAGGCTGGAGTGCAGTGGTGCAATCTCACCTCACTGCAACCTCCTCCTGGGTTTAAGTGATTCTTCCACCTTGGCCTCCCGCATAGCTGGGATTATAGGCACCTGCCATCATGCCCAGCTAATATTTTTGTCTTTTTGTAGAGACGGGGTTTCACCATGTTGACCAGGCTGGTCTTGAACTCCTGACCTCAGGTGATCCGCCTACCTCAGCCTCCCAAAGTGCAACATTTAAAAAAAAATTTTGTAGAGATGGGGGTGCCTCACTTTGTGAGGGCTCAACTCCTGGGCTCAAGCAATCCTCCCACCTTTGCCTCCGAAAGTGCTGGGATCACAGGTGTGAGCTCCTGCACCCAGCCCTAAAAATTTAGAGAAGAGGCTAGTTCTTTCTTCTTAGCAGAAATTCAAGAGGTGGCTTGAAGAGCACAAAACACAAGCCAGGCACTGTTGCTCATGCCTGTAATGCCAGTGCTATGGGAAGCCAAGGGGAGAGGATTGCTTGAGGCCAGGAGTCTGAGACCAACTTGGGCAACATAACGAGACTCCTCGTCTACAAAAAATAAAAATTAGCCAGGCATAGTAGCATGCACCTGGCTTTTTGTTGAGAGGGAGTCTTGCTCTGTTACCCAGGCTGGAGTGCAATGGTGCAATCTCGCCTTACTGCAACTTCCTGGCTGCTTGGGAGGTGAAGGTGAGAGGATCCCTGGAGCCCAGGAGTTTAAAGTTGCAGTGAGCTATGATTGGACCACTGCACTCCAGCCTGGGTGACAGAGCAAGACCCTGTCTCTTAAACAAAGAAAAGAAAGGAAAAAAAGAAGAAAAGGACAAAAAAAGCTCTAAATTAGGCCCTGGGGCTGAGAGCGGCACTTTATGCTGTGTCTTAGCTGAGTCGTATAAATGCCTCCAGCTGAAATCTGCACACACAGCTGGTGCTTCTCAGCACCAGGGACTCCAGCTGATAAGGATGTCTCCTGTGTTAGATAAGTTCAGGACAGAAGCTGCTCACAATCACAAGTCCTCCCCTTCTGTCCTAACACTCCACCCTGCAGTGACAGGGAAAAGACTCTGTTTTCTGCTCTCCAGTAGACAGCAGGACCCCTCTTGTTCTAAACGTTTGGTTTGAGATCTTCTTGTGAAAACTCCTAATACAAAAACCTGATAGAGCTTGGTTAGCTGGTATGTCTGACATGAATACAGTATATGAGATCTCACCATCCAGTTTTCTCACTAACCATAAAGTCTTTGAATAATTTGCTTTTACATATTCCTTTTTGGAAAATCCTACAAAGTTTCCAAGAGGAAATAGGCATCCGACTTCAGTTGCAAAGTTAAGATGCTTTTCCATAAAAAATGACACCATCTCATCTAGTATTACATATATATGATCTTACATGATACTCACTATTCTATCAGATAGGTTTTCTGAATGGAGCCAGATCTTGTGGGTAGTGTATTGCTTGTATGAAATGAGTATGTGATGTTGGGGTAACTAGATTGGGTGAGGCTGGAGTTAGTCTTCATAACGAATATTTTCTCGTATGGCCCTTCCTAGTTTTGAATCAACGGTATTTGGAGGCCCTTGCCATGCTTGATATCAAACAGCAGAAGATGGCTCAGGAAAACATGTGCTGTGATAAAAGTGACTTTGCAGAGGCTTCAGGTCTTGAGGTAGGTAAGCATGTGGAAAAGCTGAACAGAAGGGACATTTTCTTTTTTTTCTTTTTTTTTTTTTTTTTTTTTTTTTTGAGACGGAGTCTCACTCTGTCGCCCAGGCTGGAGTGCAGTGGCCGGATCTCAGCTCACTGCAAGCTCTGCCTCCCGGGTTCACGCCATCCTCCTGCCTCAGCCTCCCGAGTAGCTGGGACTATAGGCGCCCGCCACCTCGCCCGGCTAGTTTTTTGTATTTTTTAGTAGAGACAGGGTTTCACTGTGTTAGCCAGGATGGTCTCGATCTCCTGACCTCGTGATCCGCCCGCCTCGGCCTCCCAAAGTGCTGGGATTACAGGCTTGAGCCACCGCGCCCGGCCCAGAAGGGACATTTTCTACTTTCCTTTTCTTTGCCCCATTGCCCTTGTGTACACGTTCTAGGATAGCACATACTTAGCAATTTGAGGATGAGAGTGAGAGAGGCCCCTGGGTTTGCCCAGGTCGGCTCTTCCAGTCTTGCTGGTTCCATGCCCTTCATATAGGACATTCTTGGACATGAGGGAATGTGCTGGCCGCTTCTGCCCCGTTTATTTCTTATCTTTACGGTTCTAGCAGAAGCTGTGTTGGTAACGTCTCACATCTGGGTCGGGGCTTACCATTTGAGTGCTTTCGTGCACCTTGTTGTATCTGATCTTCATCGGAGTCTTGTGAGGGCTGCAAAGCAGGTATTATCCCCATTTTAGAGAAGAGGAAACTAAGGCTCAAATTAGTTCAGTTACTTTCCTGAGGTGGCAAGGTCAATCTGTGGTAAAGCCAGGTTCAGAATAAAAATCTGCTGGTGCAATGCCAATGGCTGGCAATGTGGGAGTTTGGCTAATGAGGTCAGAAGGGGCCTGGGACTCAACAAAAATAATGGAGCAGTAGAGTGAGAGGGGGCAGCTATGCACTTATTGTAGAACTTAGGAAAAATTGGTAATAATAATAGCAAACACCTGCAAAGTCCTGAACAAGTTTAGATGATGTTCTAAGTGCTTTACATATGTTGATGTATTTAGTCCACACAACTACCCCATAAAGTGGGTACTGTTATAATCCCCACTTCACAAATGAGGTAACAGAGGCATTGAGGGGTTAAGTAATTTGCCTGGGGTCACACAGCTAGTGTGTTGTGGAGCTGGGATTTGCAGACTGTAGACTGAGCTTAGAGTCTATGCTTTTGAGCACCATGTTCTGCTGCCATGGGTGGAAAACTAGTGTAATAGCAAACAGGAAAAATACAAGAAACAGCTTAAAGAAAGTTTAGGGACAGGGTGTTTTCTGATACTCTTGAGTAGACTGTGGGCCAGCCTTACCTCCAGCCAGGCAGGAACGAGGGCCCTGACCCAGCTGATGAGGGAGCACTGAGGTAAGAAGTAGCACTGGGAGTCAGGGGTCCTGGCCGAAACCTGTCGTGATTTATATTGGCCCTTCCCAGGTCTTGGTTGCTTTTGGCAACTTAGGCATGGGCAGTTATCAGGAGTAGGAAAATGAAAAGGGAAAAGACCTTTCTGCCACAGATCCACCATTTGTACATTCAGCTCAACCGAAAGCTCACCCCGTGCTTCACGGTTATCGTTGATGTGAGAAAGAATGTTCCGAAATGGCCTTTACACTAAGGGAGGCAGTGGAATTTTACTCTCTGAAAAGCCTCTAAAATAGGATTATATTTTATGTCAGCTTATCCGTGTGAAATGTATAGCAACAGGAAGATGCTTAGATAACAATTTTATAGTAAATTCCACACAAAACTTTAA
>NW_012118376.1:9086180-9086569 GCF_000951035.1 Colobus angolensis palliatus
AAAAAAAATTAGCTGGGTATGTTGGCACATGCCTATAATCTCAGCTTGAACTTGGGAGGCAGAAGTTGCAGGGAGCTGAGATTGCACCACTGCACTGCAGCCTAGGTGACAGAGCGAGATTCCGTCTCAGAAATAAATAAATAAGAATAAAATAAAATATATGGTGCACTATGTTGTATAGATGCCCCTGTGAAATTGATATGTACTGAAATATGTTGGGAAAGTATTTGTGGTTAGCTTTGTGTTTGAGACAGAGTCTTGCTCTGTTGCCCAGGCTAGAGTACAATGGTGCAATCTCAGCTCACTGCAACCTCCACCTCCTGGGTTCAAGTGATTCTCCTGCCTCAGCCTCCCAAGTAGCTGGGATTACAGGCACCCACCACCATGCC
>NW_012118376.1:9091445-9096664 GCF_000951035.1 Colobus angolensis palliatus
ATGGTCTCGATCTCCTGACCTTGTGATCCGCCCGTCTTGGCCTCCCAAAGTGCTGGGATTACAGGCTTGAGCCACCGCGCCCGGCCCGTGGTTAGCTTTTAAAGTGGAGTTTTAAAAAGTAAAATTATTACACTACTTTTCTTCCAACTACAGTGGTCAACCAAGTGTCAACCAAAAATAAAGGGATCAAAATCTAGTTTATTATTTATTTACTTTTGTGACAGAGTTTCGCTCTTGTTGCCTGGGCTGGAGAGCAATGCATGGTTTCAGCTCACTGCAACCTCTGCTTCCTGGGTTCAAGCGATTCTCCTGCCTCAGCCTCCTGAGTAGCTGGGATTATAGGCATGAGCCACCACACCTGGCTAATTTTTGTATTTTCAGTAGAGATGGGGTTTCACCATGTTGGTCAGGCTGGTGTTGAACTCCTGACCTCAGGTCATCCACCTGCCTTGGCTTGCCAAAGTGCTGGGATTATAGGCATGAGCCACCGCGCCTGGCCAGAATCTAGTTTAAAGAGTTTATTCAAGCACAAAAGTTGAGGATGGATCACCCAGGGAGGCACAGATTCCAAAGAAGTCAGTGTTTTAGGCTGGGCGCAGTGGCTCATGCCTGTAATCCCAGCACTTTGCGAGCCCAGGGTAGGCAGATCACGAGGTCGAGAGATCGAGACCATCCTGGCTAACAAGGTGAAACCCCGTCTCTACTAAAAAAATTAGCCAGGCTTGGTGGCGGGCACCTATAGTCCCAGCTACTTGGGAGGCTGAGCCAGGACAATGGTGTGAACCCAGGAGGTGGAGGTTGCAGTGAGCCGAGATCGCACCACTGCACTCCAGCCTCGGTGACAGAGTGAGACTCTGTCTCAAAAAAAAAAAAAAAAAAGTCAGTGTTCTAAAGTGTAGAAGTTTGGGCTGGCTTATATGGACAATGTTTACGGAAGTTTAACAGAATTCCAACATCTTTTGATGGTATGGTTTAGTGCATAGTTACAGAGATCTTATTAGTTGAGGTGATTGTTTTCTTTTGGGAAAGGTATATTTAACATTCCACACTGAAAATGTAACAGCCCTGGGGTGCTTTTGGAAGTCGTCTAGTCTGAGTTAGGAGGAAAATAAGACAGCTAATCTATAACAGAGGTCAGTGATGGAAGCAGAAAGGTCTGTTCTCTGGTCTCTCCTCCTCATTTACAGAACAAGAGCAACAAGGAAGAGGGTTACTCTCTAATCTAGAAGCAGAATTTCAAACATGCTGCCTGACTCAGTCTCCAGGGCTTAACTTCATCCTTGGCATAAGTTTGGATGGTGCTGAAGTTCTATTCTTTTACACAGGAATCAATCATATTTAAAAAATTTTTTTTAGGAGTGGAGGGATGACTGTTTTTCTCATTGATATATTAAAATTCCCTTGTCATTTCTGAGTAAATGACTCTCCTTAGAGGAAATTGGCAGTAGTGAATGCCGGGCATCAGGGCCACACTGTCACAGGAAAGGTGGGCTGTGATGTTAGTGTTAACCATATTGTTAGGCTAAACTCCTGCCAAGGACTCAGACCTATAGGAGAGTGGTGCCAGGATTAAAGGTTTTAAGAGTGAGATGAAGAAAGTAAAATTCCCTTTTGTGTTCCAAGTCATGACATTCTTTTCATTGTTTGTAGTTAATTTCCATTTGTATTCTAAGATTCCAGTCTCAGCTTTCTTCTTTTTTTCTTTCCAGTTTTTTTGGATCAGATGCCTGAGTAGTAGTGTGCATGGGTATGTGCATAAATGCCCCTGTGTTTGTGTGCAGCTAAAACAGTGCAACACTTAGTAACAGGAGCAATGTTTTTCAATTTAAAGCTTGCAGTCCTCGGAGCCTGCCTTTGTCATGGGCCTGGAGGGAACCCCTGTTCTTGTGCCAGAATGGCAGCATCCACTCGGAAACTGCTTCTTCAGCTCAAACAAGAGGTATTGCATTATCGCAACGCAAAAGCTTTAGTTTTGTTTCTCTGTTAATAGCAGAATAAATGGACGTGTTTGCAATAATTAACTTCATTTTAGTAGTTATTGACTATGGAGCTTACGCTTAGTTTTTATGTGATAGCATCAACTTATTAACTGGATTTTGTTTACCTGGTTCCAAAATACAAATATTAATAGTGCTTGGGACAGGGTGCAGGGGCTCATGCCTGTAATCCCAGCACTTTGGGAGGCTAAGGCAGGCAGATAACCTGAAGTCAGGAGTTTAAGACCAGCCTGGCCAACATGGTGAAACCACGTCTCTACTAAAAACACAAAAAATTAGCCAGGCGTGTTGGCAGGCACCTGTAATTCCAGCTACTTGGGAGGCTGAGGCAGGAGAATCCCTTGAACTGGGGAGGCAAAGGTTGCAGTGAGCCGAGATTGCACTACTGCACTCCAGCCCAGGCAACAAGAGTGAAACTCCTTCTCCAAAAAAAAAAAAAAAAAAAACTTGGCATGATATTTGAAGCTTAAAGTCGTTTGCCTAAGTGTATAATTAATATTACTAAAATTTATATTGTTCTCATCTGTACATGGCCCTAAAATTACTATATAATAGAAGGAAAATGTACATTTATGCTTAAAATCACTAGGATCAGCAACACTGATTAATGGAGAGAGAAGCATGGAGTATATTTGAACAGCAGCAGCAAGGCACAGTGAAAGGAACGTTTGTACCAGCCACACCTAAGTTTGCATCTTTGTTCTACCATTTAGTAGCTGTGTGGCTTTGGACAGGGTAGGTCTCAGTTTTCCTACTATGTTAAGTGGAGGGTAATAACTACCTTGGATGGTTGTTGTGAGGAAATAGACATAACATGTTTAGCACAGCACCAGGAACATGCCAGACATTAATTCAAATGATAGCTGTCATTATATTTGGTCTTTACTTACAAATACAGTAGTACATGGACCATAATTCTAAAATGTTTTACCTTTATTGAAGGTATGGAATTTAAAGTCCTTAGTGTGGCAAACCACCATGGCACGCGTTTACCTAGGTAACAAACCTGCATCCTGCTCCTGTATCCTAGAACTTAAAATAGAATAAAATAGGACACAATTACATTTTTAAAATTAAAGTGTTTTTTTTGTTTTTTTTGGTTTTTTTTGAGATGGAGTCTCGCTCTGTCACCCAGGCTGGAATGTAGTAGTGCGATCTCGGCTCACTGCAACCTCCGCCTCGTGGGTTCAAGTGATTCTCTGCCTCAGGCTCCTGAGTAGCTGGGATTACAGGCGCCTGCCACCACTTCCGGCTAATTTTTGTATTTTTAGTAGAGACGGGCTTTCACTATGTTGGCCAGGCTGGTCTTGAACTCCTGACCTCATGATGCGCCCGCCTCGGCCTGCCAAAGTGTAATCTACCTCCCAAAGATTACAGGTATGAGGCACCACGCCCACCCAAAATAAAGTTTTTAAAGTATACAGGAAAGCCAACAGTTGGACAGTAGCCATTCATTAAGAAAAGCATGAGGGGACAATGGGTTATGCCTGTAATCCCAGCACTTTGGGAGGCCGAGGTGGGAGAATCACTTGAGCCTAGGACGTCACAGTTACAGTGAACCATGTTCACACCACTGCACTCTAGCCTGGGTGACAGAGTGAGAGAGCCTGTCTCAAAAACAAAACAAAAAAAGGCTGGGCGCAGTGGCTCATGCTTGTAAACCCAGCACTTTGGGAGGCCGAGGCAGGCGGATTGCCTGAGCTCAGGAGTTTGAGACCAGCCTGGGCAACACAGTGAAACCCCATCTCTACTAAAATACAAAAAATTAGCCAGGCATGGCAACATGTGCCTGTAGTCCCAGCTCCTCAGGAGGCTGAGGCAGGAGAATTGCTTGAACCCAGGAGGCGGAGGTTGCAGTGAGCTGAGATCGCGACACTGTACTCCAGACTGGGTGACAGAGCGAGTCTCCGGTAAGGAAAAAGAAGAAGAAGAAGAAGAAGAAGAAGAAGAAGAAGAGGAAGAGGAAGAAAAAGGAAGAAGGAAAGAAAAAGGAAAACATGAGATTACATTGATCAAAGTCAAGGTCATCTATGGGAAGTATTTGAAAGGTGGTATTCATCATTATTTTCAGTGGTGTGGTCTGGAATGGCCAAAGCTGAGTTGAAATGCAGCCGTTGGCATCCTCCTATCTTTCATACTGGGCCCTTTCTCCCAGGACTTGAGCAGGACACACACACAGGGCCTGCGTGGGGTAGTGAGGTCCAGAGGTTAGATTACCAGGCAGTTGACAGGCATCACAAGGGAAACTGCTGATCGTCTGGATCAGAGTAAACTGCTACTGCAGAAGTAGCAAGTATCTAAACACAGGCAATAGGCCAGTGCTAGGCAGGGAGATAGTGTGTGTTAATTTGATTCAGCAAGAATTGTTCTGGTTTTGCCTCTAACACCTCCCAAACTTTCTTTCAAAACCAGTTGGAACTTTTGCAGAAGAGTAAAGAAGAAGCTTACGTGATGGCAGATGCTTTCAGAATTGCATTTGAGCAACAATTAATGAGGAAAAATGACCAGGCACTACAATTGACACAAATGGCTAACGTGTGTAAAAAAGCAACAAAATGGATGAATTGGAAGCACCTTAAAGAGGATGGTAACTATGAATTATAATGGCAATAAGTAGGTGTAATTTTAGTTGTTTTGTTTATAATACAAGTTGATAAAGCACACTTAATCCAGTGTGGGCAAATATAATTGAAACTTCACATATGGTTGTGGTTTACTTAAATATTTAGCAACTATGAAAAAAAGGAGTCATTGGATATTACATGTGCAGATGAACTATTGGAATCCACAAACCATAACATAACAGGAATATCCCTTTTCTAGTACTCTTCTGTTTTGTTTAAATAAGACCATGTTTAGTGGAAAAACTTTATAATAAAAGTGCTCGGTGATTAAAGGCAGACTGCCAAGAAGGAAGTAATGTGGAAAATGTCATTGAAACATGACATTAAATGGATCTATCTAATTAAACTTTATTGAAATGTATGCTTCTGAGAATGAAATTGAGGAATACAGGAAAAACCTTAGGTTGGACGAATTAATAAAATATTCTTAGAAAAAATGGAGCAGAAATTTAGGTTTAGGTTTTGGTTCATGAGCCCATCAAAAGTTTATGGCCAGGCCGGGTGCGGTAGCTCACGTCTGTAATCCCAGCACTTTGAGAGGCCGAGGAGGGTGGATCACCTGAGGTCAGGAGTTCAAGAACAGCCTGGCCAACATGGC
>NW_012118376.1:9097937-9101149 GCF_000951035.1 Colobus angolensis palliatus
GCAGTCACCTGTAATCCCAGCTACTCGGGAAGCTGAGGCAGGAGAATCACTTGAACCTGGGAGACGGAGGTTGCAGTGAGCCAAGATCGTGCCACTGTACTCCAGCCTGGGTGACAGAGCGAGAGACTGTATCTCAAAAAATAATAATCATCATCATCATAAAATGAAATCTTTATAGTAGATAGCCATTTTGTTTGAAATATTTCTTTTCAAACAGTATATATTACTAATCGTGTAGGAGTCAGCTGTTATGAATTTTAGTTTCGTTAACTAAGCTTTCCTGTTTTTCCTTGCTGAAAAGGGTAAGAAGTGATGCAGAGGGATGATAGAAATAGAAGCAGTAAATCAGAACTACAGAGTAGGGAAAAGCAGATCATAGAAGCTACATGTTTGGAGTGTTCATTAGATGGAAACCAGGGCAAAACAGGAAAATATAATGTTTTATAACACTCATTCTGAGAAAGTCATTCATATTATCCTGAAATTAATTTCTAAAAATGTTTTCTGACATGAAACTTTTGAGAAAATATAATGGCTAAATTGCCAACAATGTTTTAGCTTTTTTCTTTTTGTTTTTAGACAGAATCTTGCCCTGTTGCCCAGGCTGGAGTGCAGTGGTGTGATCATGACTCACTGCAGCCTCTACCTCATGGGCTCAAGCAATCCTCCCACCCCAGCCTCCCTAGCAGCTGGGACTATAGGCATGTGCCACCATGCCAGACTAAATGTTGTATTTGTTTGTAGAGATGAGGTCTCACTATGTTACCCAGGCTGGTCTCAAACTCCTGGGTTCAAGCGGTTCTCCCTCCTCGGCCACCCAAAATGCTGGAATTATAGATGTGATCCATTGCACCTGGCCAACAGTGTCTTATAATAAATACAAAATAATGTATTTAGATAATATGGTCATTTTCTATAATAATCTCTTGATAAAAGCTGATGGTGCAACTTTAATGTTCAACCCAGGGTAGGTGATTTTGCCAGGGAAAAAGCTAACATGGTCTGTGTATTTAGCCTTTTAGGAATCAGTGGAAAACACTAAGAATATGGACCACATCTGTGTGTAGATAATCTTCCTCAGACACCTCCTCTCAAGCCCTTGATAGCAGGTGGATTGTAAACTCCTCTTTGAGGACAGCCCTGGTGTTTTGTGCTAATTGAGGGCAGATCTTCTTAGAAAGTCAGATTGTAAATATTTGTTTGTTTTGATAGAAGTGGAAAGAAAAGTGATGGGAAAAAGAAGAGACGGGCCAGGCACGGTAGCTCACGCCTATAATCCGAGCACTTTGGGAGGCCGAGACCGGCAGATCACGAGGTCAGGAGATCGAGACCATCCTGGCTAACATGGTGAAACCCCGTCTCTATTAAGAAAATACAAAAAATTAGCTGGCCATGGTGGCGGGCGCCTGTAGTCCCAGTTACTCAGGAGGCTGAGGCAGGAGAATGGTGTGAACCTGGGAGGCGGAGCTTGCAGTGAGCCAAGATTGCGCCACCGCACTCCCAGAGCGAGACTCCCTCTCAAAAAAAAAAAAAAAAGAAAAAGAAAAAGAAAAAGAAGAGACAAAGGGGAAAGTCAGGGTTAAAGTAATCTTAGTCTTATGAAAGCCAGTCAGACCCTGTCACCTGCATGCGAGGCCTGCAACCCTGTGTGGAGCTTGGCCATTAGGATGGTGCAGCATAGACAAAGCTGCATTTTTCTCAGGAGCTAGATTCATACTCATTTCAGCACTTGAGAATATGTTCATTTGATGTTCCATAATTCCTGACTTTCTCAGTGTCAGAGACAGGAGAAACCAAAGTGTTTTCCTGTTCACACAGCACTCACCACTCAGCTCAGTGCTTCTGACACCAGATGTTGAGGGTGGGGGATTCCCCACACACCAGCTGGGTATCCTATCATTTCCCTCAATTCTCCCACTGTCCACCTGGAGTTACAGTCATATCCCGTAGGTTAGAGGCTCAGTCCCACAAGGTGGCCTGCACTCCAAATGCCAGTCAAAAGCATGGGGTTGTCTCCGCCGCTCCTGACTGACTGGCTGTATGTACACTGGAATTCCCATGTCGCCCTCCTCAGGCTCCACTGATTTGCTAGGACTCCTCACAGAACTCCGGGAACCACTTCCATTTACTAGTTTATTATAAATGATCTTAGGAAGGATGAAGATGAACAGCCGGATGAAGATATGGACAGGGCAAGGCACGTGGGAAGGGGATGCTGTCTCTGGTGCACCACCCCTCAGGAACCTCACATGCTCAGCTATCTGGAAGCTCCCCAGACCCTTTTGGGTTTCTATGGAGGCTTCATTACAGGGACATGGTACATCATTGGCCGTTGGTGATCAACTCAACCTTCAGCCCCTCTCTCTTCCCTGGAGTTTGGGGTCTGGGGCTGAAGGTTCCAGCTTTCTTTCTTTTTTTCTTTTTTTTGAGATGGAGTCTCGCTCTGTTGCCCAGGCTGGAGTGCAGTGGCACGATCTCGGCTCACTGCAAGCTCCGCCTCCCGGGTTTACGCCGTTCTCCTGCCTCAGTCTCCTGAATAGCTGGGACTACAGGTGCCCGCCACCACACCCGGCTAATTTTTTGTATTTTTAGTAGAGACGGGTTTTCACTGTGTTAGCCAGGATGGTCTCGATCTCCTAATCTTGTGATCCACCTGCCTCGGCCTCCCAAAGTGATGGGATTACAGTTCCAGCTTTCTAATCACAAGATTGGTTCCCCTGACAACCAGCCCCCATCCTGAGGCTATCCAGGAGCCCACCAAGAGCCTCATTAGAACAAAAGATGCTCCTATTACCCAGGAAATACCAAGGGATTTAGGGGCTCCGTGTCAGATGCTCCTAGCACTCAGGAAATTACACTCTTAGGAATTGTGTGTTAGGAACTGGGATCAAAGACCAACTCTGAGAAAAAATTCACCTAACACCCCTATCTACTAGGATTTTAGGAGTTGTATGTCAGGAACTGAGGGCAAAGACCAAATATATATTTCTTATATTACAATATCACACTCAGCTATTGACAAACCTGAGGAAGATTCCCACAAAAATTACAATTCAGAGGGGTATTGCTACCAATATTTGAGTTCCAGTAAGGCACTGAGAGAGACTGAAGGCAGAATTTTAAATAATTGATTTAGGCTGGGCATGGTGGCTCATGCCTGTAATCCCAGTGCTTTGGGAGCCTGAGGCAGGAGGATTGCTTGAGCTCAGGAG
>NW_012118376.1:9101744-9103411 GCF_000951035.1 Colobus angolensis palliatus
AACCTGGGAGACAAGAGTGAAACTCCGTCTCAAAAAAAAAAAAAAAAAAAAAAAATGATTAATCTCTCACAGCTTTTATACATCTATACAAGTTTCAGTAGTTCCTTCTCAGTGACAAGACTTTAATTCATTTTAGTGGTATATTTCAGTAATCTGAAGAGGTGCGGGGTAATACAGATTATTTTTATGTTTAGTAACACTTTTAATATCAACTTTCTTTTTGATATGGCAGTTTAGAAAAGTTTTCAGAAGTAGTTTATAAGCATACTTCTTTCTTTCTTCGTTTTTTGCTTTTGGGGTTTTTTTTTTTGGTCTTAAACTCCTGGGCTTAAGCAGTCCTCCAGACTACCAGCTTGAGCCATCACACGAAGCTATTGCTTTTTTTAGACTGAAAATAGGGACACAGATTCATCCACTCATCAAAGTGTCAGTTTCTCTGACTTCTGTTTGCCACAGCTCCTCATGGAAGGGGTCAGGGCCACCCTCGTCACTGTGGTCTGTCAGGATTGGTGGGAAGGGGATCTCCCCTCATCTGCTCTCAGTTTGCCAGTAAACCACTTTTGGAGAATATTCCAAAAACATTCTTGAAATTTTCCTTGTACAATCTGAGATTTTGTGCCTTCTGCAAATTACTTCCCTTCAATGCATGAAGAAGGACATCAGTGATGTCAGCACGTGAAATATGAAATATTATGCTAATACCTGGGCAGGGTCTTTGACAGTTGTGGTATTTTTGTTTTGTTTTGTTTTGGTGGTGGTAAAATATATCTGAAGTTTACTATTTGAACTGTTTTTTAGTGGCATTAAGTACATTCACATTGTAATGTTACCTTCATCACCATCCAGCTCCAAAGCATTTTCATCTTTCTTTACAGTGACCCTGTCCCATGAAACAGTAACTCCTCACTTCCCCTTCCCCAGCCCCTGTGATTTATTATTTAATGGCACAGTTCCCTGAGGAGAAAATAATACTATTCTCATTTTAGAGAAGAGGAAATCAAGCTGAGAAAACTCACCCGAGGTCATACAGTTAGTAAGTGGCTAAATGAGGATTCAAGTCCAGGTCTTTGCGGTTCAGAAGCAGAGTTTGCATGGCTCAGAGGCCCCCTGTGGCCTGCAGACATGTTTTGTTAGGTCTGCTTAGTGTATTCAAACAGTAAGACTAGTGGCTGACATTTAGAATTGGAAGATGTCATGATAGATCTGCATTTCTGGCTGCTCTTGAAGACTGTGATGATCCAGTGACATGGACTGCATTCTTGTGTGGCCTCTGCGTCAGCTGGCGCATGGCAGGGCGGCAGTCTTGCTGCCTCTCACCTGCATCGCTCCTGGCTCTGAAGGCCGTGCTCTGCCCACTACATTCCACTGTGTGCTCCTGGACTCACTTGTCCTAGAGGTCAAGTTACCTCTTTTGCTGGAAGTATATCAGTGAAGATATTTTAATGTCTCAGCTGGATTTTCATGTTCAATTTTAGGATTTCCATCACCAAGGAGTAAGAAGACCTTTGGGCAGAGACTCCTGGGTATGCTCCCTTCAGAAAACAGTTCTAAGAGGATGGAAGACCAGGACAGTCCTCAAGAGGTCCTTAAGATGCTCATAGATTTGGTTAGTGTCTTTGCTTTCTTTTATTTTGCAAGTTATGATTAAGGCAAGCTTGTCCATCCCA
>NW_012118376.1:9105176-9124851 GCF_000951035.1 Colobus angolensis palliatus
GGTGTAGTGGTGCACGCCTGTAGTCCCAGCTACTGTACTAGGAACACAGAGGCCCAAGAATCACTTGAGCCTGGGAGGCAGAGGCTGCAGTGAGCCAAGATGGCACCACTGCATCCAGCCTGGGCAACAGAGCCAGACCCTGTCTTAAAAAAAAAAAAAGAATCGTGAATAACATGTAGTATAATGTTTGGGGATCAGGTGATACCTAATTTATTCATACTGATGGACAGATCAATATGAATATTAGGGTTGAACATTTTGATAAAATAGTACAATACTCCTTTCTCTGAATATATTCTGTGATTTATTGACTAACTTGTACATGTTTAATTTCTGTGCATGCAGCTGAATGATAAAGAAGAAGCTTTGGCTCATCAAAGAAAAGTTAGTTACATGCTTGCTCGGGCATTGGAAGACAAAGACACTGCCTCAAAAGAGAATAAAGAAAAAAATCCTACAAAAGAGAATTTCCCTTTCAACAACCCCTCGCATAAGACTTCAGAATTCTCTGTTTTGGGTGATCCTGTACATTCAAGTGTCCACATTTCAAATTCTGTGGGCTGCATTTGTTCAATCCAGCACTCTCAAATAGATCCAAACTATAGAACTCTTAAAAGATCCCATTCTTTGCCATCAAGTATCATATTTTAAAGACAAGCCGGTTGAAATTGGAACTGAGAGTTGTTTATATCAAGAGACTTTGAAAAATGATTTTGTAAATTTTGCTGCATCTTGAGAAGTTGTATGTTTCCTAGGTATTTCTAAATTTTAGGAGGTCGCTTAAATATTTTCTACATTTTCTTTTTCTTCTTTTGAGATGGAGTCTTGCTCTGTCGCCCAGGCTGGAGTGCAGTGGCGTGACTCGGTTCATTGCAACCTCTGCATCCCGGTTCAAGCAATTCTCCTGCCTTAGCCTCCCGAGTAACTGGGATTACAGGCATGTGCCACCACGCCCAGCTAATTTTTGTATTTTTAGTAGACACGGGGTTTTACCATGTTGGCCAGACTGGTTTCAAACTCCTGACTTCAAGTGATCCGCCTGCCTTGGCCTCCCAAAGTGTTGAGATTACAGGCGTGAGTCACTGCACCCAGCCTACTTTCTACAAGAAATTAGTCTTCTTGTTGACATTTTATTTCATTACTGTATTTTATTTACAAATTACAGGCCGGGCGAGGTGGCTCATGCTTGTAATCTCAGCACTTTGGGAGGCTGAGGCAGGTGAGTCACCTGAGGTTGGAGTTCGAGACCAGCCTGACCAACACGGAGAAACCCCGTCTCTACTAAAAATACAAAAAATTAGCTGGGCATGGTGGCGCATGCCTGTAATCCTAGCTACTCTGGAGGCTGAGGCAGGATAATCACTTGAACCTGGGAGTGGTAGGTTGTGGTGAGCCGAGATCGCGCCATTGCACTCCAGCCTGGGCAACAAGAGTGAAACTCTGTCTCAACAAAAAAAAAAAAAAAAAAAAAAAATTACAGTGTTTGCCAACATCCTATAACAAAAAATGATTTTTGAGAAAAATAAAAAATTATTTAAGTATTTTGATTGACTATAGGGATCTTAGATTGGCTAAATCAACAATATAACAATGTATCTTAATGCTCTAAGAAGTAACAATACCTAGGAGTGACTGAATGTTAATTTTTGGAATACATTTATCTTATTTGCCTTTTTCGGTAATTTACATTTACCATATAAAGTTTAGAAATAGCAATTTCCTTAACTTCAATAAGACAGTTATGATGGTGGGACCTTGCATTGCCGGCTGCCTTCATGGCTTCTTGTCAGGGTAGTAACATTTTGCAGCCAAATCTGCAGATTTGTAGCCAAGTCTACAAAGTACTTAACAGCTCTTTTCATTGCATCCTGTGAGATGGTTGTGATGATCCAGAAAATGGGGTCACAGGAATCTTAAGCTGCCTGAGCCGAGGTGATTTCTAGGAGTTTTTCGTTTGTGGTGAGTTGGGGTGTGTCGGGGTGGGGTGTGTGTGTAGACAGGGTCCTACTGTGTTGCTCAGGCTGGTCCCAAACTCCTGGCCTTAAGGGATCCTCCTGCCTCAGCCTCTCAAAGTGCTAGGATTACAGGCATAAACTACCACAACTCAAAAGAGTTTTTAAAAATTTACAAAGCTCATATTTGATCCAGCTAGGATTTTACCCTGTACATTTGTATTTCTTGTAGGCTGGTGCACAGGTATCTTAAATGGCTACTAATTGCTGCTCTGCATATGAAAGCAAATGGCTATCAAGGCTGGAGGCAGTGGCTCACAGATCTGGTCTGAATCTCAAGTCCAGACCAGTCCAGAGTTCAAGACCAGCCTGGTCAACATGGTGAAACCCCATCTATACAAAAACTCAGCAAGGCATGGTGGCATGCACCTGTTGTCCCAGCTACTCGGGGCTAAGGCAGGAGGATGACGGCATGAGCCCAGGAGCTTGAGGCTACAGTGAGCTGTGATCGTGCTGCTGCACTCCAGCCTGAGTGACAGAGTGAGACCCATGTCTCCAAAAAAAAAAAAAAAAAAGGCCATCAATACAAAAATGTTTATCTAAACTACTGTACATCCATATAATGGAATACTCTACAAAATGGAGCGATCCAAATGATATAGCAAATGAATAAAGCAAAATGCACGTGTTGACAGCTGTTGTGATACCTCAGTTCTTGTCTTCTTGGTTTAAAAGAATTTAAACAAAAGACAGCAAAGGAGATGTGGCATAATTTATTGCAAGAGAAAGGAATATTTTGAAAGATAGGTGCAGAATAGACAGTACACCTGAGAGAGAGAATTCAGGGCCAGCTGCTCATAAGGGTGAGACAGCATTGATTATTGCTGGAGAAACTCCCTTTATGGGAGTTTTGCATTGTTATTCATGAGGTGAGAAGAGGTGTTGCTAGTAATCATGTCCTGGGTAGTCCTCTGCACAGGCGCAGTAGCTGTTCATGCTTGTTCATACATCACATGTCTCATTAGCATCTTAAATTTCCACCTAGAGTTGTGTTTTTTATTATTATAATGTGAAAAGGATCAGTTTGAGGACAGGTAAAATCAAAATGTGCATGCTACCTAGAAGGGAAAGTCCCTACTGAAGACTGCTTGCTCGAATGAGCTCAGTTACAATGTGAATGCTGAGGTTTATTGTGTTGGCTGTACGGTCATGAGAACATGGTCATTTCCTTGACTACCTGATACGGTCTGGCTGTGTCCCCACCCAAGTCTCATTTTGAATTGTAATCCCCTAATCCCCACATGTTGAAGGAGGGATTCGGTGGTAGGTGACTGGATCATGGGGGTGGTACCCCCCCCATGCTGGTCTCATGATTGTGAATTCTCATGAGATCCGATACTTTTATACATGGTAGTCTCTCCTGCTGCCATGTAAAACATGCCTGCTTCCCCTTCTGCCAAGACTAAGTTTCCTGAGGCCTCCCCAGCCATGTGGAACTGTGAGTCAATTAAACCTCTTTCCTTTATAAATTACTCAATTTTGGGTAGTGTCTTTATGGCAGTGTGAGAATGGACTAATACACTCCTATCCTGCCTCATGTGTTAAGACACATTTTATGAGTGTCCTCAGATGCCTTTGGCACTATTATCTCCCGGACCCTTAGCTGCTTGGCTGCTTCCCCCTTGGCAGTTCCCCGTCTACACACACACACACACACACAGATGAGGAAATCAGACAGATCTGAAGCACAAGTGGGTTTGATGCATTGCTGCTGGCTCATAGATGGTGAATGCCACAGGACAAAGGCATGGAAGCTTCCTTAAGCAACTGAGAGAGGCCCTGGGCTAACAGTCAAAGGGGAAATGGGGACAATGGAGCACAAGAAAATTTTAAGAACTGCATGAGTGGCCGGGCACGGTGGCTCATGCTTGTAATCCCAGCACTGTGGGAGGCCGAGGCAGGCGGAGCATGAGCTCAGGAGATTGAGACCATCCTGGCTAACATGGTGAAACCCCATCTCTACTAAAAATACAAAAAATTAGCCAAGTGTGGTGGCGGGTGCCTGTAGTCCCAGCTACTCAGGAAGCTGAGGCAGGAAAATGGCAATGAACACAGGAGGCAGAGCTTGCAGCGAGCCGAGATCGCGCCACTGCACTCCAGCCTGGGCAACGCAGTGAGACTCGTCTAAAAAAAACCAAAAAAAACTGCATGAGCTTGGTAGCCCAGGGGCCTCCAAATAAAAGTATTATCTAAAACCTTGATTTTGGCCTTGTGAGACCCTAAGCAGGAAACAGCTGAGCCAGATACATGACCTACAGAACTGTGAACTAATACATTTGTGTTACTTTAATTAGCTGGGCATGGTGGTACACATTTATAATCCCAGCTACTTGGGAGGCTAAGGTGGGAGGATTGCTTGAACCCCAGGATTCGGAGGTTGCATTGAGCTGAGATTGCACCACTGCACTCCAGCCTGGGCAACAGAGCAAGACTCTGTCTCATTAAAAAACAAAAATTAACCAGGCATGGTGGTGTGCACCTGTAGTCCCAGCTACTGGGGAGGCTGAGGTGGGAGGATGGCTTGAGCCCAGGAGTTCGAGGCTGCAGTGAGTCATGACTGTACTACTACACTCCAACCTGGGCAACAGAGTGAGACTATCTCACAAAAAAAGAAAGGAGAGAAGAGAGAGATTCTATCCATGTATATACAATTTTGAGACTCAAAACAATGCTGTACATTGTTATGCATCTCACTACATGCATTCTTACAGAATAGTAGCATAAAGTCATGGAAAGATACATACCAATTTCATAGAGTCATTTCCCTTTGGGGAAAGTGAAAAAGAAAAAAATAGAAATAAAGTGAAGTATTAAGAGGGAACCTCTTGTCAGGTGCAGTGGCTCATGCCTGTAATCCCAGCACTTTGGGAAGCTGAGGTGGGCGGATCACTTGAGGTCAGGAATTCGCGGCCAGCCTGGTTTCACATGGTGAAACCCCATCTCTACTAAGAATAAAAAAAAATTAGGCAGGTATTTAGTGGTGTGTGCCTATAATCCCAGCTACTCGGGAGGCTGAAGCAAGTGAATTGCTTGAACCTGGGAGGCAGAGTTTGCAGTGAGCCGGGATTGCGCCACTGCATTCCAACCTGAGTGACAGAGTGAGGCTGTCCCCCGCCTCAGAAAAAAGGTTGGGAGGAATCTCAATTTTATCTGTAATGTTTTCTTTTTTCAGTACATTCAGTATACTAGTATTTGTTCAGTTTGGGTAGTATTTACTACACCACTACTACATTTTTATTTTTAAACACTACCCATGCCACTACAGATTTGTGGTACTATAGGGGCCAGATCTTCAAAATAACTGGTAATAATTTTTATTAAGTTTTCCCTACTGCATTTTCAATTCTACATTTCAAGAGAATTGGACTTTTCTCACTTTTGCAGTCTAATCAGAAAAAACAATTTTTATTTTAAAATACATTTAATAAAAAAACCCATAGTTTTACATATTTTACATGTGTAGAATATTTACAAACTCACTTCTACAGCATTTACTTAATGTTTACTATTTTTCCACTATATGCCTTTTTTGGCTACTTCCTTCAGTAGTAAAATGTTGTCCAGTGTTCTCTTTAAAAAATTAGTTTCTTGGGCAATCCTCCTAGAAAGCAAAAAGAAAAAGAAATAAAGACGTTCACATTTAACAAAGTTCACATTCTCATAGCAATTTTAACCAGTCACTGCATTCCAACTACATTATTTCACTGACACACTTTTCCAGTAGCACTTGTTAAACATTTAGCATGCAGTTCACAGAAGGAATTTATGAAGGGAACAAGGCACACACAGATAGTTCCCATAATTCTGAGGTATACACAAAAGTTGCTGAAGTGTTCTTAATGAAAGTAAACATACCTAAAACAGCACAGTCTACTTTATACAATTTAAATTTATAAAAATTAAACAGCTAGCAAGCTACATTTCTTTGCTGCTGTTCAGTCGCTAGCCATACATGAGCTATTTGGAGTTTTCTGAATTCATTTAATTTCTTATAAAAGTGGGAATTTTACCTTGTTCTAAGGCCTCTGTTCTTTTCCTTTTCATTGCCAAAGTCGGATTTGATTGCTCCTTTAAGGTTTCCACTGGACAGTTTGGTCTTGGCAGCTGACATCCAGGTGTTGGCCCTGGCCGATTACTGAAATACTTCATTTTCAGTGCCTTTTAAAAGATACCAAAAGTAAGGTAGGTATCTGAAATGTGTGAAGGAAAATATTACCTTCAAGATTATAGGGAATATTAAAAATACTATGTGAACGCCCTCATTCCCAAAAACAAAACAAAATTAACGTCAAGTATTTGCAAATGCAAATTACTACAAATAAACAAATAAACATCTAGGATCCTAAGATTGGCTGATAATTCCATTAAAAGACTGGCTGGGTGCAGTGGCTCACGCCTGTAATCCCAGCACCTTGAGAGGCCGAGGTGGGTGGATCACATGAGGTCAGAAGTTCGAGATCAGCTTGGCCAACATGGCAAAACCCCATCTCTACTAAAAATACAAAAATAAGCCGGGCGTGGTGGTGCATGTCTGTAGACCCCACTACTTGGGAGGCTGAGGCAGGACAATTGCTTGAACCCAGAGGCGGAGGTTGCAGTGAGCCAAGATCCCACCATTGCACTCCAGTCTGGGTGACAGAGCGAGGCTCCATCTCGAAAGAAAAAAAAAAAAAAAAAAAGAAAGAAAAGAAAAAGAGATTCCCTTCTAATTTTTCCATAATTAAATAGCCTATACAGGTTGAATATCTCTTATCTGAAATGCTTAGGACCAGAAGTGCTTCAGATTTGGGATTGTGGAATATTTGCATATACATGACATATCTTGGGGATGAGAGCCAAGATTAAAAATGAAATTTATGTTTCATATACAGCTTATACATATAAACTGAAGGTAATTTTACACTTTTTTTCTTGTCTTTTTTAAATTTTTTCCTTTTTGTGGAGAATGGGGTCTCATTATACTGCCCAGGCAGGTCTTGAACTCCTGGGTTCAAGCTATCCTCCTGCCTCTACCTCCCTGAGAGCTGGGATTACAGGCGTGAGCCACTGTGCCTGGCTGAAGGTAATTTTATAAAATATTTTTAATTTGACAAAATTTTTAATTTTGTACATAAAACAAAGTTTATGTAAATGTCCTTATGTGTAGAATTTTCCACTTGTGGCATCATGTCAGCATTCCAAAAGCTTTGGATTTTGGAGCATTTCAGATTTTGGATATTTGGATTAAGGATGCTCAACCAATACTAATTATGAGCTATTCTTAGTGAAATATTGTACATTTCCATTCTCCACATATTGAGCTCTACAGTTCAAAATGCAAAGAGAGAAACTTAAAAGAACTTACAAGTTTGCCACACTATCCATATATATTTAAATTCTAAGTCATGTAAAATACAAGTTCTTTAAAAATAACGCTTTTTAAAAAATACAGTAGGTTGGAACCAATGGATTCTAATTCAACAATCCATTGCAAATGGACAGAAATTTTACTTGGAAGGGCTTGTCCAAGATTATTTCTATTAATTACCAGGCCAATGTTCTATAATACATTTTCTCTTTTTTTCCCCTACTATAGTGCTGTAGATATGGCATTTTCTAGACTTGGGTCCACAATTCTGATAAAAATAATTATATCCTAAATGACAAGTTTGTCAGGTCATGTTTGTCTATTTTTTATTTTTTTTTATTTTTGGATACAGAGTCTCACCCTGTTGCCCAGGCTAGCGTGCAGTGGCATAATCTTGGCTCACTGCAACCTCCACCTCCCAGGTTCACATGCTTGTCTATTTACATCAGTAGCATAGTGCTGTCCAGTGGCTACAATGATTTAAAATACTTCTGGCAGGGCGGGGTGGCTCATACCTGTAATCCCAGCACTTTGGGAGGCCAAGGCAGATGGATCACCTGAGGTCAGGAGTTTGAGAACAGCCTCGACAACAACGTGAAACCCTGTCTCTACTAAAAATCCAAAAATTAGCCAGGCATGGTGGTGTGCACCTGTAATCCCAGCTACTAGGGAGGCTGAGACAGGAGAATCGCTTGAACCTGGGAGGTAGAGGTTGCAGTGAGTCAAGATCGTGCCACTGCACTCTAGCCTGGGTGACAGAGCAAGACTTCGTCTCAAAAATAAAGAAATACTTCCTTGGGATAATCCTTTAAGAAAGATGAAGCCCAGATAAACTTTGCAAGCATTCCTCACGACCCCCAATATTACATTATTTGCAGTAATTTAGAGATTCCTTACTTCAATAGTTGCATTTTTATTTTTTATTTATTTATTTTTGTAGAGATGATGTCTTGTCATGTTGCCCAGGCTGGGCTCCAACTCCTGGACTCAAGCTATCCTTGCTCCTTGACCTCCCAAAGTGCTGGGATTACAAGTGTGAGCCGCTGCGCCCGGCCTACAGCTGCATTTTTAAAGCATTACTTCTAAATCACAGCAGTTCTATATGCAAATTAGGCTAATTCTGGGCTACATAAAGATCTAAGAAAGCACCTCATTCCAACTTTAATAAAGACATCCATGAAACAAAACTCACCTTAAAAACTTCATTCTATTAAAATACAACCCAAATATAACAACTAGTATTTTTCTGTTAAGTTTATGTTTTCAATGAAAACAACTTTCTAGATAATTAAATGTGGTCTCAAGTTTATTATGATGGAAATAATATACATAGAAGAGTGAAAAGGCAACAAATTACTTGGTTGAAATTAGAAGAGTATGTATACACGCGAACATAAAACTAATAAAGAAAAAATATTTTAAAAGAAATTAGAAGAATAATGGTAATACTCAGCATATGCCTACCTATTCATCTATATCTATCTATCTATCTATCTATCTATCTATCTATCTATCTATCTATCTGTCTATCTATCCATCCATTCATCTCCATATACATTCACATAGCACATATTGCTAAAAAGAGAAGACTTATACAAGCAAACATATTAAACAATGATTTTGTAGCCTGGAACAAACCTAAAGAGAAAAAAATCTATTTTGTATGCTTACTATTATTGTACATTAATATGTTTCCATAAAGACCTGTGACATTTCAGTTTAATTAGTCTCTCCCTTCATGAGGTAAAATCACTGCACTGTGTTGTACACTGCTCTGCCCTAAGTTATTCTAGGTCTTACAAATTTTTCGTGAGTTTGATTGTTATTTCCTTTAAACAGCAGTTAGTTTCAGTTTTTGTTTTATTTCAAATATTTTTCAAGCTTTTGTAAGCATACAGTTATATCTGACTATACATTTCCTCCCCATTACCATTTTCTGAATGTGAAAATGACCAGCATGCATACCTGGATTGCATTATATAGGTAAGAAAAAATAAGCTGAACAAACTACTTTCAGCATTAGGCTTACTACAAGATTTAAATAAATTTGTAAGAGCTCTACTGAAATATACCAGCTTCTTAACAAATAAAAAGCCTTGGTTTTCTTTTCCTCTTTAGGTAAAATATTTATAAGCCAATTACATGAAATAGGCATGTATTTATATGTTCCTAAGCAAGTGTAATAAGTGTAAACTCTCCTGTATCTGTGTGCATATAATTTAATCTCAGTCTTAATAGTGTTTGTAGTTTGAAGATACAAAGTTTATTTCTTAAAACAAAAACACATCTTTCCAGTATTTAAAAAATGTTAATTTTATGAAATTCTATTTTTAATCAATGCTACAGTTAAGATTATTTTTATATTTCCTAGTATAAAAAAAGATACACTAAAATACCTGTGTGGCCGTAATTCGAGCACATGGATTAAATAAGAATAAGCCTTGTATGAGATCTAGTAAGTCGTCTCCTGCTGCACTGAAGATGTGATGCAACGGGATTCCAGGGAAACTCTTAAATGTCACATAATCTGGAAGACTACACATGTCCTGTAAAAATAATTTTATAATTCAAACTTAAGGATTGAAAGGCACATAGATCGCAAATGAAATAAATCATTTTCAGGTAATATGATGGTTTATATAGAAAATTCCAAGAAATCTATTAAAAAGCCCTAGAACTAGTAGTAAGGCAAGGCTGAAAAGGATATAAAATGAAAATTTTAAAATCAATTATAATCCTATATACTAGCAATGAATATGTGGACATCAAAATTAAAAACACAATACTATTTATAATCACCCCCCCAAAAAAAATGAAACAGGTGAAAAATATAACAAAACATGTATAGGTTAATATACTATAAGCTATACGATGCTGATGAAATTCATCAAAAGATCTCAATAAATGGTGAACATACCATGTTCACATATTGGAATATTCAACAGAGGAAGGATGTTAATTATCCTCAAATTGGTTTGCAAGTTTAATGTAATTTTTATCAAAATCCTACCAAAATTATTTTAGATATAAAACCAATTATTCTAAAATTTATATGGAAAGGCAAAGGACTACAGTAGCTAAAATGATTTTGAAAAAGAACAATAACATGGGAGGACTCATTTTACCTGATTTCAAGATTTAACATATAGCTACTTTGATTAAGACTGTGTTGTATTGGTGGAGACAGAGAAATCCACACAAATTTGCCAAAAGGATTTTTGAAAAAAGTGAAAAACTAAATCAATAAAGAGACAGTCGTTTCAACAAATGCTGCTGGAGCACTTGGACATACACGTGCAAAAATCTGAACTTGGCTGGGTATGGTGGCTCATGCTTGTAATCCCAGTACTTTGGGAGGCTGAGGCAGGAGGGTCACTTGAGCTCAGGAGTTCGAGACCAGCCTGGACAAGAAAGTGAGACCCCCACTCCAGTCTGGGCAACAGAGTAAGACTGTCTCCAAAAAAAAAAACAACAAAAACTGAACCTTGCCTTAAGTCTCAAACATCATATAAAGGTAAACTCTAAACAGATCTTAGACTTCAGTGTAAAACTACAAAACTTGTAGAAAAAAATACAAAAAAAATTGTCATGGCCAAGGGCATAGTGGCTCATGCCCGTAATTCTAGCACTTTGGGAGGCCAAGGAGGGCAAACTGTTTGAGCTCACGAGTTTCAGACCAGCCTGGGCAACATGCAGAAACCCTGTCTCTACAAAAAAACACAAAAACTAGCTGGGCATGGTGGTGTACGCCTACAGTCCCAGCTACTCAAGAGGCTGAGGTGGGAGGATGGCTTGAGCCCAGGAAGTGGAGGTTGCAGTGAGCTGAGATCACACCACTGCACTCCAGCCTGGGCAACAGAGCCAGATCTTGTCTCGAAAAAAAAAAAAAAAAGAAAAAAAATTATCAAAAAATCTTTGGGCTGGGCAAAAGAGCTCTTTGACTTGACACCAAAAGGATGATCAATTAAAGAAAAAGTAACAAACTTGATTACAGTTTTGCAGAGGATGAAAAGGCAGCATGAGGGAAAACATCTGCAAACTACATATACTTGTTGGACTACTACCTAGAATATATGAAGAGCTCTCAATACTCAACAGTCAAAAATCAAAGAATCCAATCAGAAAATGGGGAAGAGACATTTAACTCAAGATGGCAAATAAGCACAAGAAAAGTATTCAACACCATTAGCCATTAGGGCAGTGAAAATTAAAATCAAAATGAGCTATCATGACACGCTCATTAGAATGCCTAAAATTAAAAAGTGACACCACCGAATGCTGGAGAGGATTCGAAGAAACTGGAACACTCATTTACTGCTGGTGGGAATGTAAAACAGTATAGCTGCTCTGGAGTTTCACAGGTTATTTAAAAATTAATATGGAACTACCATATGACTCAAGAACTGAACTCCTGGGCATTTATCCCAGAGAAATAAAAATATATTCTTACATAAAAAACTGTACATAAATGTTCAGAGCAGTTTTATTGGTAATAGCCCCACATTGGAAACAACACAAATACAGATGTCCTTCAATGGGTGAATGGTTGAAGAAACTGTGAAATAAATCCACACAATACTCAGCAGTTAATGAGAGAGAGAATATGAATTATTAACATGCAATGACCTGAATGAACTTCCATTTATGACGGCTATGAAAAAGTTAATCCCAAGAAGTTACGTATTGTGTGATTCCATTTATCCATTTACGTAACATTCTTGAAATGACAAAATTACAGAGTTGGAGGACAGATTAGTGATTGCCAAGAGTTAAGGAGCAGGTAGGAGGAAAGTAACCAAAGCTATAAAAGAATACCATGAGAGATTCTTGTGGTGATGCTCTGTATCTTGACTGTAACATCCTAATGTGATACTGCACTGATTTTACAAGATGCTCCCATCTTGTAAAAGCTGGGTAAAGGGTCCATGAAATATGTCTGCAATATTACTGTTATTGTTTTGAGACAGGGACTCACTCTGTTACTCAGGCTGGTAAAGCACAGTGACACAATCACAGCTCACTGTAGCCTTGAGCTCCTGGGCTCAAGCAATCCTCCTACCTCAGCCTCCTGAGTAGCTGGGACCATAATGTGTGCACCACTATGCCTGGCTAATTTTTTTTAATTTTTACTTTTTATAGATACGAAGTCCCACTATGTTGCCCAGACTGGTCTTAAACTGCTGGGCTCAAGTGACCCATTTACCTCAGCCTCCCAAAGTGCTGGGATTACAGGCGTGAGCCACCGTGCCCAGCCACGATACATAATTGTGAATTATATATTCACAATTGCACGTGAATAATATTCTCAAAATAAGTTTATTTTTTTATTTTATTTTTTATTTTTGGAGACAGAGTCTTGCTCCGTAGCCCAGGCTGGTCTCAAACTCCCGGCCTGAAATAATCTGCCTGCCTTGGCCTCCAAAAGTGCTGGGATTACAGGCGTGAGCCACTGCACCCCACCAAGAAGTTTAATTTTTAAAAAATAGAAGAGAAACATCAGTAAGCAATTGCTATTTAGAAAATCATGTTAGCCAGGTATGATGATGGCTCATGCCTATAATCCCAGCACTTTGGGAGGCTAAGGCAGAACTACTTGAGACTAGGAGTTTGAAACCAGCCTGGGCAACATGGTGAAACCCCATCAGTATAAAAAATATACATACACAAAAATCAATTTTTAAAAAATCTAAGAGAAACATCATATATACATATATGTACACCTATGTGTGTGCGTGTGTGTAATGGGTTATATATATCGTGGGTTCACATCGTGTATATACAGGATGTGAACCCGCTTTCATTAAGGAGTGAAAGAACATGCAACTCTTTTATGTTTGTAGTGTGCATATACAATCCTAACACAGCTTTACACTGAACTGTTAACAGTGATTACCCCGAGGTCGGGATTACTGGCGTCGGGGGAAAGGACTACATGTATACAAGAGGGTGGATGGTATATCACAACTGTAACTTTTTACTTTATATACTTTATCATTTAAAATGTTCTGAGTACATAAGTAAATTATAATTAATGTCTTTAATATTCACGTGACAGCATTATATAAAGCATATGACAATTTAAGAACTTTATAGAGTCCTAATTACATTTCAAAGAAAATGCACAAAGGCTTACCGGCCACTGTTCCTCAGTTGGTGTGCCCAAAGTTTCAAATATTCTTGTTAGCTGATCGAGGTCTGAATCTCCTGGCAAAAAAGGAACCTGAAAGAAAGTAAGAGGGAGACTTTTCAAAGTGGGGTTTTTTTTTTCTTCTTTTTTTAGAGAGACAGAGTCTCGTTCTGTCACCCAGGCTGCAGTGAGTGATGCGATCCTGGCTCACTGCAACCTCCTTGTTTCAAGCGATTCTCCTGCCTCAGCCTCCCGAGTAGCTGGGACTGCAGGGGCACGCCACCACGCCTGGCTAGTTTTTGTGTTTTTAGTAGAGATGGGGTTTTGTCATGTTGGCCAGGCCGGTCTATCTGCCCACTTTGGCCTCCAAAGGGCTGGGATTATGGGCGTGAGCCAACACACCGGACTTCGAGGTGGTTTTTTTTTTTTTTTTGAGACAGAGTCTCGCTCTGTCACCTAGGCTGGAGTGCAGTGGCGTGATCTCAGCTCACTGCAAGCTCCACCTCCTGGGTTCACGCCATTCGCCTACCTCAGCCTCCCGAGTAGCTGGGACTACAAATGCCCGCCACCACACCTGGCTAAATTTTTTTTTTTTTGTATTTTTAGTAGAGATGGTGTTTCACCATGTTGGCCAGGATGATCTGGATCTTCTGACCTCGTGATTCGCCTGCCTCAGCCTCCCAAAGTGCTGGGATTATAGGTGTGAGCCACCACACTCGGCCTTCGAGGTGGTTTTTGATACTTGTTAGACAAATACTATAAATTTAATAAGAAAAACTAAAAAACTCTGCAACAAATATTGAAAATTTAGTATGAAGTATATTGGATATGTTATTAGATCCTGCCACTGCTAACCAACAAAACAGCACCTTTACTATGCATTTTATTCACTCCAAATTTTAATAAACACTCACCATATAACAGACATTGTGCTAGTCCTCAGGAATTAAAAGAGGAAAACAAGACATTCCCTGCCCTCCCCTGAGGTGGAGGTGGTAAGCAATGCCGATACACATAAACAAGCATTTACAATTCGGTGTGTTGAGTAAGTACAAGATCTTAGACCACACTGAAAGAGCACCTAACTTATTCTAGATGGGTCAGGGAAGGCTTCCTAGAGCAAGTGGCATAAAAGGTGAAGGATGAATAGGAGTTAGCTTGAGGAACAGTCTAAGATGGAAGAAGAAAACTATTCTAGCAAAAGGCAGGCACAAAGCTGAGAAGGAAGAGAATACACCAATCATATTTATGCAATTTCTTAACAAACTCTTTCTTTGAAGAGGTGTAAAGGCAAACTTCAGAAGAGGACAAATAATTACAAGTTAAAAATTAGTAACCGGCCGGGCGCGGTGGCTCAAGCCTGTAATCCCAGCACTTTGGGAGGCCAAGACAGGCGGATCACGAGGTCAGGAGATCGAGACCATCCTGGCTAACACGGTGAAACCCCATCTCTACTAAAAAAATACAAAAAAACTAGCCGGGCGAGGTGGCGGGCGCCTGTAGTCCCAGCTACTCCGGAGGCTGAGGCAGGAGAATGGCGTGAACCCGGGAGGCGGAGCTTGCAGTGAGCTGAGATCCGGCCACTGCACTCCACCCTGGGCGACAGAGCAAGAGTCCGCCTCAAAAAAAAAAAAAAAATTAGTAACCTTCATTAGAACCTCAAAAAAATAGGTGAGCTGATGAGACAGGGTCAATATCCCTGCTATTCATAGAGATTACTGTCCAAATCACTCTCAGACATCTATGTAAATATATGAAAGATATTCTGTGAACAATAATGGCCTCCAGCACTGTTAAGGGCCTTGGAACAGTTTATAGACTCACTGAGAAGACATGACGTTAAGTATCATATCTCCAACATTTTGATTATTGTCAACTCTTGCCAGCAAAAACAAACAAGACAACCAACCCCAGTGCCAGTTATCAATGTACTGCTTTTCAGTTCCAAATTCACCTTTTTTACCTGTTTCGTGAAAATGGTTCTGGGCTCTTTAAATATTTTTCCCTTGCCAAGAAACATGCTTTGTCAGTAGAGGATGATGGAGAGACAGTACAGGAAGGAAAAGGTTTTGCTTCCTGGTTCCAGTTTGCTTGCTCAGCTGACTCCTGCAGCACCCACAGGTTCTCTACTACCAGGCTTCTGCAGCATGGGCAGAAAGGGCAGTTTCTCCAGTGCTGTTCCTGCAGTGCAGAGAGGCCAGCTGGCCCCTATTTCACACTGCCAGGCAGTTTTCTAGCAGGGTGCTTCCAGAGGGACACCTTTCCCCAGTACCCTAGAGCACAGACTGCCAGCCCTTTCCAGTAAGCAGATTTCTAGCAAGTCTCACCAGCAAAAAGCAACAGTAATTTCTCTGCCTTCTGGTGAGCCATATATGCCGTATTCAACTGGATCTAGATCTCAGCCCTGGGGGCAGTCTTCCCTGGGTCATCTGTCTTGGCCCCAGGGGTTAGTGGTGGTAGGTCCTTATATCTGCTATTCCTGTATTGTTAGAGTTCTCCTAACTTCTTATTTGTCAATCCATAACTCCAGTCCCCCACTATAATTAATACTTCTTCATATTGTATACTTCCCTGATCAATGTATGGTTTCTATTTTCTGACTGGACCTAGACTTAGTATAATTCCTAAAGTATGTAACACTGTACTATTATATTGTGTATATTAAGTATACATGAAAAATAGAAACTAAAAGGATGTTGGCTGGGCGTGGAGGCTCACACCTGTACTCCCAGCACTTTTGGACGCCGAGGTGGATGGATCACCTGAGGTCAGGAGTTCAAGACCAGTCTGGCCAACATGCTGAAACTCTGTCTCTACCAAACATACAAAAATTAGCTAGGTGTGGTGGTGCACGCCTGTAGTCCCAGCTCCTCAGGAGGCTGAGGCAGGAGAATCACTTGAACCAGGAGATGGAGGCTACAGTGAGCAGAGATGGAACCACTGTACTCCAGCTTGGGCGACAGAACAAGAATCCATCTTTTAAAAACAAAACAAAACAAAAAAAACTACAAGGATGTTAAATAATATTACAACTATTTTTAGACATGCTAATTTCTTCTTATACCCAAAAGGATTATCTTATCTTTTGTCTTTTGTAGGGCACCTGTACCCTCACTTTGCAGCCAAATTGTGGACAAGCTTGCAATTTTAAGGATTGGTATGCTTTTGTATGATGTAAAAATGAAACTAAGCTGTCTTGATGTATGGATTTTACACCCCAATTTGAACAAGCCTATATAAAAACATTTATGAGAAAAAGTAGGAAAATCTGAATACAGACTTAACTTTATTGAGGAATTAATGTTCACTTTTTTCAGATGACAATGGTATTGTGGTTATGACTAAAGAATCCTTATAGATGGCTGGGTGTGGTGCCTCACTCCCGCAATCCCAGCACTTTGGGAGGGTGAGGTGGCTGGATCAATTGAGGTTAGGAGTTTGAGACCAGCCTGGTCAACATCACGAAACCATTTTTACTAAAAAACACAAAAATTAGCCAGGTGTCATGGCGCATGGCTGTAATCCCAGCTACTTGGAAGGCTGAGGCACGAGAACTGCTTCAGCCTGGGAGGCAGAGGTGGCAATGAGCTGAGATCACGCCACCGCATTTCAGCCTAGGCGACAAAGTGAGACTCTGTCTCAAAAAAAAAAAAAAGATTCCTTATAGAGAAAAATACTGAAAAGTGGATAAAATTACATGTTTGGGATTTGTGGCAAAAATATCTAGTGTGGGAGAATATTGATAAAATGGGTATGTTAGAAACTTTTGAAACTGGTTGATGAGTACAGATAGAGGCTCATTTTACTAGTCTTTGCTTTTGCATGTTTGAAAATACCCATACTAAAAAGCTGAGAAGGAAGAGAATACACCAATCATACTTATGCAATTTCTTAACAAACTCTTTCTTTGAAGAGGTGTAAAGGCAAACCTCAGAAGAGGACAAATAATTACAAGTTAAAAATTAGTAACCGGCCAGGCGCGGTGGCCCTAAAGAGCGAGCTGCTTTGGAACTTAAACCGTGTGTTTAAAATGACTTATTTATATTTAATACATGAACCTTGTTAAAGCACTGAATAGTACTAAAGACATAATAAAAATTGGTTCTTTGACCTATCATCTCCCTCTCATTTTTGATAACTATGTAACTTTTGCTCAGTACAGAGCCAAAATCCCCTTCTTATACAATGTGGTTTTCCTAAAGGTAATGATTTCCTAGCCTTCCACTGCCAACTCCTAACGCCCGCTCTTTGGCAACATGGTTTATGTATAAGCTAAATATTCCAGTTATTTATTTATTTATTTATTTTGAGACAGAGTCTCGCTCTGTTGCCCAGGCTGGAGTGCAGTGGCCGGATCTCAGCTCACTGCAAGCTCCGCCTCCCGAGTTTACGCCATTCTCC
This sequence comes from Colobus angolensis palliatus, assembly GCF_000951035.1. NCBI lineage: Eukaryota > Metazoa > Chordata > Mammalia > Primates > Cercopithecidae > Colobus > Colobus angolensis. The sequence goes on from NW_012118376.1 coordinate 9,123,064, forward strand.
TGCCTCAGCCTCCCAAGTAGCTGGGACTACAGGCGCCCGCCACCTCGCCCGGCTAGTTTTTGTATTTTTAGTAGAGAAGGGGTTTCACCATGTAGACCAGGATGGTCTCGATCTCCTGACCTCGTGATCCGCCCATCTCGGCCTCCCAAAGTGCTGGGATTACAGGCTTGAGCCACCGCGCCCGGCCAATATTCCAGTTATTAAATATCAATGTCTATATGACTAAACCAATCATATTCATCAGTCCCGCCCTGCTCTTTTTTTTTTTTTTTTTCCCCTGGAAGCCACCCCTGCTGAAGTCCTCACCCCGACTGCTCCAATCTGGACTAGTTACTCTCCAGACCTGATGCATACCTGCTTTCTCAGAACTTTCTTTCACTATTAAATGATAATTTGAATTGCCTCTTTCCTGTGTTGAATCTTATGTTCCCTGCATCTCCTGTCTTCCTGTTGGTTTACTCTCTGCAACGTCCGCCTCCTGCATTCAAGCGTCTCAGCCTCCCAAGTAGCTGGAATTACAGGCGCCCGCCACCGCGCTCAGCTAATTTTTGTACTATTAGTAGAGAAGGCGTCTCACCATCTTGGCCAGGCTAGTCTTGAACTCCTGACCTCAGGTGATCTGCCCGCCTCGGCCTCCCAAAGTGCTGGGATTACAGGCTTGAGCCACCGCGCCCGGCCAACTTTGTTTTTTTTTTTGAGACAAGGTCTGTCACCCCTAATTCAGTGTGAATTTTTCGGTTCTGTTTTTCTCCTGTGCTGTCTCTGCACCAGCTCAGTTCAGCTCCCCAGCCTTCGCTGCAGCCTCTGCAGCCTGCTGGCCACAAGTGCGCCCTCTAAAGGCCCCAAATGCCCTATACACACCAGGTGGAGAGCGTGGAAACGCCTGCAGAGCCGAATTAAAGGTGAACCCCAGCCTGCTGCCCAGGCTGGAATGCAGTGGCACAAACATGGCTCACTGCAGCCTCGATACCCAGGGTCAAGCAATCCTCCCACTTCAGCCTCCCAAGCAGCTGGGACTACAGGCATGCACTACCGTGTCAGGCTAATTTCTTGATTTTTCTCTCTCTTTTTTTTTTTAGACAGTGTATTGCTCCGTCAACCAGGCTGGAGTGATGTGTAACGATCTCACCTCACTGCAGCCTCGTATTGATCATCCTCCAGTGATCCTCCCACCTCAGCCTCCTGAGTGGCTGGGAAAAAAGGTACTCAATACCATGCCCGGCTAATTTTTGTATTTTTGGTAGACACAGGGCTTCACCACATTGCCCAAGTGGGTCTCAAACTCCTGAGCTCAGGCAATCTACCTGCCTTGGCCTCCCAAAGTGCTGACATTACAGAAGTCAGCTACCCCGTCTGGCCTAGATGTAAATTTCTGACGTAATAAACTGTAGTTACCCTCAGAGCTAACTGAAAATATGAACAGGCAAAGAACTGTAGGTTGAGCATCATTTTCCCTCACAATGTGAAGACTTCCAGAGTCTAGTGCTGCTGTTGAGAAGGTCATGCCATTCTTTCCCCCTAATACTTTATTTTCCTTTCTACGTATGCTACTTTTCCTCTCTGTGGAAATAAAATATTTTCCTTATCCCTTCGTATTCTGAAATTTCACAATAATGTGTCTTGGTACAAGTATTTTTTTTTCATTTATTTATGCAGAGCCTTTAGAATGCTTTAAAAAAAGTTTTCTTTGTAATTTTCATAATTGTACTCTTTTCTTTTTTTTTTTAGACGGAGTTTCACTCTTGTTGCCCAGGCTGGAGTGCGATGGCGTGATCTCAGCTCACTGCA
>NW_012118376.1:9125524-9127826 GCF_000951035.1 Colobus angolensis palliatus
CCACCACACCTGGCTAATTTTTTTGTATTTTTAGTAGAGACGGGGTTTCACCCTGTTAGCCAGGATGGTCTCAATCTCCTGATCTCATGATCCGCCCATCTTGGCCTCCCAAAGTGCTGGGATTATAGGCGTGGGCCACCGCACCCAGCTTAAACCTGGCTAATATTGTATTTGTAGTAGAGACGGGGTTTCTCCATGTTGGCCAGGCTGCTCTCAAATTCCCAGCCTCAGGTGATCTGCCCACCTCGGCCTCCCACAGTGCGGGGATTAGAGGCGTGAGCTACGGCACCCGGCCTCATAATGGTACTCTTCATGGCACTTTTAGTCTGACGATTCACATCTAGGAATGCTTCACTATTTTGAGATTTCCTACCCTCCATTTTCTTTGTTTTCTCTTGGTACATTTTAGAATCAATCCTGGATCAATCTGTTAATTTTATCTTTTCTCTACTATAGCCATCTATCTTTTTATTGAGACAGGGTTTCACAATGTTATCCAGGCTGGTCTTGAACTCCTGGGCTCAAGAGATTCTTCTGCCTCAGCCTCCCATGCAGCTGGGACCACAGGTGTGTACCACTGTGCCTGGCCACCTCTTTATCTTTTGATTTTACTTATGAAAGAGTTTTGCAGCTTACTTTCCCATTCCTTTCGCTGTTTTCGTTTGCCTTTGGCTTATCCTCTATTTTTAATATTTCAAGTATCTCTTATTTGTTTCCCTTTTTAAAAAGTATGGTGTGGGCCGGGCACAGTGGCTCACGCCTGTAATCCCACCACTTTGGGAGGCCAAGGCAGGCGGATCACAAGGTCAGGAGTTCAAGACCAGCTTGCCCAATATGGTGAAACCCCATCTCTACTAAAAATACAAAAATTAGCAGGGTGTGGTGGCGTGCGCCTGTAGTCCCAGCTACTTGGGAGGCTGAGGCAGAAGAATTCCCTGAACCCAGAAGGCAGAGGTTGCAGTGAGCCAAGATTGTGCCACTACACTCCAGTCTGGGTGACAGAGCGAGACTGTGTTTCAAAAAAGAAAAAAAAAAAAGTATGATGTGCTTATTCTATAGATGAACTGTAATCTGTTACGTCTCTGAAGATTTGGAAAGCGGGCTGGGGGTCGTGAATTTTCTTCTGCTTTGTTGTTTCCATTTTTTCCAAGTTTCTTTTTAGTTTGTTTCAGTCTGCCTTTCATTTTGGAAGTATTCAATACTATCTGAAGATCCTTAATAACTATCTGGTGATCTCTGGCTAAGCATTCATATGGGCAACATTTCTACCTTTTCAAATGAGCGCTGGGACAGCTTAAAATAGGACAAACAGTATGGCAGAAGAGTACTATTCTTTAGTCTGCATGTCATTTTCCTTATAACTTTAAACATGATTCCAACAACAATGCCAATGGCTAATAAATTTCCAAGTATGTTAACAGGTTCACAATCTCTAACCTGTCTACTCTCAACTTCTCTCTCTTCACTTGCTATTTCAATGGAGTGATCAGTCATAATATTAGGGGCTATGGAATTCTGTTTTCTTCTTGGTCATGAATGGATTGTGGTAGCTGATACATTCTCAATGTGATTTCTGGTATACTCTTGTTCATGTAAGTAGCAGAGCTATCATGCCAGCTGATTCACAGGACGCCCTGTTAGCACTGTGATTCCCATATTGCCTTCCAAGTTTGAATGTGGGGGTTTCTTCTACAAATGCCCACTGGGTATGCTTCTCAAAATGATACACAGAATTTACTGTTTTTTTTTTATTTTTTATTTTAAGAGATTGGGGTCTTGCTATATTGTCCAGGCTGGCCTCAAACTCCTGAGTTCAAGTGATCCTCCCACTTCAGCTTCCCAAGTAGCTGGTACTATAGGCAAGAGCCACCACTATGCTTAAACTAAACATTTTTAGTTTAGTGTTTTTCTCTTTGGTGCACAGAAGTTGTTTCCTGTGTTCAAGGAGATAAAAAAAGAAGCTATTCAATCTTGTTTTGAATTTCTTTAAATACATATGGCTTGAGGAGAGGGTGAGGATCAGAATATGGAGAGAAAAAAACTCCCAGCTTCAGAAGGATTCCCCAATATCCCTTTACCTTCATCATTCATAAGCGCTAGTCTTTCTGGAGATCTAAACTTTATAGCTAAAGAAAGGTTCCAAGGCCGGGTGCGGTGGCTCAAGCCTGTAATCCCAGCACTTTGGGAGGCCGAGATGGGCGGATCATGAGGTCGGGAGATCGAGACCATCCTGGCTAACACGGTGAAACCCAGTCTCTACTAAAAAATACAAAAAACTACCCAGGCGAGGTGGCGGGTGCCT
>NW_012118376.1:9128788-9131529 GCF_000951035.1 Colobus angolensis palliatus
GGGCCACAGAGCCAGACTCCATCTCAAAAAAAAAAAAAAAAAGCTGCATTTGGCTTTTTAAAAATTGGACTATTTGTAGGCTTTTTGTTGTAAGGACGTTGGTAGGACAAGAATTCTTTTTTTTTTTTTTGAGATGCAGCCCTGCTCTTTTGCCCAGGCTGGAGTGCAGTGGCACGACCTTGGCTCATTGCAACCTCTGCCTCCCAGGTTCAAGTGATTCTCCTGTCTCAGCCTCCCGAGTAGCTGGGACTACAGGCACCCGCCACCACACTGACCTAATTTTTTTATTTTTAGTAGAGATGGGGTTTCACCATGTTGGCCAGGCTGGCCTCGAACTCGTGACCTCAAGTGATCCTCCTGCCTTGGCCTCCCAAAGTGCTGGGATTACAGGCGTAAGCCACCGCACCTGGCCTAGGACAAGAATTCTTATACAAACTGTAAGAACAAATAACTGCAACAACAATATTAAAGTGTGTACATTAATTTAGACTTACCCTTAGAAGTAACTCTGCTAATATACAGCCAACAGCCCACATGTCCACACCCACACCATACATCCTAGCTCCAAATAGTAACTCAGGGGCCCGATACCACCTAAAGAACAAAAAGAATTAGTATCATTTTAGCATGAAATTATCAAAGCACTTCTTAGAGATGAATGATCCTTGTCTGTTTTTAAAGTTAATCCCTTACTTTAAGGACTACATACCATACTCTTTCATGAAGTTTTAATACTCTTGCAGTTCTCTCCTTTTTCTCCTACATCATCAGTCTTTTGTTTTCTACTAGACCTTTCCCAGCAATGTACAAACATACTAGTATTTTTCCAGCCTTAAACTTATCTGGACCCTACCTCCCCTAACAAGTGCCTCCTCATTCTCTGGTTAGTTCAAAGAATTGTCTGTTCTTACTGTCTCCAATTCCTTTTCTTCCATCCTCTCTTAAAACCTTTTCAGGCTGGGCGCAGTGGCTCACGTCTGTAATCCCAGCACTTTGGGAGGCAGAGGCGCGCAGATCACAAGGTCGGGAGTTCGAGACCAGCCTGGCCAATATGGTGAAACTTCATCTCTACTAAAAGTACAAAAATTGGCCGGGTGTGGTGGTGTATGCCTGTAGTCCCAGCTACTTGGGAGGCTGAGGCAGAAAAATCACTTGAACCCTGGAGGCGGAGATTGCAGTGAGCAGAGATCACGCCACTGCACTCCAGCCTGGGCAACAGAGCAAGACTTCGTCTCAAAAAAACAAACAAGCAAACAAAACAACAACAACAAAAAAAACTTTTCAGGCTAGACATGGTGGCTCACGCCTGTAATCCCAGCATTTTGGGAGGCTGAGGTGGGCGGATCATGAGGTCAGGAGCTTGAGACCAGCCTGGCCAACATAGTGAAACCCCATCTCTACTAAAAATATAAAAAATTAGCTGGGTGTGGTGGCAGGCGCCTGTAGTCTCAGCTATGTAGTCCCAGCTACTTGGGAAGCCGAGGCAGGAGAATTGTTTGATCCCGGGAGGCGGAGGTTGAAGTGAGCAGAGATCGCGCCATTGCACGCCAGCCTGGGCGACAGTGCGAGACTCTGTCTCAAACAAAACAAAACAAAACACACACACACAAGAACCTTTTCAATCAGGCTTTCATCCTTACCATTCCACCAAAACTCCTCTTATCAAGCTTATCAGTCATGTCCACACTGCTAAATCCCATTGTCAATTCTCAGTCTTCATCTTAATTTGATTTACCAGCAGTATTTGATTTATAGATAGAGAAAATATGAGAAACTGGTAGATGAGAAAGCACCAGTTAACAATGCTCTTGTACACAGGTCCCTGTTTCTATGAGTTCCTGAATGATGAGCTTAACTCTTCTAGCAATTACATAAACAATTACTCACATCCCCTACTTCCTCCTCAGGGCTTAGGTGATTTATACTCAGTGACATCTATTTGGAAGAAGGTGGCAAAATAATTTAAAATAGAGAATTTAGGGCCAGGCACAATGGCTCACACCTGTAATCCTAGAACTACTGGAGGCTGAGGTGGGAGGATAGCTTGAGTGCAGGACTTTGAGACTGGCTTGGGCAACATGGTGAAACCCATCTCTATAAAAACTTTAAAAAATTAGCCAGCCATAGTGGGGTATGCCTGTGGCCCCTGATACTCGGGAGGCTGAGATAGGAGGATCGCTTGAACCCAGGAGGTCAAGGCAGCAGTGAGTATTGTTTGCACAACCACACTTCAACCTGGGCAACACAGTGAGATCCTGTCTCAAAAAACAGAAAGAAAAAACAGAGAATTTGAAAATCTTTGCAGATCCTTAAAAGGGTCTTGGAAATTAACAAAATGCCATTGGGACAAAAATTCTAAAGTCTGTCATTCCTATTTAATGTTATTTTCTGTTTTTACACATCAAAAATACAAATGGAAATATAATTATCAATATGAAAAATTCAAATATCAAGACATTGCTCTGTTGAGGGAATTTTCCTTTACATAGAAGGATACAGAATCAGAATCAGGACTGACCAACATAATGATAAACATGGGTCCAATAAATCAGATGATTAAGCAGAAGAATAGCCACTGAAATTCTAGATTATCTAACTAAAATATAAAAGTATAAATTGTTCCCATTTACAAGGTAAATGTCTTAGGATTGAGCTAAACTCTGTCTGAAAAAGGGCTGTGTATTTTTTCATCGTGGTAAAGTATACCTAACATAAAAATGGCAGTTTTTTTTTTTTTTTTT
>NW_012118376.1:9136294-9139544 GCF_000951035.1 Colobus angolensis palliatus
TGAGATGGGAGTCTCACTCTGTCATCCAGGATGGAGTGCAGTGGCACAATCTCGGCTCACTGCAACCTCCACCTCCCAGGTTCAATTGATTCTCCTGCCTCAGCCTCCCAAGTAGCTGGGATTACAGGCACCCACCACCACGCCCAGCTAATTTTTTTTTTTGTATTTTTAGTAGAGATGGAGTTTCGCTATGCTGGATGGGTTGGTCTCAAACTCTTGACCTCTGGCGATCTGCCTGCCTCAGCCTCCCAAAGTGCTGGGATTACAGGTGTGAGCCACTGTGCCCGGCCTCTTTCTTTTAGATAAATACCTAGCAGAGGTATTGCTAGATCACAAGATTATTGATTAGTATTATCAATCACAATATTAGTGATGCTATTATAGATCACAATACTAGTGGTATTGATGCTGGAAGGACCTATCACAATAGGCTATGGACTCAATCACCACCAGTCTGAGCATTTAGTGTGTTCCTATTACTTTCTGATAATGTGTTGTGTGAAATCTTTTTTTGCTTTAATTTGGTTGGTGTGTATTTAATTGTACAAGAAATTGCCAAGCTGTTTCCAAAGTGGCTTTATCATTTCACTGCTTTCTCACCAGCAATGTATAAGAATTCCAGCTGTTGGGGCTGGGCATGGTGGCTCACGCCTGTAATCCCAGCACTTTGGGAGGCTGAGGCAGGAGAATGGCGTGAATCCAGGAGACGGAGCTTGCAGTGAACCAAGATGGTGCCACTACACTACAGCCTGGGTGACAGAACAAGATTCCATCTCAAAAAAAAAAAAAAAATGAGGGACTGGATCTCTTCCAGTTATAAATTTCACAAAGTAATATGGAGTCCTCACAGCACCAATTGCTGGAACAACTGAAGGGAACAATATATAGGAAAAAGATGGGATAAAACAGTCAGCTATAAATTCATATTGTTAAACAATTTACATGTTCAGACCATTATGTACTAAATTGGCTCTATAAAACTTGACTGCTATAAAGAAGCAATATTAAAAACCTTACCCTATGTAGGATCCAATGTTGATGTAAATATTCTAATCCTTGAAGAGTCATCAACATGTAGGCTTTGATGTGTGATGGTGTCAGCACAAGACTATTATCTTTTATTATAACCTGTAAAGCAAGTATACAATATACAGGTACCCTTTATTATTTCAAATAAACTCTACCACATAAAACAATTTATAGACTTAAAATATAAGTATCAATACAGGAGACTCTCAAGAGAGGTTATCCAAGTTTCCTCAGGAAGCACTGTCAGAATCTCCAGAGTTAGATGGGTACGGAGAGCATTTCTGGTTTGGAAAGAAAGCAGTACTTTGTCCTCTACTGCTTTCGCATGAAAGTAGCAAACACCTGTTGTTTTTGCTTGCGTCTTCTAAATGCTTCTAACAATAGCATTTAGTGTTCCTTTGGGAAGCCATCTCTTCTCAGCTTAGTCCACATGGTTAAGGTAGGACTGAGCCAACCTAAGGCCTCCAGAGGTAGGCACATGACCCAGGCATCCCCATTATCACACTGCAGTCTCCTGGCCAAGTGACTGGTTCAGGGATACAAGACAAGTGTGCTAGAATCAAAGAAAAGAAAGCACTTTCATTCCTCTGGTATTATTAAACTCTACAAACATATACCTAGAAGTATCTGGAACACCATATTGAGAACTGTACACATGAAGAAGGCAACAGAGAAGAAAACAGAGCTGAGTTAAAGTGTAAGACTGAGTTTTGATGGCATTATTTGTGAGCTGTGCCTAATGTCAGTTTATTTCTAGATTTATCAGTTAGGAACTAAAAGTTCCCCTTTTCTTTTTTTAAAATCAGATTTAAGGTAAAGCATATCCTTTTTAGTGTATAGTTCCATGAGTTTTGACAAATGCATCCAGTCATGTAACCACCACTATAATCAAAGCATAGTTCCGTAACCTCCCAAAATTCCCTGAGGCCCCTCTGTACTTACTCCTTTCCTTTACCCCAAAGTTCCCATAACTGCTGATCTGGTTTCTGGTTCCTTTTGTTTTGCCTTTTCCAGAATATCATATAAATGAAATGATTCAATACATAGTCTTTTTAGCCTGGCTTCTTTCACTTAGCATAATGCATTTCAGATTCATCTATGTTGTTGCAGTTATCAATAGTTTCTATACCTGAGTAGTATTTCAGTTTGTTTGTACAGTCAGAATGAGGAATGTTTGGATTGTTCCAGTTTTGACAATTATTAATAAAGCCCAACATCTGTGTACCAACTGAATTCTGGCTTTTTTTTTTTTGAGATGGGAGTCTCACTCTGTCATCCAGGATGGAGTGCAGTGGCACAATCTCGGCTCACTGCAACCTTCTGCCTCTCGGGTTCAATCAATTCCCCTGCCTTAGTCTCCTGAGTAGCTAGGATTACAGGCATGAACCACCACACCACGTCCGGTTAATTTTTTTGTATTTTTAGTAGAGATGGGATTTTACTATATTGGCCAGGCTGGTCTCGAACTCCTGACCTCGTGATCCGCCTGCCTCAGCCTCCCCAAGTGCTGGGATTATAGGCGTGAGCCACTGTGCCTGGCCAAATGGCAGTATTTTTTAGGTGGATATCTATCAACAATGATTCCTTAACTCTGCCAAGATATTTCAGAGAAGCCAGTTGATTGGCTCTCCTGCACATGTAGCTTTTAAGGGATTCTTACCTGGTTACAACCTGATGTGTATAAGCTCTATTGGGGCTCCCAAAAGATTTGGCCAGGCCAAAATCTGCCAGTTTTAGAACTCCATTTTCATCTAGCAACAAGTTGTTTGGTTTCAGATCCTATATGACAGAAGTTTTAAACAAACAAATAAGCAGGGTAGGGGAGAACACTGTAGTGCTACATTTAGTTGGCATAACTTTAAACTTAGCAAAAACAGGGTAACACCTGAAATCTGAACAATCAATATTTTTTCCACTGATACAAAATCCTATCAAAGCAAAATTGGATTGGTTATAATATATAACCTTGGTAAGGCACTTCATTTCACCAAGCCTCAATTTACATACTTCGTAGAGTTTCTGTGAGGATTAAATCTGACATTTTCTGTAGTCTAGTGCAATAACTGGCTCATAGTAGGCACTCCATAAATGGTTCCTACTACTAATTTAATAATAAATATGAGGCTGGGCGCGGTGGCTCAAGCCTGTAATCCCAGCACTTTGGGAGGCCGAGACGGGCGGATCACGAGGTCAGGAGATCGAGACCATCCTGAGCTACACG
>NW_012118376.1:9145939-9149409 GCF_000951035.1 Colobus angolensis palliatus
CCTGTAATCCCAGCTACTCGGGAGGCTGAGGCAGAAGAATCGCTTGAACCCAGGAGGTGGAGATGGCAGTGAGCTGAGATCGTGCCATGGCAACAGAGCGAGACTCCGTCCCCCAAAAAAGAAAGAAAGAAAGAAAAAAGAATTCCAGCTGTTCCAGTCATGCGAGGTGGCTCACGCCTGTAATCCCAGCACTTTGGGAGGCTGAGGCAGGCAGATCACCTGAGGTCAGGAGTTCAAGACCAGCCTGGTCAACATGGCGAAACCCTGTCTCTATTAAAAATACAAAAATTATCCAGGCATGGTGGCAGGCACCTGTAACCCCAGCTACTCGGGAGGCTGAGGCAGCTGAATTGCTTGAACCTGGGAGGCAGAGGTTGCAGTGAGTTGAGATCACGCCACTGCACTCCAGCCTGGGTAACAGAGCGAAACTCTGTCTCAAAAACAAAAAATAAAAACCAAAACAAACTTGGCTTTCAAAAGAATGACATTACTCTGGTTACATGGAAATAAGTTTCTTTATTTTTTAATATAATTTTTAAAGTAGAGACAGGATCTCACTATGTGGTCCAGGCTGGTCTTGAACTCCTGGGCTTAAGCAATCCTCTTGCCTTGGCCTCTCAAAGTGCTCAGAGTACAGGCATGAGTCACTGCACCTGTCCGGAAATAAACTTAAAATTCTTATACCTTGGCTGGGCATGGTGACTCATGCCTGTAATCCTAGCACTTTGGGAGGCTGAGGAGGGCGGATCACTTGAGGTCAGGAGTTCAAGACTAGCCTGGCCAACATGGTGAAACCCCATCTCTACTTAAAATATAAAAATTAGCCAGGCATGCTGGCACCTGTAATCCTAGCTACTTGGGAGGCTGAAGTGAGAGAATCACTTGAACCCAGGAGGTGAAGGCTGCAGCGAGCTGAGATCATGCCATTGCACTCCAGGATGGAGTGAGACTCCATCTCAAAAAAAAAAAAAAAAAAAAAAAAATCTTACAGGTCTAATGCTCATTTCTCCAAAAATGATGTCAACTAGCTATGGGAACTTGGAAGGCAGAAAGGCCAATGAAATCCAAATCTTTGTATGTAACACTGGGAATATCATTAAATGATTAGAAGAAAATAACTTAAGAGATCCTTTTGACTCAGAGTATATCCAAATTTCAACAAAATTAAGCTTTTTTTTTCCTTTTACTAGCAGTATCTTCTTACATAGAAAACAAATATTTAGGTTCTTGTTTGATAAACTGGGACAAAGGAATTTCTCCAGGAATCTTAATCTTACCTCTAGATCAGTTTCCATAAAATCAAAGACAAGGCTAATATTAGATTTATGTCCAAAAGCATCAAGGAGCTGCAAAGTAAAAAAATTAAAATGTGATTCACTATTTAATACCTGACAGTATGATAGCAACTGAGGCAATTTTTTAAAATTTGAAAAGCATTTAAACTGTTGGTAATTCCCTATAAAGCTTAAATCATTTGATTAAATTTGACATTTTCCTTTTTTGGACAGTACTAAAGGAATTAGTATTTTGAAGCACAAAAATATTAAATTTTACTTAAAAAAATACCCAACCTCTTTCCATAATATTTGGAGTTATAATTAAGAAATTAACCAGTGAAAACCTCATTCCAGTCTCCAATTTAAAAGAAAAGTCCCAAACATGATTCTTAAGAAATCCTGTAAATAACAGCGGCTATCAATGAATGAATGAATACATTTTCTATGGCAGGCACTATTCCAGATAAAATTGGCTAGTCTCACAACTACCCTATGAGGCAGGGACTCCGGGGAGTTGTGAGTAAACATACTCAAGGTCTCACACAGGCAGAAAGAAAGGTTTTGAATTCAGGTTCACACTCTCAGCCACTATATGCTAGAGCTCCCTAGACTTCAAAATTATTTTTGACAAAATTAGCCTACATGTCAATATTTCATTTATTTAATCAGTGGTATAGTTTTAAAGACAATGCCTACGAAAACAACTGGGATAGGAAATGTATTTCCTTTAAGCTTCTGTAAGGCTCATCTAGAACAAGTCATCTTGCTGAGCCTTTAATCAACATCCATTATATTAAGAAAAGGCAGAGTCCCAAATCCCAGTAACAGTTTTGATCATACTCACACCAATTATATTTGGATGACTTAGCTCCTGTAATAATTTTATCTCTCTTAAGGCTGTTCTATTTATACCTATATAAAAAGGCAAAGCAAAATGTGAGTAATTCTGAAATCTCAAACCTTAAAAACACATTTTTTTTTTTTTTGAGATGGAGTCTCGCTTTGTTGTCCAGGCTGGAGTGCAGTGACGTGATCTCAGCTTACTGCAACCTCCACTTCCCAGGTTCGAGCAATTCTCCTGCCTCAGCCTCCTGAGTAGCTGGGATTACAGACATGTGCCACCATGCCCAGCTAATTTTTGTATTTTTAGTAGAGACAGGGTTTCACCATGTTGGTCAGGCTGGTCTCGAACTCCTGACCTTGTGATCCGCCCGTCTTGGCCTCCCAAAGTGCTGGGATTACAGGCTTGAGCCACCGCACCCGGCCATAAATTATATATTTTTAACTAGTTATCTAAATAGCTACCTAGCTATTTAGGTAAACAGCTAGCATCTACCTAGCTAAATTATCAGCTTTGTTCTAAAAGCTGAATGTTCCCACTATTTCATAAACTGTATTTTGTACCTTGAATTTCAGAGCTACAAGAAACATTACTTTTCTAGTTGTATTTTGGCATTGTATGAGCTAATCCAAGACAATCACTATAACTATATTTTTTCCCCACAACAACATTGTAGCACAAAGAATACTGAACTTAAAGCCAAAAGACCTATTTTCTTCTTTTTTGTTTTTGAGACAGGGTTTCACTCTGTCACTTAGGCTAGAGTGCAGCGGTGAGGTCTCAGCTCACTGCAACCCCCGCCTCCTGGGTTCAGGTGATTCCCCGACCTCAGCCTCCTGAGCAGCTGGGACTACAGGTATGCACCACCACACCCAGCTAATTTCTGTATGAGTTTTCACTATATTGCCCAGGCTGGTCTAGAACTCCTGGGCTTGAGATATCTGCTTGCCTCGGCCTCCCAAAGTGCTGGGAATACAGAAGTGAGTCACTGCACCTGGGCCAAAACCCATGTTTTAATACTCTATCCGTTATCAGCAGCCAACCTTGAAAAAAAATGTAACTATGGCCAGGTCACTTAGCAACTTAGCTCTTTATCCATTATAAAATGAGGGGGCCGGGGCCGGGCACGGTGGCTCACGCCTGTAATCCAGCACTTTGGGAGGCCGAGGCAGGCAGATCACGAGGTCACGAGATCAAGACCATCCTGGCTAACACGGTGAAACCCCGTCTCTACTAAAAATACTAAAAACAAAAATAGCCAGGCTTGGTGGCGAGTGCCTGTAGTCCCAGCTACTCAGGAGGCTGAGGCAGGAGAATGGTGTGAACTCCGGGAAGTGGAGCTTGCAGTGAGC
>NW_012118376.1:9149476-9152834 GCF_000951035.1 Colobus angolensis palliatus
TCGAGACCAGCCTGGCCAAAATGGTGAAACCCTGTCTCTACTAAAAAATACAAAATATTAGCTGGGAGTGGTGGCATGCACCCGTAATCCTAGCTACTCAGGAAGCTGAGGCAGGAGAATGGCTTGAACCTGGGAGGCGGAGGTTGCAGTGAGCTGAGATCGCACCACTGCACTCCAGCCTGGGCAACAGAGCATAGCACCGTCTGAAAAATAAATAAATAAAATAAAAATAAGATATAGTATTGACACTTACACAGACAATGGGTCTCTTTTATAAGAGCTATTTTATGATGACTCCTAATAAATAAGACTTTGGAAGAAAGTTTAATGAAATCTTTTCCCCATATATCTATTCCATAGTTAGCTTTATGTACTTTCATGAAAATGTATCCTGAATTTTCAAAGTAATTAGAAACCCAGAAACAGAAAAACAATGGCTTGTAACACGTAAAACCATAATGAAGACAGAAAGACAAACTAATTAAGCTTGCTGCCTTCCATTTATGTGGGTGATTTGGAATGTTTTTCTGAACATCCAATTGGTAAAAATCACCACATACTCCTTCTCTATCCTCAGTCTATCTTTACTCTTCGGGGACCCTGCAGTAACTCTATCCAGAACCATTGCTAACTCTTATTAATACTTTGCTAGTTTCTTCAGTGCGAATGAAAACTTTATGCTGGGCATGGTGGCTCAAGCCTGTAATTTCAGCACTTTGGGAGGCCAAGGTGGGAGGATAGCTTGAGGCCAGGAGTTTGAGAGAAGCCTGAGTAACACAGCCAGATCCCACCTCTACAAAAAATAAAACATTAACCACAAGTGGTGGCATATGTTTATAGCCCTAGCTACTCAGGAGGCTGAGGCGGTAGAATTGCTTGAGTACAGAAATTTGAGGCTGCAGTGAGCTATGATTGTGTCTCTGTACTCCAGCCTGGGTGACAGAGCAAGATCCTGTTTTTTAAAAAATCAAAAAAAAAGGATAAAACTTTTCTTATCTGTCAGATTACATGAAATACTTACCATCTTTAGCTTCTGATCTATGTCCAAGTTTGATCTGGTAGAGAGGGAAAAAAAAAAACCAAATATAACCAAATATATTAAAAACGTGTTAAATTATTTAGAATCAACGAATAATATGTAAACATTTCAAATACTTCACCACAGCAAAAACACAATTAGCAACCGATATGTACCTAGCAGGCAAAAAGAGAGTAGGAATCATGATCGGAAAGACAACATTAACAATATAAGAGAGAATCAAACACCTACCCTTGTCCCTTAAGTTTCCGAACTACACATTCAAATAATAAAATTAAGAAAAATCGATTTTACCTTTCCAAGGTTCAATGTGAACTAAATAACTAAGGGTACTCTGATTAAAAACAAATATGTAACTTCAAGTTAGTCTACTTGGAGGGAACGATACAGAAAATAACATGCTGTATAGTTGGTAATAAGCCCAATAATATGCTCTTAGACACCACATTTTTCAAAAACCAAAATTACAAACTGTGATGGTTAAAATGTTGTTACTCTGAATAAACATAACAAATTACATTAACAGGTTTAGTCTTACACAAAATAAATTACCTGGGTAAAGAACATTCTCTGTTCTTTAAAAAAAATGTCAGCAATCAATAAAAGACTGGCAGGGCATGGTGGCTCACACTTGTAAATTCCAACACTTTGATGGGCCAAGGTGGAAGGATCACTTGATCCCAGGAGTTTAAGACCAGCCTGGGCAACATAGCAAGACCTTGTGACTAATAAACATTTTAAAAAATTAGCCAGGAGTGGTGGCACACACCTATAGTCCCAAGTACTCAGGAGACTGAGGCAGGAGTACTGCTTGAGCCCAGGCTACAGTGAGCCATGATCACACTGCTGTACTCCAGCCTAGGCAACAGAGAGAGACTGTCTCAAACAAACAAACAAACGAACATACAGGTGGCTCATGCTTGTAATCTCAGTATTTTGGGAGGCCTGGGTAGGAGGATCGCTTGAGTATAGGAGTTAAAGATCAGTCTGGGCAACAAAGCAAGACTCCGTCACTACAGAAAAATTTAAAAAGTTATTGGGGCACGGTGACATGTGCCTGTAGTCCCATCTACATGGGAGGCTGAAGTAGGAGGATTGCTTGAGCCCAGGAGTTCGAGGCTGCAGTGAGCTATATTTGCATCACTGCACTCCAGTCTGGGCAACAGAACCGGAGATCCTACTTCTAACAAACAAAAAAACAACACAGAATTTCTTATTTAAAGTAGTCCATTTAGGATTCATGACTTGCTCACTATAGAGCCCCTGAGCCCTGAATAATCAGCAGTGGTAACCAGGGCCTCACCATGGGCCTCAGGTGAAACTCAGAGACATATTGGCTTCAGGTATGACACAGCATATTCACAGCTGTAGTGGCTATTAGGAGAGACTTCTGTTTGAGAAAAGGAGAGGGAAGAGTAAAGGGGATTCTGTCTTGCAGCTTGGGGACCAGCTCAGCTGCACTGGGGAAGAGTACCAGGTGGGCTATTGGGGTCCATGAATCCAGGCCTTGGCTCTTGGATGGCATTTCTGGACCTACCCCTGGAACAGAGGGGAACCCACTACCCTGAAGGTGAGTCCCAAGCCCGGCAGCATGCAGCATAAGCTGACTGAGGAGTCCTGGGCCTTAAGTGAACATTGGTGGTACCTTGGCAATACCCCCCCCTCCATGGGCCTGTGGTGCTGGTGGACACAGGAGCAACTCCTCCACCTGAGGAAAGGGGAAGAAAGAATGGTAATACAGAGTCTGGTAATACAGAGAATTCTGGACCTTATCCAAGACCACCAAGATGGTACCTCTATGAGTCTAGAAAAACTACAGCATTACTGGGTTTGGGGTACCCCCTAATGCAGATATGGTTACAGTGACCAAAGACATATATCGCAACACTCTATTCCCTTTGAATACTTGGAATACCTTCCAATAAGAATGGTACAAACAAGTCCAGACTGTGAAGACTATAATAAATACCTGACTCTTCAATGTACAGATGGCAATGAACACTCACAAGCATTAAGGCCAGCCCGGAATACATACCCTCACCAAATGAACTAAATTAGGCACTAGGGGTCAATCCTGCAGAGAAAGATATGTGACCTTTCAGTTAGAGAATTCGAAATAGCTGTTTTCAGAAAACTGAAAGAAATTCAAGATAACACAGAGAAGGAATTCAGAATCCTATCAGGTAAGTTCAACAAATACTTGAAATAATTAAAAAGAATTAAGCAGAAATTCTGGAGTGGAAAGATGCAACTGACATACTCAAGAATGCATCAGTCTTTGTTTTTTGGAGATGGAGTTTTGCTCTTGTTGCCCAGGCT
>NW_012118376.1:9154052-9156793 GCF_000951035.1 Colobus angolensis palliatus
AAAAAAAAAAAAAAAGGTTGCAGAATACCAAGCAGTTTTAACCCAAAGAAGACTACCTCAACACATTTAATAAACTCTCAAAGTCAAGGAATAAGAAAGGATCCTAGGCCAGGCACGGTGGCTCACGCCTGTAATTCAGCACTTTGGGAGGCTGAGGAGGTGGGTCACCTGAGGTCAAGAACTCGAGACCAGCCTGATCAACATGGAGAAACCCCGTCTCTACTAAAAGTACAAAATTAGCCGGGCGTGGTGGCACATGCCTGTAATCCCAGCTACTCGGGAAGGCTGAGGCAGGAGAATTGCTTGAACCCGGAGTAGGAGGAGGTTGTGGCGAGATTGCACCATTGCACTCCAGCCTGGGCAACAAGAGCGAAACTCTGTCTCAAAAAAAAAAAAGGAAAAAAGAAAAAAAAGAATCCTAAAAGCAGCAAGAAGAGAAAAGAAATAACATACAATGGAGACCCCAATACGTCTGGCAGCAGACTTTTCAGTAGAAACTTTACAGGATAGGAGAGAGTGTCAGAATATATTTAAAGTGCTGAAAGAAAATAACTTTTAACCTAGAATAGCATATTCAGCAAAAATGTCCTTCAAACAGGAAGGAGAAATAAAGACTTTCCCAGACAAACAAAAGCTGAGGGATTTCATAAATACCAGGCCTGTCCTACAAGAAATGCTAAAGGGAATTCTTCAATCAGAAAGAAAATACGTTAATGAGCAATATGAAATCATCTGAAGGTATAAAATTCACTGGTAATAGTAAGTACACAGAAAAACACATAATATGATAACACTGTAATTGCGGTATGTAAACTACTCATATCCAGCAGAAAGATAAAAACATGAAACAATCAAAAACAATAACAATTGTTCAAGACATAGTACAACAAAGTGGGGAGACAAAGTTAAAACGCAGAGTTTTTATTAGTTATCTTTTTGCTTGTTGGTTTGTTTATGTAATCAGTGTTGTCATCAGTTTAAAATAATGGGTTATATTATTTGCAAGCCTGATGTAACCTCGAATCTAAAAACATACAATAGATACACAAAAAATAAAAATTAAGAAATTAAAACATGCCACCAGAGAAAATCACCTTTACTACTAGGAAGACAGGAAGGAAGGAAAGAAGGAAGAAAACACCACAAAACAACCAGAAAACAAATAACAAAATGGTAGGAATAAAAGTTCTTACTTATCAATAATATCACTGAATATAAATGGGCTAAACTCTTCAATCAAAAGGCACAGAGTGACTGAATGGATTAAAAAAAAAAAAGAAGCGCCAATGATCTGTTGCCTACAAGAAACACTTTAACTATAAAGACACACACAGACTGAAAATAAAGAGATGGAAAAAGATATTCACTGCCAATGGAAACCAAAAAAGAACAGGAGTAGTTATATTAAATAAAACAGATTTCAAGCAAAAACTATAAAATGAGACAAAGTCACTATATAATGATAAAGGTGTCAATTCAGTAAGAGGATATAAAAATTGAATATATGCACCCAACAATGCGGCACTGAGATATATAAAATATTTTTAGCATTAAAGAGAGAGGCAAACCCCATATAATAATAGCTGGAGGCTTCAACACCCCACTTTACTGGACAGATCAATGCAGAAAATCAACAAAGACACACTGGACTTAATCCACACCACAGATCACATGGACCTAATAGATATTTATAGAGAATGTCATCCAATGGTTGCAGATTAAACATTCTTCTCCTCAAAAATGAATGATTCTCAAGAACAGACCATATGTTAGGCCACAAAACAAGTCTTAAAACATTGCAAAAAACTGAAATCATATCAAGTATCTTTTCTGACCACAATGGGATAAAACCAGAATCAATAACAAGAGGAATTTTAGAAACTATGTAACACATGAAAATTAAGCAATATACTCCTGAATGACCAGTGGGTCAATGAATAGATGAAGACGAAAATTGAAAAATTTCTTGAAAGAAATGATAATGGAAACACAACATACCAAAACCTTGGGATACAGAGAAAGCAGTACTCAGAGGAAAGTTTATAGTTATAACTGCCTACACGAAAAAAAAAAAACCCAAAAAACCTTCAAATAAACAATGATGCATCTTAAAGAACTAAAAAAGCAAGAGCAAACCAATCCCAAAGTTAGAAGACAATAATAAAAATCAGAGCAGAAATAAATGAAATTGAAACAAAAAAAATACAAAAGATCAACAAAATAACAAGTTGGTGTTTTGAAAAGACCATCAAAATTGGACACATGTTCTTCAAGTTGTCCACTTGGATCTCTCCCAAGTGCACTTTCGTTTCTTTCCTACTCTAAAGCTTTTTAATAAACTTCCGGCCGGGCACAGTGGCTCATACCTGTAACCCCAGCACTTTGGGAGGCCGCGGCAGGGAGATAACGAGGTCAGGAGTTCGAGACCATCCTGGCCAACATGGTGAAACCCCATCTCTACTAAAAATACAAAAGTTAGCCGGGCGTGGTGGTGCGCGCCTATAATCCTAGCTACTCAGGAGGCTGAGGCAGGAGAATCACTTGAGCCTGGGAGGTGGAGTTTGCAGTGAGCTGAGATCACACCACTGCACTACAGCCTGGTGACAGAGTGAGACTCCATCTCAAAAAATAAATAAACAAACAAACAAACTTCCAATCCTGCTCTAGGAAAAAAAAAAAAAAAAAATCTCGGCCGGGCTGCAGGCTCGCTCTTTGTAATCCCAGCACTTTGGGAGGCTGAG
>NW_012118376.1:9157159-9158775 GCF_000951035.1 Colobus angolensis palliatus
TTTCCCTTTCACCTTCCACCATGATTTGAGTATGGATTTTTGATACATGCTAGGCAGAAAATGCCTGCATGACCAGTCCCAATAAATACCCTGACCACTAAGAAACTTACCCAATCTTTAGACTAAAAGAAAAGGAGAGAAGATGCAAATAAATAAAATCAGATGTGAGAAAAGGGAACATTACAATCAATACTGCAGAAATCCAAAGGATCATTAGTGGCTACTATGAGTAACTATACGCCAAGAAACTGGAAAACCTAGAAGAAATAGATACATTCCTAGACACACACAACCTACCAAGATTGAACCATGAAGAAACTGAAAACCTAAACAGGCCATTAACACGTAATGAGATTGACGCTATAATAAAAAATCTCCCAGCAAAAAGCCCAAGACCTGATGGCTTCAATGCTAAATTTTACCAAACATTTGAAGAAGGGCTAGGCTGGGCACAGTGGTTATCCCAGCACTTTGGGAGGCTGAGGCAGGCAGATCACTTGAGGTCAGGAGTTCGAGACCAGCCTGGGCAACATGGTGAAACCCCATCTCTACTAAAAATATAAAAAGTATCCAGGCGTGGTGGTGCATGCCTGTAATCCCAGCAACTTGGGAGGCTGAGGCAGGAGAATCACTTGAACCCAGGAGGTGGAGGTTGGAATGAGCTGAGATCACACCACTGTACTCCAGGCCTGGGTGGGCAACAGAGCGAGACAAAAAAAAAAGAGAAGAGGGTAGGGGAGGGGAGGGGAAGGGGAAGGGAAAGGAAAAGGGAAGGGAGGGGAAGGGGAAGGGGAGGAGGGGAGGGGGCTAATACCAATGCTACTCAAACTATTCCAAAAAACAGAGAAGAAGTAAATACTTCCAAACTCATTCTATGGGGCCAGTATTACCCTGATACCAAAATCAGACAAAGACACATCAAAATAAGAAAACTACAGGCCAATATCCCTGATGTACATTGATGTAAAAATCCTCAAAGAAATACTAGCAAACTGAATTCAACAACACATAAAAAGATCATTCATCATGACCAAGTGGGATTTATCCTGGGGATGCAAGGATGGTTCAACATATGCTAATCAATCGACGTGATATATCAAAAAATGAAGGACAGAAACTATATAATCATTTCAATTGATGCTGAAAAAGCATTTGATAAAATCCAACATCACTTCATGATAAAAACTCTGAAAAAAAAACTGGGTACAGAAAGAATATACCTCAACATAATAAAAGCCGTATACTACAGACCCACAGCCAGTATACTGAATGGGGAAAAACTGATTTCCTTTAAGAGGTGGAGCACACCAAGGATGCCCACTTTCACCACTGTTATTCAATATAGTACTGGAAGTCCTAGCTAGAGCAAGCAGACAAGAGAAAGAAATAACGTGCATTCAAACTGGAAAGGAAGAAGTCAAATTCTTCTTATTTGCAGACGATATGATCTTATATTTGGGAAAACCTAAAGACTCCACCAAAAAACGACTAGAACTGATAATTCACAAAAGTTGCAGCATACAAAAATCAACATACAAAAATCAGTAACCCTGGCCGGGCGCGGTGGCTCAAGCCTGTAATCCCAGCACTTTAGGAGGCCGAGACAGGCGGATCAC
>NW_012118376.1:9158825-9163252 GCF_000951035.1 Colobus angolensis palliatus
AAGAAAGAAAGAAAAGGAAGGAGCTAAGAACAGTGGATTTTTAAATTCTTACATTTTCCACACATAATAAAAAATAGAGTAATTTCATAAAGCCCTCTACTCCATCACCCAGATTCAACAGTGACCAATATTTTGCCACACTTACTTCATTCATCCAACCTCCTCTTTTTGTTGGCTAAAATATTTTAAAACCCCAGACTTCATGTCATTTCACTCCAATATACTTAGGTAAGCATCTCTAAAATACGGACATTCTTACATAACTATGCCATTTTGACACCTAACAAAATTAACAATAATGCTACAGTAACATCTAATATCTAGTTCCTATTCAAATTTTCCTGATTCAGATTTCCCAATTGTCTCATAGAGTAGCCAAAACGATTCTGAAGAAGAAAAACGAGGTGTATGGGAGTTAACAGATTTTAAGACTTATTAAAGACACTGTAGTATTTCAGCAGCAATGGGAAAAACATAACAAAACAAAAAGTAAACCCACCACTGGAACAGAATAGTGTGCCCAGAAATTGGACGCAAGTTCCAATACTGGAACTTGGTATGGCAAGGGTGTGGGGAATTTGGCATTACAACTCATTGGGAAAATGACAGACTATTAATGGCACTGGGACAACTGGAGAAAAAATACTCAATCTTAGCCAGGCACAGTGGCTCATGCCTGTAATCCAAGCACTTTGGGAGGCTGAGGCAGGAGAATGGCATGAACCCGGGAGGTGGAGCTTGCAGTGAGCTGAGATCCGGCCACAGCACTCCAGCCTGGGTGACACAGCGAGACTCCGTCTCAAAAAAAAAAAAAAAATCAGTAACCCTGATTTTTGTGTTCACTGTGGGCATATAGAACAATCTGAAAAAGAAATCAAGAAACTAATACCCTTCACAACAGCTACAAATAAAATTAAATATCTAGGAATTAACCAAATTAAGTGAAAGTTCTCTAAAATAAAAACTATTGGCCGGGTACGGTGGCTCTCACCTGTAATCCCAGCACTTTGGGAGGCCAAGGCGGGTGGATCACGAGGTCAGGAGTTCGAGACTAGTCTGGCCAACATAGTGAAACCCCGTCTCTACTAAAAATACAAAAAATTAGCTTGGTGTGGTAGAGGGCGCCTGTAATCCCATGTACTCAGGAGGCTGAGGCAGAATGGCATGAACCTGGGAGGCAGAGTGAGTTGCAGTGAGCTGAGATCGCACCATTGCACTACAGCCTAGGCAACAGTGCGAGACTCTGTCGTGGGAAAACAAAACAAAACAAAACAAAAAAACCATCATTGGTGAAAGACACTGAAGACAACACACCAAAAAAATGGAAAGATAATTCATATTCATGGATTGGAAGAATCAATATTGTTAAAATGCCCATACAACTTAAAGCAATCTACAGATTCAATGTAATCTCTATCAATATACCAATGACATTCCTCATGGAAATAGGAAAAACAATCCTAAAATTTGTGTAGAACCACAAAGACCCAGAATAGCCAAAGTTATCCTAAGAAAAAAGAACAAAAGGGAGGAATCGCATTACCCGACTTCATACAACAAAGCTATAACAACAAAAACAGCATGGTATTGGCATTAAAACATACACACAGACCAGTGGAACAGAATAGGGAACCCAGAAAAAAATCCATACATCTACAGCAAACTCATTTTCAACAATGGTGCCAACAACATACAGTGAGGCAAAGACAGTTTCTTCAATAAATGGTGCTACGCCTTAAGCAGAGGTTAGGTTTGCTGTACAGATTTAAGTTGATGCCTTCTGCATTAATAGTCTCTAGAGATTTAGTCTTTCTTCTCTTCCTGGTGCAGAGAAGGAGACACCCTCTCAAAGAGATACTCCTTTACAAACGTACACTTCCCTTAAAAAAGGGCAGCTTTACAGACCTACTCCTGTATCTGCAGTTTCTCAGGATAAACAGCTCACAATAATCAACATGCCAAAAAGGCATATTTTTGAAACTACCTTTGCAAAAATTACAACAGTGAGCAAAACCTGACATAGCTGACTCCATCTTTGCTTTTTTTTTTTTTTTTGAGACAGAGTTTTTGCTCTTATTGCCCAAGCTGGAGTGCAAAGGTACAAGCTCAGCTTACCGCAACCTCCGCCTCCTGGGTTCAAGCAATTCTCCTGCCTCAGCCTCCCGCGTAGCTGGAATTACAGGCATGCGCCACCACACCAGGCTAATTTTGTATTTTTAGTAGAGACGGGGTTTCTCCATGTTGGTCACGCTGGTCTGGAACTCCCGACCTCAGGTGATCCACCTGCCTCAGCCTCCCAAAGTGCTGGGATTACAGACGTGAGCCACTGTGCCTGCCCCTATCTTTGCTTTTAACCTCACAAGCTTTTTGCTCATTCCTGAGTGTTGGCAATGCTAACTATGGGAGAAATTCAGTGTAGAGTTTAACTGTAAAACAAAGATGGTAACAGTCCTTTCCCAAAATTAACCCACTCCTTGCTCAGAGACTAAAAGCATCTTTGTAAAATTACACGAGGTTAAAATTATTGTTTAGGAGTTATGTAGCCAAAGATAACAAGAATTTTGTAACCTCCACAATTGCTCCTATAGATAACATCACTATCGTAAAACATAAAACTGGTAGTTGGGGTATCTTTCAGACCTTGCATTTTGATGGTTGGACCAGGAGCCCATATGAAGAAACTGACTCAACCGGTTCTGTGACCCCTACTCAGGCACTGAGTCAGGGCAAGAAGACAGTTTCAACTCCCTGCGATTTTATCCAAGACCCAACCAATCAGCATTCCCCATTCCCTAGCCCACTGCCTACCAAACTACCCTTGAAAAAAACCTCACCTCCGAATTCTCAGGGAGGCAGATTTGAGAATTATCTACTGTCTTCCTCACTTGGTTGGCCCTCTGACAATTAAACTCCTTCTTTGCTACAAACAAAATAAATAAGTGGTGCTGGGAAAACTGGATATCCATATGCAGAAGAATGAAACTAGACCCATATCTCTCATTATATACAAAAATCAAATCAAAATGGATTAAAGACTTAAATTGAAGACTTCAAACTATGAAATTACTAAAAGAAAACAATGGAAAACCTCTCCAGGACATTGAACTGGGCAGAGGTCTTGAGTAATACCCCACAAGCACAGGCAACTAATGCAAAAGTGGACAAATGGGATCACATCAAGTTAAGATGCTTCTGCAGAAAAAAGGAAACAACACAGTGAAGAGAAAACCCACAGAATGACAGAAAATATTTGCAAACTAGCCATCTGATAAGGGATTAATATCCAGAATATATAAGGAGCTCAAACAACTTTATATGAAAAAAATCTAATAATCCATTTTAAAAATGGGCAAAAGATCTGAATAGATAATTTCTCAAAAGAAGACACACAGATGGCAAACAGCATATGAAAAGGTGCTCAACATCACTGAGCATCAGAAAAATGCAAATGAAAACTACAATGAGGGCTGGGGCCGCTGGCTCATGTCTGTAATCCCAGCACTTTGGGAGGCTGAGGCAGGCGGATCACGTGGTCAGGAGTTTGAGACCAGCCTGGCCAACATGGTGAAACCATGTCTCCACTAAAAACACAAAAATTAGCCGGTGCTGTGGTGTGGTGCACACCTGTAACCCCAGGTACTCAGGAGGCTGAGGCAGGAGAATTGTTTGAACCCGGGAGGCAGAGGTTGCAGTAAGCCGAGATCGTGCCACTGAACTCCAGCCTGGGTGACAGAGTGAGACTGTCTCAAAAACAAAAACAGAAACAACAAAACCTGCAATGAGAGATCATCTCACCTAAGTTTAAATGGCTTTTATCCAAAAGATAAGGATGAATCCTGGTGAGGATGTGGCGAAAAGGGAACCCCAGGTACACTGTTGGTGGGAATGTAAATTAGTGTAACTGCTACGGAGGACAGTTTAGAGGTTCCTCAAAAAACTAAAAATAGAGCTATCATATGATCCAGCAATTCCATTACTATGTATATATGCCAACGGATTTGGTATGTCCAAGAGATATCTTAACTCCCATGTTTATTGCAGCACTATTTACAATAGCCAAGATTTAGAGGCAATCTATGCGTCCATCAAACAAATGAATGAATAAAGAAAATGTGGTACATGCACACAAGGAGTACTACTCAAAAATAAAAAAAAGGCCAGGCACAGTGGCTCACACTTGTAATCCAAGCACTCTGGGAGGCCGAGGCGGGCAGATCACTTGAGGTCAGGAGATACAGACCATCCTGGCCAACATGGTGAAACCCTGTCTCTAGTAAAAATACAAAAAAATTAGCTGGGCATGGTGGCACGTGTCTGTAATCCCAGCTACTCGGAAGGCTAAGGCAGGAGAATTGCTTGAACCTGGGAGGCAGAGGTTGCAGAGAACCAAGATTGCACCATTGCACTCCAGCCTGGCAACAGAGGGC
>NW_012118376.1:9164414-9172815 GCF_000951035.1 Colobus angolensis palliatus
AAAAAAAAAAAAAAAAAAAAAAAATTAACAAATTCAATCATATTAAAATTTTAACTTTCAGTACCTCAAAGATACAATAAACTAAAAGTCTTGCCCAAGACTGGGAGATGATATATGCAATGTATATTTCTGACAAAGGATCAATATCCAGAACATAAAAGAATTCTGGCTGGTTGCTGTGGCTCACACCTGTAATTCCAGTTCTTTGGGAGGCTGATGCTGGAGGATTGGTTAAGGCCAGGAGTTTGACACAAGTGTGGACAACAAAGTGAAACCTTGTCTCTATTAAAAAAACAAAAAGTATGAATAAGTCCAATAAACTAATAGGACAAATAAAAGTAAGTAATCCAACAGAAAAACAGGAGAAAATCTAAGAAGCCAGTAAGTGTAAGAAAAGATGATGAACTTTACCAGTAATCAGAGAAATGTTAATTGAAACAATAAGTACATATCATTTTCAATCTATGTAATTGACAAATGTTTTAAAGTCTGACAATGCAAATGATGTTGAGAATGTGGTGGGACAGTGAACTGGTCCAATCATTCTGGAGAACAATTTGACCATATCTGGTGAAGCTGATGGTTGTGATACTCTGAAGCAACAATTCATAATTTGTTTCAATTACAGATACATTCTCTAGAGAAACTCAAACCAGCATACAAGATGACTCACAGATGACTACCCAGAGAAGGAATGTATTAGAGGAAAACATTAAAAAGCAGCCTAAATGTTTATCAACGAGAGTTTGGATAGAAAATTTCAGTGTAGACACATAATGGAAACAATAAATG
The DNA here is from genome assembly GCF_000951035.1 of Colobus angolensis palliatus. Classification (NCBI taxonomy): domain Eukaryota; kingdom Metazoa; phylum Chordata; class Mammalia; order Primates; family Cercopithecidae; genus Colobus; species Colobus angolensis. The sequence continues at coordinate 9,165,207 of NW_012118376.1, forward strand.
AGCATGAATCAATTGGATCTACATGTATCATATGATACAGAGGATTTCGGAAATAATGTTGACTCAGAATAACAAGTTGCAGGCTGGGTGTAGTGGCTCACGCCTGTAATCCCAGAACTTTGGGAGGCCAAGGTGGGCGGATCACCTGAGGTCAGCAGTTGAGAGGCTGTGGCAGGAGATCTGCTTGAGCCTGGGAGGTGGAGGTTGCAGTGAGCCAAGATCACGCTACTGCATTCCAGCCTGTGTGACAGAGCAGGACCTCATCTCAAAAAATAAATAAATAAAAATAAAAATAAACAAGGTGCAGAAGAATGTACCAAATATACATATATAGCTTAAAGTATGCAATACTGGCTGAGTACAGTGGCTCACACCTGTAATCTCAGCACACTGGGAGACTAAGGTAGAAGGATCACTTGAGCCCAGGAGTTGAAGACCAGCCTAGTCAATATAGTGAGACCCTGTCTTTACAAAAAAAGGAAAAATTTAGTGGGGCATGGTGGCATGCACCTGTACTCCTAGCTGGTTGGGAGGCTGAGGCAGACAGAATGCTTGAGACCAACAGGTCAAGGCTTCAGTGAGTTATGATTGTGCCACTACATTCCAGCCAGGGAAACACACAGCAAGTTGCTGTCTCAAAATTAAAAAAGAAAAAGGAAAAAAAAGTATGCATCGGGAGGCTGAGGCAGGAGAATGGTGTAAACCCAGGAGGTGGAGCTTGCAGTGAGCTGAGGTCTGGCCACTGCACTCCAGCCTGGGCGACAGAGCGAGACTCCGTCTCAAAAAAAAAAAAAAAAAGTATTCAATACTACATATTGTTTTGAGATACACAGATTTGAGACACACACTGAAAAATAAGATATAACCCAAAAGGCCATCAATAGGGGATTGGTTAAATAAATTGGGAAACAAATTCCACATAATCTTTTTAAAAGGGTGAGATAATCAGTATTTCTAAAGTCCAAGACACAACAGGTAAATGAGTACAGAGTAGCTTATTTAATGATTCCTTCCCTTTTTATAAAATTAAACACATGCTAGCAAATGAATGGGAGTAGAAATTATGAGTGTTGGAATAAGGTCTACAACACCAAATCCTCAATGTTCATAGTAGAAAGTATATACAACGTCTAAAACTGGGGGAAAAAAACACCTCAAGAAATAGGCCAGCTATAGTGACTCACAGGTGTAATCTCAGCAATTAGGGAGGCCTAGGCAGGACAATCACTTGAGGCCAGGAGACTAGCAGGGGTACCATGCCAGGCTAATTTTTGTATTTTAGTAGAGACAGGGGTTTCACCATGTTGATCAGGCTGGTCTCGAACTCCTGACCTCAGGTGGTCTGCCTGCCTTGAGTTCCCAAAGTGCTGGTATTACAAACATGAGCCACCGCGCCCAGCCGAAAGGCTAATACATTTTTAATAGTGTCTACAAATGCACTAGCCATAGCCCTAGGTACAGTGTGAATGGAATTAAACAGACAATAAACTCATAGATAAGGATTTCAAATTTCGACAAATGCCACATCGATGACAGAAATATAGCAAAGCACAGGGAAGGAGGGAGGCATATCTGTTTTAGCTGGAATGAACAAAGAAGGCCTCTATGGAGGAGACATTTGAGTGAAACCTGGATAAGGAATCAGCCATGCCATGTTCTAGAGGGAAAATATACCAACCAAGAAGCCAGACCAAATGCAATGACCCTGTGATTCTGGGACTGGAATGAATTTAATTTGTACAGGGACAGAAAAGTCAGTGTGGCTATGATATAGTGAACCAGAGACAGAATTAAAAAGATGACTAAGCCAGGCTTGGTGACATGTGTCCTTAGTTCCAGCTACCTTGAAGGCTGGGGTGGGAGGGTTACTTTAGTCTAGGAGTTCGTGGCTGCAGTGAGCTATGGCTGTGCCACTGAACTCCAACACTTCCACCTGGCAGACAGAGAGAGCCCTCCCCCCTCCACCACAAAAGAAAGAGGACGAAAGATTCTTCTGAATTAAGGGTTTCACAAGGGAGAAGCTGTAGTGGTGAATCATAAAACATAAACTAGGCCATGACAAAAGTAAAAAAGTGAAAAAAAAAAGAAAAAGGCCAGGCACGGTGGCTCCCACCTGTAATCCCAGCACTTTGGAAGGCCGAGGTGGGTGGATCAACTGAGGTCAGGAGTTAGAGACCAGCCTGACCGACATGGTGAAACCCTGTCTCTACTAAAAATACAAAAATTAGCCGGGCATGGTGGCAAGTGCCTGTAGTCCCAGCTACTCAAGAGGCTGAGACAGGAGAAGCGCTTGAACCCGGGAGGCAGAGGTTGCAGTGAGCCGAGATCGCACCGTTGCACTCCAGCCTGGGCGACAAGAGCGAAACTCCGTCTCAATAATAATAATAATAATATAATAATAATAATGGCAAGAATAATTGAGAAGAAGAGTCAGTCACGTTTGAAATGAATGCAAGAGAGTGCCTGGAGGCTGGAAGATCACCAAAAAAGGGGGGAATTAATGTTAAGTATGAATGACTTCCAAGGAGTTAGGGTTTTTGAAGGAGGAGAAGCAAATTCAAAGTAGCAACGGTAACAAAAGCAACATCAGGACACCTGGATTTAAATCCTAGCTTCAGCAATTACTAGCTGTGTGATCTTGACAAATCACCTAATCTCTCAGCCTCAGGTACCTCAAGTATAAAATAGGATTACTTTTCACCACTTTACAGATTGTTTTGAAGGTTAAATGAAACAATGTAGGTGAACGTGAGTTATGTAATTATGACCCAAGTCTTTTTATTTATTTTTTATTTTTTAAGATGGAGTCTCGCTCCCTCACGAGGCTGGAGCACAGTGGCGCCATCTGGGCACAATGCAACCTCCGCCTCCCAGCTTCCAGCGATTCTCCTGCCTCAGCCTCCGGAGTAGCTGGGACTACAGGAGCGCGCCACCACGCCCTGCTAATTTTGGTATTTTTAGTAGAGACAGGGTTTCACCATGTTGGCCAGGATGGTCTCCATCTCTTGACCTCAAGTGATCCGCCCACCTCGGCCTTCCAAAGTGCTGGGATTTCAGGCGTGAGCCACCGTGGCCAGCCGACCCAAGTCTTTTGAATGAATATAAGAAGCTACTGAACTCATTTTAAACTTAACATCAATGTTGTTAATGCTAGCGAAAGTCTTTCATGGTAAATCTGTACACAGAAAATACAGATACGACACACTGAGTGGATACAGGTGAGGCAGAAACAGTGACCTGGAAAGATCACGGTATCAAATAGCTCTGAAGAACGAAAAGATGGGCACACTTGCCCCCAACATATGAGTTTACGCAGTGAAAATAACATACAGCTTCTTCATTTCAATAGAAATTAAAACGGGTTCAACCCTAGAGTTCCGTTTGAGAACACAAAGCACTAATTATTTTGTCTCTGAACATGACATGAGTAACTCATTATCAGAGTATGGTCAAGACTAATAAAATGGCTATCAGTCAATTCATAATACAGACATCTTCAAGGAGACTTGAAGAATCACGACATAAAGAGGTAACTCACTTTCTTAATGGCGACAATTTGGTTGGTATTCTTATCTCTGGCCTTGTAAACCGTGGCAAACTAGAAAGAAAAATAGGAATAACGTAAGTTTATGGGAGTTTTTGTGTTTGCCTTTTTGCATTTTTACATTTCGCGAAGCAGAGAGCCCAGAGTTCCTGAGCGGACTCGCGGCGGCTGGAAACGTGGCGGGTCAGTCTCCGTCCAGCTCTAGGCTACTGTTCAGCAAGGAGAGGCCGCTCAGGGATTCACCCCCAGGATGTAAAGAAGGGGCAGCAAGTGCGTCTGGGAGGTTTCCCCCAAAGAGAATGAGCAGCCAAGCCAGACCTCTGGCCTCCACGGGAAAACCGGCAAAGGTGGAGGCGGCGCGAGTCTGTCCGCTCGGGGCCTTCCCTGTCCCTCCAGAGAGCCTCACCTGTCCCTCTCCAAGGAAGTCCAGCTTCTCATAACGCTTTGCCCGAGACTTCACGTCCAGAGCCATCCGGCGCCGCAAAGCCCGACTCCAGCCGAAAGGGGCGAACTCCCAGGACAGCACGAATTTAAAGCTACTTTAAAGCCTCCAACAGCCACTTCCGTCCACCCGGGTCCGCCGCGTTAGTATCCCCGCCCCACTTCCGTGGTGGGCGGAGGAAGCTGCGCTAGGCCAGGGCGGTGGGCGTTCCCCACCCGTCACGTGACATCCGTGGGTGCCTGAAGTGGAGCATCTTCAATGGTTGCTGTGTCACTCTGTTACCGTTTTAGCTTGGGTATTTTCTACATTACCAGGCACTAGTCAGCGTTCTAATTTGGTGTTCCATGTTCGGGGTTTGGTAGGTGTCTGTGAATGTAGAAGGTTTGGCCTTGTACCTGTTCTCGTTTTTTGGTTCTCGCTCGAGCGCGTCCTGTCGCCACGGTTGCTATGGACGCCAAACCCTGCTATCTCAGATTACTGAGACGAGTGCCAAGTTCTTAAGGGCTGGTCAAGAGTATTCTTAGTCCAGTCCCTTTATGAAGAGGCAGGCCCAGGGAAACAAAATCCAACTCTACTGAAACGTGCTGTGGGAATCGGCTTCTAGTCCTCAGTTTTCTACTCGGTAAAATGGAAAAAATAATGAACTACATCACAGGTGGTTGTGGGTATTAAATGAAACATGCAGAAAGCTTAGACATTAACTCAATTAATTGAGACAATGCTCAATTAACTGTTAGCAGTGATGAGTACCAACCCCTTATCATAAATTGTCATGACAAGCACACTAATTCATTTATTCAAAAATATATAGAGTGCTTTTCCTTTTTCATTTTTCCCTCTCTTACGCTGCTGATATTGAGTGTTTTCTAGGTGCCAAGCACCATCGTAGAATCTGAGATAACAGCAGGGAACAAAGATCCCTGCCTTCCAATGGGAGCAGATAAAAAACAAGTCAAATATGTGTTATGATACGTAGGTGATAAGCGCTATAGAGATAATAAAGCAGATAAAGGATAACAAATCAGGGCAGGGGCAGGGATGGAGGTTTTTAATAGGGTGGTATAAGAAAAGCATCACTAAAAACCCACTGGAGGGATTGGAGCAGACAAGTGATATGACCTGACTCACTTTTAAAAGGCACACTCTGATGGGAGACTATTATAGATTTTGAGGGACAAGGAAAAGAAAGGCCTATTAGAGAACTATTGCAGTAATCCAGATGGCTCTACTAATGGATAATTACAAGGTTCTGAGCCAGAGCAGCTGTCAACATGGAAATGTTCCCCCGCACCATCAGCCCCCCCCCCCCCCCGCCTTTTTCTTTTTCTTTCTTTCTTTTTTTTTTTTTTTTTTTTTTGAGACAGAGTCTCGCTCTGTTGCTCAGGCTGGAGTACACTGGTGCAATCTGAGCTCACTGCAACCTCTGCCTCCCGGGTTCAAACGATTCTCCTGCCTCAGCTTCCCGATTAGCTGGGATTACTGGCCCACTCCCCCACACCCAGCTAATTTTTGTATTTTTTAGTAGAGACGGGGTTTCGCCATGTTGGCCAGGGTGGTCTCAAACTCCTGATCTCAGGTGATCCTCCTTCCTTGTCCTCCCAAAGTGCTGGTATTACAAGCGTAAGCCCTGCGCCCAGCCTACATTTGATATTTCTAAGAGTTGAAAATCCTAAGTTTCAGAGATATGTTTAAGAAAGTAGCAAAATACCAAGGCCAATAATTTAGTCATTTTTTTTTTAAACTCTGGAATCAGACTGCCTGCATTTGATAGTGGCCCTATCAGTATTCAGCCACTAGATACAACTAGAGTAAATTACTTACTTTGTTTCCAGTTTCTTCTTCTGTCATAGGATCTACTCAGAGGATTGCTCCAAGGCTTAAATGACCTCACACCTGCAAAGCCCTTAGAATAGTGTTTGACAACTAAGTATTTACTATATGTTAGCCATTATCTTTCAGTTCCTTGTCATTACTTGGGTCTAGGCAAAACTCACATGTTGCAGAAAACACACCATCTCTCGAGGCAAGTCATGCCTAGTGGTGCTGTTGTCAGTTTCTTCTGATAGATATCACTGAAATAGTAATTTAACCTCACTTGTAGAAATAAGCTAGTGAGCAGCTGGGTGCAGCGGCTCATGCCTGTAATCCAGCACTTTGGGAGGCCAAGGCAGGTGGATCTCCTGAAGTCAGGAGTTCGAAACCAGCCTGGCCAACATGGTGAAACCCCGTCTCTACTAAAAATACAAAAATTAGCTGGGTGTGGTGGTGGGCACCTGTAATCACAGCTATTAGGGAGGCTGAGGCAGAAGAACTGCCTGAACCCACGAGGCAGAGGTTGCAATGAGCCAAGATCGCACCATTGGACTCCAGCCTGGGCGATAAGAGTGAAAACTCCGTCTCAAAAAAAAAAAAAAAAAGTACTGGGCTAAACTTGATGAAACTCTTGTGAGACTTGAGGTCCCTAAGTGTGCCATGGCGTATGAGTTGGTAATCAGTATATTACAGCATGCTGCTGACAAGTAAATTCCCATTTTGGGACATTTAGGATAATGAAGACAGCGTTTAGATGATATTCTGGGACAGTGAGATACTGTATATATAAAATATCATTTGAGCACTTTGAACCAAAAGAAAAAAAAAAAGAAAATAGCATTACACATTTGCAAAGCATTTTTCAGTTTAAAAGCACTTCCACACGTCTGTACTAGCCAGCTTGTAAGATGGCCATGATGATCCTTCCCTTCTGGTATTAATCCTGTTGTGTAGTCTTCTCCCACAATGAAACAGGCTGTTCTGTGTGACCAATAGAATATGGCTGAAGTGTGATTTATGAGGCTGGAACATAAAAGGATGCTGTTGACTTGCATGCTTGGATTATTTGCTCTGGTGAAAGCCAGCCATGTCATGAATTCACTCAGGCAACCATGTGGAAAGAAACTAAGGCCTCCTGCCAACAGCCAGCATTGGCTTGTCAGCTATGTGAGCGAGCCATCTTGGAGGTGGATCAGCCAGCCTCAGCCAAGCCTTCAGATGACTGTAGCCTCAAGTGATTTCTAATTGCAACCGCATTAGGCACTAAGTCAAAACTGCCCAGTGAAGCTGCTTCTGAATTCCTGACCCAGAGAAACCAGAGAAATTAAGAGTTTAGCCACTTAATTTTGGGGTCATTTGTTACAAAGTAATAGATAATACACTAACTTGATCCTGCCTATCACACTGTGTAGTACTGGAAAGAAAAACGGAAACTCGGACAAATTAAGCAATTTGCTGATTACATATATTTAAGTGCCTAACCTCTAAATGAAAATACAGGCTATTTGACTGTAAGCCTCACCAGAAGTCTGTAATACTCTCCTTGGGAGCTCATCCTGTGACAGCAATTCCCACTGGCATACCTTTTGCCATACCTATACTTACAAATTCTGTAACAGTGACAGATGTTTTCATTCTTTCATGGCAGCAGCTATAGTAAACATTGCCCTCAGATATACATCCAGTTCGACATTAGGATTTCTAACTGTTGGCTCACAGTATTACTCATACCACTCTTCACTCCCTGAATCCGAATTTATTTCTGAAAGCAAAATAATGGCCCTGGGTTGATTTTTTTTTTTTTTTTTTTT
>NW_012118376.1:9173420-9174641 GCF_000951035.1 Colobus angolensis palliatus
TTTTAGTAGAGACGGGGTTTCACCATGTTGGCTAGGCTCATCTTGAACTCCTGACATCAGGTGATCCGCCTGCCTCGGCCTTCCAAAGTGCTGGGATTACAGGTGTGAGCCACCACACCCGGCAATAAATTTTTAAATAATAAGAAAAAGAAATGAATCATGTTTTTCTTTCTTTCTTTTTTTTTCTTGGAGTCTCACTCTGTCAACCAGGCTGGAATGCAGTGGCGCAATGTCGGCTCACTGCAACCTCTGCCTCCCGGGTTCAAGTGATTCACTGGCCTCAGCTTCCCTGTAGCTGGGATTACAGGTGCGTATCACCATGCCTGGCTAATTTTTGTGTTTTTAGTAGAGATGGGGTTTCACCATGTCGCCCAGGCTGGTCTTGAACTCCTGACCTCAGGTGATCAACCTGCCTTGGCCCCCCAAAGTGCTGGTATTACAAAGTGTGAGCCACTGCACCTGGCCTGAATCATGTTTTTCAATGAGTCACCAGAACAGCTTATTGCCAGCATCAAACCCCAATCCCTATCTCATATTTGTGCTGAACAACATTTACACTAGGCCACAGCAAAAATTTATAAGAGAAGTAGATCAACTCTGTGGAGTAGTAGAAATAAGTAAAAATTAACCCACAGGTAACTGAGTAAATACAGAAGCATATTCAAAACCAATTCTATTTCTTGCTCATGAGCTACCCTTAACTCTCAGGGACCACTTCTTTAAAGCATATTCTGGAAATCGTTAAAGGTATGGAAGAGAATTTATTTAGCTTTGTGAGGTTTTACTTCATAATACACATACCCTTGGCACAGGGGGCCCCATTAAAGTTTCATAAACTGCTTAATAAGTAAATATTTATGTTGATTTCGTGAGGCTTTGAGACATTAAGTTTGAGAAAGTTAATGGTTATCAGGATTTGCATACAAGATCACAAAACAGTAAAATAAACCAAAGAACAAGACTTCCTTACAACCTCTGAAACATAATACATTGCAATTTCTAGTGAAATCTTTATTCCTATGCTATATTCATTTTGGTCTCTTATTTTCCATTTTATACTCTTTGACTTCCTTGGAACCTTTTGTATCATCTCCTCTATCTTAATGGTATAGTCACCTATTTTAGCTTGACTATATTTTTATCATTCAGAGTAGGATATACTTACTAAGCCAGTTATACTCCAGTAAACTTGTGAATGAAAAAACATTAAAGAACAGAGAA
>NW_012118376.1:9178636-9179704 GCF_000951035.1 Colobus angolensis palliatus
CTGGAGTGCAGTGGGCTCACTGTAACCTCCATCTCCCAGGTTCAAGCAATTCTCCTGCCTCGGCCTCCTGAGTAGCTCAGATTACAGGCGCCCGCCACCACACCCAGCTAATTTTTTTTTTTTTTATTTTTTAGTAGAGACGGGGTTTCACGGTGTTAGCTAGGATGGTCTCAATCTCCTGACCTCATGATCCGCCCATCTCGGCCTCCCAAAGTGCTGGGATTACAGGCTTGAGCCACCGCACCTGGCCAATCTTTGGTTTTTAAAACATAGTTTTGAATTAGTCAAAACTTTAGGGTACTCATATCAATTCTTTTTTTTTTTTTTTGGAGACAGAGTTTCTGGAGTTTCACTCTTGCTGCCCAAGCTAGAGTGCAGTGGTGCCATTTCGGCTCACTGCAACCTGTGCCTCCCAGGTTCAAGAGATTCTCCTGCCTCAGCCTCCCAAGTAGCTGGGATTGCAGGCACCCGCCACCACATCCAGCTAATCTTTGTATTTTTAGTAGAGACAGGGTTTCACCATATTGGCCAGGCTGGTCTCCAACTCCTGACCTCAGGTGATCCACCTGCTTTGACCTCCCAAAGTGCTGGGATTACAGGCATGAGCCACCATGCCCAGCCCTCTTACCAATTCTTATGAACATAATGTCAGACCTGGAAGGGACTCAAGGTTGACCTGTCCTTAAATTTCTTGGTATCAGGAGCTCTTTACACTCTGAAAAATTATTGAAGACCCCAAAGAACTGTTTTTTTATGTGATTGTATCTACTGACATTGATATACCACGCATATTTACAGAGGGATTTGACTATGGTTTGTTTCTCGTAGTCTTGGCCTACCTGACCATCCTGTCTTAGCTCTGACCACACTCTGACATGACAATAGGAATAGCATGTAAATCAGCAAATGAAATCCCCAAAGCCCAAATGTTATGGTGTTTTGCACAGTCTTGGGACAAAGAGCAACAACTTACTTGGATAAATTCAATTTCTTCTTGAGACACAAGTTTCCTTCTGTATTTCTGAGGTAATGTTTTTATTATTTCTGCAGTATCTGGTGGACCCTGAT
>NW_012118376.1:9180546-9187144 GCF_000951035.1 Colobus angolensis palliatus
TTTTTATATATTTATTATTTAGAGATAGGGTCTTACTTTGTTGTCCAGGCTGATCTTGAACTCCTGGGCTCAAGCAAGCATCCTGCCTCAGCCTCCTGCCATCCCACCTCAGCCTGTGAGTAGTTAGGACTATAGGCATGTGCCACTGTACCCAGCAAAGGAGCAGTTTTAAGTAAATGAATTACATAAATGTAAAATAATGAAATTTCTAGTTAGTGGAATTCAACCCTTTAGGGGAACCTACACTACTTAAGCTTATCTCACATAACCCCTCATAGGCCAACATATGGTGGAGTTTACAGGTAATATCTTATAACAAGGAATAAGAAAGTCAGTAAATGTAAATGAGGGTAGTTTTCTCAGTATCTTCACACTTGTTTATCTTAATTCTTCAATAGTTACAATAAGTTAAAAATATACCTATAAAATGTGTTGAAATTGCCTGAATTAAAGCAAGAGAAGCACAGAGGATCTGGTTTTAAAAAAAAAAAAAGGGGGGGGTGGGAATCAGAGAAAAACAGAACCCTTTCAGAATCTTCTCCCATTCATTTCAAATAAATGCTAAGGATTAAGGCAATCCAAAAAATATTTACTGACTAGATGAATAGATAAATGAATGAATGAAAGAAAAGATGGTTGATGAGGAAACATAGGAAGGGTTATTATTTTCACAGTCTCTGCAAATGGAAGCATGGGAGAATCTTCTAAAGGATAGGAGAGAATAAAGGCAGGACAAAATTTAGCCCATATAAACTCACTAGAAATTCAGAGACATCTTCTGTTGAGTCACCTACCTTTTAAAATAGGGGTAATAAAGGCCAGGTGTGTGGCTCACGCCTGTAATCCCAGCACTTTGGGAAGCCAAGGCAGGCAGATCACCTGAGATCAGGAGTTCCAGACCAGCCTAGGCAACATGGCGTAAACCCTGTGTCTACTAAAAATACAAAAATTAGGGCCGGGCGCGGTGGCTCAAGCCTGTAATCCCAGCTACTCCGGAGGCTGAGGCAGGAGAATGGCGTAAACCCGGGAGGCGGAGCTTGCAGTGAGCTGAGATCCGGCCACTGCACTCCAGTCCGGGCAACAGAGCGAGACTCTGCCTCAAAAAAAAAAAAATTAGTCAGGCGTGCTGGTGTATGCCTGTAATCCCAGCTACTAAGGAGGTTGAAGCACAAGAATTGCTTGAACCCGGGAGGGGAGGCTGCAGTGTGCCAAGATAGCACCACTGTACTCCAGCCTGGGAGACAGAGCAAGACCCTGTCTCAAAAAGTAAAATAAAATAGAGGTAATAATTTTTTTTTTTTTTTTGAGACAAAGTCTTGCCCTGTCACCCAGGCTGGAGTGCAGTGGCATGATCTCAGCTCACTCCAGCCTCCGCCTCCGGGTTCAAGCAGTTCTCCGCTTCAGCCTCCCGAGTAGCTGGGACTATAGGAGCCCACCACCATGCCTGGCTAATATTTTTATATTTTTTAGTAGAGACAGGGTTTCAACATGTTGCCCAGGCTGGTCTCGAACTCCTGACCTCAGGTTATCTGCCTGCCTCGGCCTCCCGAAGTGCTGGGATTACAGGTGTGAGCCACCGTGCCCGGTCATGAGTTAATTTCTACTTGCATGCTACATAGGGCACTACTTTGATCTAAGCTCCAATAGTCTTAACTGATTTTTAAATGAGAAATATTGCCTATAATAAAATATTCATTTGTAAATATTTACGTACACAATTTTAAAAGAAATCTAAATAAAATACAACTTACCATTGGGTTTAGGATTGTCTCTTCTGTCAGGAAACCTTATTAATGGAGTGTGTGGTTTGACTACCTAAAGGAAAAATAATATGCATGAAAAACAATCTCATTAACTAAAAGAAATGATCTTCTAAACCTCATAAATAGATACTTTTGTTAAACTTACTATTTGACAGCAACTTTAAATTATACTCTTCCCCAACCAGGAAAGCTGGTCTATGAATTATTAACTTGTGTATCTGGTAAACACAACTTTGTACTTTATATATAATCACAAGACTTTCATTGTACTATCGAAGGTGTACTTCAAAGCAATCCAGTGGAGGAGATGATGTGGATTTTATGTTGCATGACTTATAGACTGGTAAGAATTGAAAGCTGGCTGAGCACAGTGGCTTATGCCTGTAATCCCAACACTTTGAGAGGACCAGGCGGGCAGACTGCATGAGGTCACGAATTCAAGACCAGCCTAGCCAAGATGGTGAAACCCCATCTCTACTAAAAAAATTTAAAAAATTAGCAGGGCGTGGTGGTGGGTGCCTGTAATCCCAGCTACTCAGGAGGCTGAAGCAGAGAATTGCTTGAACCCAGGAGGCAGAAGTTGCTGTGAGCCAAGATCGAGCCACTGCACTCCAGCCTGGGTGACAGAGTGAGGCTCTGTCTCAAAACAAACAAACAAACAAAAACTTCTCTATTAGCTGTTTCTTCACTTTTACTTTCATAGCCAAGCTTCTTAAGAGAATGTTCTATCTGTCCTATTGTCACTCCCCTATTTACAAGTTTGAAAACTGGCTGGGATCAGTGGCTCATGCCTGTAATCCCAGCACTTTGGGAGGCTGAGGCAGGAGGATGGCTTTAGCCCAGGAGTTTGAGACCAGCCTGAGCAAGAAGGTGAGACTCCCTCTCCACAACTTAAAATAAAAAAAAAAGAAGTAGGCCAGGTGCGGTGGCTCAAGCCTGTAATCCCAGCACTTTGGGAGGCGGAGACAGGTGGATCACGAGGTCAGGAGATCGAGACCATCCTGGCTAACACGGTGAAACCCCGTCTCTACTAAAAAATACAAAAAACTAGCCGGGTGAGATGGCGGGCGCCTGTAGTCCCAGCTACTTGGGAGGCTGAGGCAGGAGAATGGTGTGAACCCGGGAGGCGGAGCTTGCAGTGAGCTGAGATTCGGCCACTGTACTCCAGCCTGGGCGACAGAGCCAGACTCCGTCTCAAAAAAAAAAAAAAAAAAAGAAGTTTGAAAAATGTTCCACAGCTTTCAGGATAAAGTTCAAACTCTTATTTGGCACTCACAACACCCATCGTGATCTGGCCTCTCCTTACTTTGCCAGCCTTTCTCCCCAACTCTCTTATGTACCTGTTGCTCCAGGTATTCTGAAGTACTTTTCCTTTCCCCAATTCATCCTGCTATTTATCCCCATTCCATCTAGAGCTTATGTCCTCTGTCATGAAATCTCCCTCCCTCCCATCCCATTCCACTTCCATGCCTATCCTTCTGACTGCTTATCCCTTACAACAGCTCACATGTCACTCTTCTCTAAGAACCTTTCCCAAATTCCAAAGTCTGAGTTAAAAACTCCTCCTCATGTTTTCAGAGGACAGATAAGTTAGCCAATGATTATAGGAGAGTGCTAAGCTCCTGGACAGTCAATTAAGACAGAAAATTAAGCACTTCTGCAGCAGCATTCCTGTTACATGGTAAATGTCCAAGAAACAGTTGCCAAATAAGTGAATAAACCTTTTGTAAGTTAGGTCTAACTGTATAGGCATGTAAATATGTATTATATACTTATACAAATGTACATACACTGCAGAGAAAGAATCATTTGCAACACTGCTTTTATATACTTAAAAACATAATTTAATATGGCCTTATAGGCCAGGCACGGTGTCTCACACCTGTAATCCCAGCACTTTGGAAGGCCAAAGCGGGCGGATCACTTGAGGTCAGGAGTTCAGGATCAACCTGGTCAACATGGTGAAACCCTGTCTCTACTAAAAATACAAAAGTTAGCTGGGTATGATGGTGCACGCTTGTAATCCCAGCTATTCAGGAGGCTGGGGCATGAGAAATCACTTGAACCCAGGAGGTGGAGGTTGCAGTGAGCCAAGATTGTGCCACTGCACTCCAGCCTGGGTGATAGAGCAAGACTTCATCTTAAAGAAAAACAACAATAATAATAATATGGTCTTATAAATTAAATTCCCACTCTGTTTGGTATCCCTACTTTTTAACAACAAAAAAAATTATTTTGAGATAGGGTCTTGCTCTGTCACCCAGGCTGCAGTGCAGTGGTGTGATCACAGCTCATTACAGCCTCAACCTCCCAGGCCCAAGTGATCCTCCCACCTCAGCCTCCAAAGTAACTGGGACTACAAGTGTGCCCCACCACGCCTGGCTAATTTTTAACATTTTTTGTGGAGATGGAGTCTCCCTATGTTCCTTAGGTGGGTCTTGAACTCCTGGCGATCCCCCTGCCTTGGCTGCCTAAAGTACGGGGATTACAGGCATGAGCCACTGCACCCAGCCCTAGAAAGTGTTTTAAATGCAAAAAAGTAGAATGGCATAAAATAAACCCTGATATATTCATCACACAACTTTAACAATAATATAGTCAATCTTATTTCATCATCCCTTCCCTGATTAAACAAATCCTATACATTTAATCCTATCTCATCTGTTAATACCTTCCACACATTACTGACAAACAGAATTTTTGTTAAATCATAACCCCAACACTTTTTTTTTTTTCCAATTTGAAAGCAGTGAAGCCAGGCTCAGTGGCTTATGCATGTAATCCCAGCACTTTGAGAGGCTGAGGCAGGAGGATCACTTGAGCCCAGGAGTTCGAGACCAGCCTGGGCAATATAGTGAGACCCTGTCTCTACCAAAAATTTACAAAGTTAGCTGGGCATGGTGGCGTGGGCCTGTCGTGCCAGCTACTTGGGAGGCTTAGTTGGGAAGATCACTTGAGCCCGAGAGGTTGAGATACAGTAAACCAGACAAGATCATGCTGCTGCACTGCAGCCTGGGCAACAGCAAGATCCTGTCTCAAAAAAAAGTCACTGTTTATTAACTCACCAGGTTACAAATATAATCATGGTAGACACCTTAGTTCACCCTAGTTTTTGTTCAAGTGAGCCCCAATACTTTTGCCACACTTAACAATAATTCCTACTATCATCTGATATTCAGCTTATGCTCTCATTTCCCCTTCTTGATTGGGTGTGGTGACTCACACCTATAATTTCAGCACTTTGGGAGTCTGAGGCAGGTGGACTTCTTGAGCTCAGGAGTTTGAAACCAGCCTGGGCAACATGGCGAAACCCTGTCTCTACAAAAAATACCAAAAAATTAGCTGTGAGTGGTGTTGCACACCTTTAGTCCCAGCTATTTCGGGGAATGAGGCAGGAGGATCCACTTGAACCTCGGGAGGTCAAGACTGCAGTGAGCCATTATCACGCCACTACACTCCAGCCTGTGTGACAAAGTGAGACTCTGTCTCAAACAAAACAAAAATTTCCCCTTCTCAATTGTCTTTTTACATTCTAAATACAAATATGACAAACAAATAACTCCAACTGCATATTAGTTGGATAACTAAGAAGCCAATCTGAAAAGGCTCCCACTGTATGACTGCAACCATATGACATTCTAGAAAAGGTCAAACTACCATCTAAGATTTTTTTCTTTTTTTTCTGAGACGAAGTCTCGCTCTGTCGCCCAGGCTGGAGTGCAATGGTGCGATCTCGGCTCAATGCAACCTCCTCCCAGGTTCGAGTGATTCTCCTGCCTCAGCCTCCTGAGTAGCTGGGACTACAGGTAAGTGTCGCCATGTCCAACTAATTTTTGTATTTTTAGTAGAGATGGGGATTCTCCATGTTGGCCAGGATGGTCTCAATCTCTTGACCTCGTGATCTGCCCACCTCGGCCTCCCAAAGTGTTGGGATTTCAGGCGTGAGCCACAGTGCCTGGCCCCATCTAAGATTTATTCATGCCTTTTCATGGCTTGATAGCTCATTTCTTTTTAGTGCTGAATAATATTTCAATATCTGAATGTACCACAGTTTATCAATTCACCTACTGAAGGATATCTTGTTTGCTTCTCAATTTTGGTAATTATGAATAAAGCTGCTATAAACATCTGTGTGCATCTTTTATGTGGATATAAGTTTTCAACTCACTTGGGTAGATACTATGGAGTGTAATGGCTAGATCGTACGGTAAGATTATGTTTCCTTTTGTATGAAATTGCCAAACTGGAATCAGTGCCGTGGCTGACGCCTGTAATCCCAACACTTCAGGAGGTCAAGGCAGGTGGATCGCTTGAGTCCACGAGTTCAAGACCAGCCTGGGCAACATAGTGAAACCCTGACTCTACAAAAAATACAAAAATTAGGCATGGTGGCATGTGCCTAAAAAAGAAAGAAATTGCCAAACTGTCTTCCAAAGTGGCTGTACCATTTTGCATTCCCACCAGCAATGAATGAGAGTTCCTGTTAGGTGGGATAGTAATAAGAATTCACATCTTTATCAACATTAAGTGTTGTCAAGTGTTTCGGATTCTGGCCATTCTGACAGGTGTGTAATGGTTGTCTTAACTTGAAATTCTCTAATAACATATGATGTTGAGTATCTTCTCTTTTTTTGAGACAGAGTCTCACTCTGTCGCCCAGGCTGGAGTACAATGGCGCGATCTTGGCTCACTGCAACCTCTGCCTCCCAGGTTTAAGCAATTCTCCTGCCTCAGCCTCCCAAGTAGCTGGGATTACAGGTGCACACCACCACACCTGGCTAATTTTTGTACTTTTAGTAGAGATTGGGTTTCGCCATGTTGGCCAGGCTGGTCTC
>NW_012118376.1:9187194-9192386 GCF_000951035.1 Colobus angolensis palliatus
TTTCGCCATGTTGGCCAGGCTGGTCTCGAACTCCCGACCTCAGGTGATCCATCCACCTAGGCCTCCCAAAGTGCTGGGATTATAGGCGTGAGCCACCGTGCCTGGCTGAGTATCTTTTCATTAGACCTATTTGTCATTTGTATATCATTTTTCTTTTTTTTTTCTTTTGAGACAGGGTTATGCTCTGTTGCCCAGGCTAGAGTACAGTGGTGTGATCTCAGCTCAGTGCAACCTCAACCTCCCAAGTTCAAGCAATTCTCCCACTTAAACTGATCCTCCCACTTCAGCCTCCCAAGTAGCTGGGACTACAGGTGTGCACCACCACACCCAGTTAACTTTTGTATTTTTTGTAGAGACAGGCTTTCACTATGTTGGCCAGGCTGGTCTTGAACTCCAGGGCTCAAGCGATCCACCCAGTTCAGCCTCCCAAAGTGTGTATATTTTCTTTGATGAAGTGTCTGTTCAGCTGTTTTGCCCATTTTAAAATTCAGTCATTTATTTTTATTTTCTTATTGTTGAGTTCTTGTTTCCTTTTTTTTTTTTTTCTTTTCTGAGACGGAGTCTCACTCTGTTGCCCAGACTGGAGTGCAGTGGGCTCACTGTAACCTCCATCTCCCAGGTTCAAGCAATTCTCCTGCCTCGGCCTCCTGAGTAGCTCAGATTACAGGCGCCCGCTACCATGCTCAGATAATTTTTGTACTGTAGAGACGGGGTTTTGCCATGTTGGCCAGGCTGGTCTCAAACTCCTGAACTCAAGTGATCTGCCCGCCTTTGATCTGCCCGCCTTGGTCTCCCAAAGTGCTGGGATTATAGGCATGAGTCACCATGTCTGGCCTTATGTTTTCTATAATAGTCTTTTATCAGATATGTCTTTTGAAAGTATTTTCTCCCAATATGTGGCTTGCCTTTTTTTGACAGTGTCTCACAGAGCAGAAGTTTTTTAATGAAGTCCAGCTTATCAATTAATTTTTCATGGATCATGCCTTTGGTGTTGTATCTAAAAAGTGATTGCTAAACCTAAGGTTAGTTTTATTTTCTCCTATAAGGATTGATTTTATAGATTTGCATTTTGCATTTAGGTCTAGGATCCATTTTGACTTAATTTTTGTGAAGGACGTGAGGTCTGTGTCTAGATGGATCTCCAATTTTTTCAGCACCATGTTGAAAGACTATCTTGTCTCCATTGTATTCCCTTTTGTCAAAGATCAGTTGACTATCTCTTTATTTTTACCTTTCCAAATCTCAGTTTTAGCTATGCCTCTTATAAATAGTATAGCACTGGATTTTCATTTGTTAGCCAGTCTGAAAATGTTTTACTTTATTATTTATTTTTTGAGACCAGGTCTTGCTCTGTTACACAGGCTGGGGTGCAGTGGAGTAATCGTGGTTTACTGCAGCGTCAAACTCCTGGGCTCAAGTGATCTTTCCACCTCAGCCTCCTGAGTAGCTAGGACTACAGGTACACATCACACACCACCCCTCCTGCCTGGCTAATTTTTATAGAGACAGGGTCTTGCTATGTTGCCTAGGCTAATCTTCAACTCCTGGCTCAAGTAGTCTTCCCACCTTGGCTTCCCAAAGTGTTGGGATTACAGGTGTGAGCCACCGTGCCCAGCCAGCTTTGTCTTTACTTAATGTTCTGAGACCATGCTACATGACTTCCTATCAGTTTGTGCCAATCAGCCTTTTGGCACTCTTCTCTTCCTTCAAGATATGGATCAACAACCAAATTCTAAGCTCTACATTTTTTTTTTGAGTCAGGGTCTAGCTCTGTTGTCCAGACCGGAATGCAGAGGCATGATTATGGCTCACTGTAGCCTTGATCACCCGGGCTCAATCTTCCCACTTCAGCCTCCTGAGTAGCTGGAACCACAGGTGCATGTCACCATGCTCAGCTAATTTTTAAAAATTTTTATAGAGATGGGGTCTTGCTATGTTGCCCAGGCTGGTCTTGAACTCCCGGGCTCAAGCCATCCTCCTGCCTCAAACTGCCAAAGTGTTGGGATTACAGGCATACACCAGTGAGCCTGGCCTAAACTCTATCTCTTACTGGCACTGTAGTCCTAACTTTATAGGCCTGTCACAGAGATACTCAATAAATTTTGCTAATGTTATATGTAATTATTACATAATATTAGCACGTGCTTTATTATTTATTTTTTGAGACCAGGTCTTGCTCTGTTATACAGCCTGTTACATAGGCTGGGGTGCAGTGGGGTGATTGTGGTTCACTGCAGCGTCAAACTCCTAGGCTCAAGTGATATTACATTAGCATATTGGTAGTATTCTTTTCCTTTTTTTTTTTTTTTTAAGAGTGCAGTCACGAACCTGGTATGAATTCTAAATATGTGAGTACAGGTCTTTGTTCCTACGTTAGAAGGGCACAGACCATTCCTTACTATATATCTCATGGTTTCTTCATTTGTTTGCATAGATCAGCTGTTAGTATTGCTTTGGGCTCTACCATTTTAACAAACTACCACAATTTGTTTATGCAAAAGACAGACATATAGATTGTTTCTGGTTTGGGGGCTAACAGAAACAGAGCCAGGGACCCCAAGGCAGTATGTACAGTACCTACCTGCTGAGATGCCACACTCCTGCTGCCAGGCTGCAATCTCTCAGCTCTGGACCCCAGTTCTTTGCTAGTAACTCTTTTCTCTATGAACATTTTGGTACAGAGACTATGGGCATTCACTTCTCTTGGGCAATAAACCTATGAGTAGAATTGCTGGGTCATACGGTAGATACATGCTTAACTATTAGAGACTGACAGCTTTCCAAAGTGGCTGTAACATTTTATATTTCCACCAGCACTATTGAGGGTTTCAGACACTTCACATTCTTATCAACACTGACGTCTAAATTTTAGTCATTTTTGGTGGATGTGTAGGACCTCAGGTTTTAATTTTTATTTTCCTGGCAAGTAATGATATTGAGCCCCTTTAAAAATGTTCATTGCTCATTTGGGTATCTTTTGTGTAACACCAAGTCTTTTACCCATTTTTAAATTGTTATATATTATTGATACATATGGTTACATATTATGAATAACAGACCTTTGTCAGATAGTCTCTCAGTCCTTACAGAATCTTTAACTAGTTAATGCTCAGTAACTACCCACTGAATAAATGAGGCTCATTCACTGCAATGGGACCAAAAACTGGGATCTAGGATTATCATTCAGACAACAACTTCAGGAATTTAGAAAAAGGTCTTTTAAGAGATGTACTTATATAAAGCGAAATGTACTTCTCATATCAAAGATAAAAGTCAATCATAAAATAATACACTTTCAGGGTTCAAAGACTAAGTTACTTCAGCTATCTAAACCAAGTGAAAATAGGCTTGTGAAACCAACGCTTATACACACACACACACACACACAAATTAAGCTTAAATAACATTTTTCTATTCCCCTCATCTGGCGTGTAGCCAGACGCTTGGAGAGGTTGGGGAGAACCCGCTCTGGCGAGGGCGCAGTACGCGGCGCCAGTTGCCCGACCATTCCCGAGACCTTGAAGGGACACTGGGTCAGATCCAGGGTTCACTTCCTTCCACGCCCCGCTACCGCCTTCCTTCCGATTGGCTGATCGGGGGCACCACAGCCAGTCCTAGACGGTGATTGGCCAGGCTACCGCCAGGGCCGCCTCACCCACAGACGCCTAAGACTAACAAGGTCCTGGCGAGGAGCCGGGCACCCAGGCAGTAGGTACAGGACCTACCTGCGAAGATGCTGCACGCTTGCCGCCAGGCTCGAACCCTCGGCGCCGGACCCACCTCACTGCCCGGCCCTAGAGGCTCAAAGTCCCATCCTGACACACACACGCGGGCGCCGCCGCTGGCCCTCCGAAGAGGCGCGGTCACCGCGCAGATTCTGCCCACCGCCTTTCCTCCCCGACGCCGTCGCTATAGGCAGCACCGTCCTACCGGCCAAGGTGCGGAAACGCGACAAATTGCTTTACCTGAACGACCCTACTGGCAGACGCCATCTTGCTGCCCATCATGACCCCCAAAAAGGGGCAGTTTCCGGGGCACGAGCGAGCCGCAGCGATCACCCGAGTCCCGGGCGGCTGGGGGCGGTGCTTCTCGGGACGTCGCGGAGGCGGAGACCGGACTGGGCCCTCCTCCGCCGTGGGGCTGGCCCCGCCCCCTGTGCCTGACCCCACCCCCACCCCCCCAACCCCTTCTCCCTCCTAGGATCGACCCACGTGTGTTCTATTGTTTCGTTTTGAGGACAAAGTTTTGTTACGGTGGGTCCCTTTTGCTCATTTGCCTATAAATTGTCTAGGACCATTTCCTTTCCAGAAAGCAAGTTTACAATTTCGAAACAGTTCAAAATTTTATCTGGAACCAAATAAATAATACAACCTTCTGATCTGTCAGCTCTTGCAAAGATTAAAAAAATTAAAGAAAAACAAAAACCCTGCGGTTTCCTAAAATGAATAATTTTGTTGAAACGGTAGTGGCAGGCTCACAAGAGTTTACTCTGGCTTACAAAGGGTCATGTCACAGTCTCTTGCTGATTGGCATTGCTTGATTGTAATTTGGTTTCTGTTTTCTTTACCGTTTATTGCTCCTGATACTGAACTGCTGGGCCTTTGCTTCAAGTTGAGATAACTAAAAAATTCAGAAATATTTGAAACGTAAGCCACCCATATCTTTTCCCCAAAGTTACCTTACGGGCGGGGCGCTATGACTCACGCCTGTAATCCCAGCACTTCGGGAGGCTGAGGCGGTCAGATCACTTGAGGTCAGGAGACCAGACTGGCCAACATAGTAAAACCTGTCTCTACTAAAAGTCCAAAATTTAGCCGGGCGTGGTGGCGGGCACTTGTAGTCCCAGCTACTCAGGAGGTGAGGCAGGAGAATTGCTTGAACCCAGAAGGCAGAGGTTGCAGTAAGCCAAGATTGCGCCACTGCATTCCAGCCTGAGCGACAGAGGGTGACTCCGTCTCACACACACACAAAAAAGTTACATTACGTTCTGTGATAAATAATGCTTAGGTTATATATAGTATTGTAAGTTTGACCAATGTGTTTGATGATATACATCAGTGATTCTAAGTCTTGGGATCTTTTTAGAAATATAAATTACTGAACCCAAATATGGTCTATTCGGATTCAGTGTCCCTAGAGAGGCCATTAACCCGTTTTGTTTTGTTTTTTTGGTTTTTTTTTTTTTTTTTTGA
>NW_012118376.1:9192755-9193385 GCF_000951035.1 Colobus angolensis palliatus
AAAAAAAAAAAAAAAAAACTTTAACCTTTTAACCCCGTCTCTACTAAAAATACAAAATTATTTTCAAATGTGCAGTTCAGTCACATTAAGTACATTCACATTGTTGGGCAATTGTTACCATCTTCAGAAACTGTACCCATTAAACAAAAACTTATTCCTCCTTCACTCAAACTCTGAAAACTATCATTTTACTTTCTGTCTCTATGAATTTGACTACTGTAGGTACTTCATGTAAGTGGAAACATAACCGTATTTGTCCTTTTGTAATTAGCTTTTTTCACTTAGCATGTCTTCAAAGTTCATTCATGTTGTAGAATGTATCAGAATTTCCTTCTTTTTTAAGGCTGAAAAATATCCCATTATATGTGTATACCACATTTTGCTTATCCATTCATCTGCGATTTTTTTTTTTTTTTTTTTTTTGAGACAAAGTCTTGCTCTGTCACCCAGGCTGGAGTGCAGTGGTACGATCTCGGCTCACTGCAAGCTCCACCTCCCGGGTTAGCGGCAGGAGAATGGCGTGGCGGAAGGAGAATGACATGGCAGCAGGAGAATGGACAGCCTCCCGAGTAGCTGGGATTATAGGCGCCCGCCACCACGCCAGGCTAATTTTTTTGTATTTTTAGTAGA
>NW_012118376.1:9193541-9196345 GCF_000951035.1 Colobus angolensis palliatus
TTCATCTGCGATTTTTTTTTTTTTTTTTTTTTTTGAGACAGAGTCTCGCAGTGACACACCCAGGCTGGATGCCATGGCATGATCTCAGCTCACTGCAACCTCTGCCTCCTTGGTTCAAGTGATTCTCCTACCTCATCCTCCCGAGTAGCTGGGATTATAGGCACCCACCACCACGCCCAGCTAATTTCTGTATTTTTAGTGGAGATGGGGTTTCTCCATGTTGGCCAGGCTGATCTCGAACTCCGGACCTCAGGTGATCCGCCCGCCTTGGCCTCCCAAAGTGCTGGGATTACAAGTGTGAGCCACTGCATCTGGCCCGGTTCAATGCTTTTTAAAAAAATTTCATTTGAGACTCCTTTGACCTATGCCTCATTTAAAAGTGTGTTCAGTTTCCAAGTGTTTGGAAATTTTCCTGTTATTCGACTGTTACTGATTCCTCATTTAATTCCATTGTAGTCAGCACACAGTCTATAATTTCAATTCTTTTATATTTGTGAAATTTATTTATTCATTTATTTATTTTGAGACGGAGTCTCGCTCTGTCACCCAGGCTGGAGTGCAGTGACACGATCTCGGCTTACTGCAAGCTCCGCCTCCCAGGTTATGCCATTCTCCCGCCTCAGCCTCCCGAGTGGCTGGCACTACAGGTGCCCACTACCACACCCAGCTAATTTTTTGTATTTTTAGTAGAGACGGGGTTTCACCGTGATAGTCAGGATGGTCTCGATTTCCTGACCTCGTGATCCGCCCGCCTTGGCTTCCCAAAGTGTTGGGATTACAGGCATGAGCCACCATGCCTGGCCAATTATTTTGTCATCCAGGATATGGTCTGTTGTTCTACAAGCACTTGAAAAGAAAGTGTTCTACTGTTGTTTGGTGGAGTATTCTATGAATGTTGATTAGCTCCTGTTACTCCATATGTGCTATTATGACAAAATACCTTAGTCTGGGTAATTTATAACAACAGAAATTTACTTCTCATGTTCAGGAGGCTCAAAAGTCTAAGATCAAAGTACCAGCAGTTTCGGTGTTTTGTGAGGGCTCAGTCTCTTCTTCCAAGATGGTACTTTGAACGCTGCTTCATCTGAGGGGTTTAACACTGTCCTCACATGGCAGAAGGGCAGAAGGAACCCACTCCCTCAAACCTTTTTTTTTTTTTTGAGACAGAGTCTTGTTCTGTCACCCAGGCTGGAGTGCAGTGGCACAATCTCGGCTCACTGCAACCTCTACCTCCTGGGTTCAAGCCATTCTCCCGTTTCAGCCTCCCAATTAGCTGGGATTATAGGCGCCCACCACCACGCCCAGCTAATTTTTGTATTTTTAGTAGAGACGAGGGTTTGCCATGGCCAGGTTGGCTTCGAACTCCTGACCTCAGGTGATTGGCCCACTTTGGCCTCCCAAAGTGCTGGGATTACAGGAATGCACCATTGTGCCTGGCCCTCAAACCTTTTTTAAGGGCCTTAATCGCATTCATGACGGCTCTGTACTCATGATTTAATCATTTCCTGGAGGCCCTACCTTTTAGTATTGTCACATTGGCAATTTTCAACAGATGAATTTTGAAGGACACAAGTCAGACCATAGCTTACTGCCTTTGGCCCCCCAAATTTATGTCCTACTCTCATGCAAAATACATTTATCAGACGCAGTTGCTCACGCTTGTAATCCCAGCACTCTGTGAGGCTGAGGCAAACGGATCACTTGAGGTCACGAATTCCATGCCAGCCCAGCCAACACGGTGAAACCCTGTCTCTACTAAAAATAAAAAAATTAGCTGAGTGTGGTGGTGTATGCCTATAATCCCAGCTACTTGGAAGCTGAGGCACGAGAATTGCTTGAACCTAGGAGGTGGAAGTTGTTGACAGTGAGCCAAGATCGTACCACTGCACTTCAGCCTGGACAACAAAGGGAGGCACTGTCTCAATAGGCAAAAAACAAAAATACATTTATCCATCCCAAAAGTCTCAACTCATTCCAGCACCAACCCAAAACTATAAAGCCCAGAGTCTCACCTAAATCAGATGTGGATGAGACTCAAGGCATGACTCATCTTGAGGCAAATTCTCCTCCAACTGTGAGCCAGTGAAATCAAATAGATGTGCTTCCAGAACACGATGGGCCAGGAATAGGATTGACATTCTCATCCCAAGAGGGAGAAATAGGCAAGAAAAAAGGAGTAATAGGTCCCAAGTAAGTTAAAAACCCAACAAGGCAAACATTAACTCTTGAAGCTTGAGAATAATTCTTGACTCAGTATCTTGACTTCTGGATGCACTGGGATGGGGGTTGGACCCCAAAGCCCCAGGGCAGCCCTACCCCATGGTTTTGCTGGGCACAGCCAACCCAGCAGCTCTCAGGAGTTGAAGAGAGGTACCTGGACTCTCTCAGGCAGGTATTGCATGCTGATGGTTCTACAGGTCTGAAGTCTCAGGGATGGCCCTGCCCATATAGCTCTGTAACAGCCTTTTATTGTTAGCCTTAGATAGCAGATAACTACCACTGAAGTTTTGTTTTTTGAGACGGAGTCTCGCTCTGTCACCCAGGCTGGAGTGCAATGGCGCGATCTCGGCTCACTGCAAGCTCTGCCTCCTGGGTTCACGCCATTCTGCCTCAGCCTCCCGAGTAGCTGGGACTACAGGCACCTGCCACCAAGACTCGCTAACTTTTTGTATTTTTAGTAAGAGATGGGGTTTCACCATATTAGCCTGGATGGTCTCAATCTCTTGACCTCATGATCTGCCCACCTCAGCCTCCCAAAGTGCTGGGATTACAGGCGTGAGCCATGGCGCCCAGTTTTCGTTTTT
>NW_012118376.1:9200035-9201513 GCF_000951035.1 Colobus angolensis palliatus
AAAAATTAGCCAGGTGTGGTGGCAGATGCCTGTAATTCCAGCTACTCAGCAGGCTAAGGCAGGAGAATCGCTTGAACCCAGGAGGAGGTTGCAGTGAGCCGAGATCATGCCACTGCACTCCAGCCTGGGCTACAGAGTGAGACTCCGTCTGAAAAAAGAAAAAAAGGAAAATCAAGACCTTAAGCATTAAGTATACACACATTCCAGATATATACAAACAGACCAATATTAAACATTGAATTATTTCATCAAGAACAAAAACTAGCTGAAAGTTAAGTCAAACTGTATAATAACATCATCAAATAGTTGGCCGGGCGCAGTGGCTCATGCCTGTAAGCCCAGCACTTTGGGAGGCTAAGGTGGATGGATCACCTAAAGGTGAGGGGTTTGAGACCAGCCTAGCCAACATAGTGAAAACCTGTCTCTACTAAAAATTAAAAAATTAGCTGGGTGTGGTGGTGGGCGCCCGTAATCCCAGCTACTCAGGAGGCTGAGACAGGAGAATTGCTTGAACCAGGAGGCAGAGGTTGCAGTGAGCTGAGATTGAGTCATTTCATTCCACCCGGGGCAACAAGAGTGAAACTCCATCTCAAAAAACAAAGAAAGTACTTTACTTTTCTTGCTAGTTTATATAAATGTTACCTGGAACACATGTTGAATAACAGTAGTAATTTTTATCTCCATCTGTAGGTTTTGTCGTATGATCTTTATCCTGTCTGAGTTTTCCATACTGTCCAAATCAATCTTCTGTTTGTTCTTTTCAGTCTGTATTTCTAAAAGCTTACTTTCTGAAGCTTGTTTTAATTCTGTTAGGTTAAAAATAAAATACCATATATAATACCTCTACAAACTAGGATCTTGAAAAATTATGAAGCAGATCACTTCTTGGTTATTTTAGTCAAGAGAAAAATTTTAATGAGCAGCATTTTAGGTTGCAATTTTATTATGATCTGAAAATGACTTCCCTGGTGCAAAATAACAATATTTTAATTTTATACTTAGCAATGCCCTTAGTGAAATGTTCCAGGTATTTCTGTATGACAATAACAGCTGTCTACAGATATTTCAAGTGGTATCATGTATCGAGGGCTTATTTTGGGTTGCCAAAACAGGTAGGAAATACATATATCTTTTCCCTCTTTAATTACAAAAATGAAACATATAAACATTTATTTTATTATTATTATTATTTTGGAGATGAAGTCTTACTCTGTCACCTAGGCTGGAGTGCAGTGGTGCGATCTCGGCTCACTGCAGCCTCCGCCTCCCGGGAGTTCAAGTGATTCTCCTGCCTTAGTGTCCTGAATAGCTGGGATTACAGGCACCCGCTACGACACCTGGCTAATGTTTGTGTTTTTAGTATAGACAAGGGTTTTGCCACATTGGCTGGGCTGGTCTCCAACTCCGGATCTCAAGTGATCCACCCGCCTTGGCCTCCCAAAGTGCTGGGATTATAGGCATGAGCCACCGTGCCCAAC
>NW_012118376.1:9202243-9203247 GCF_000951035.1 Colobus angolensis palliatus
TGAATCCAGGAGGCAGAGGTTGCAGTGAGCCAAGACTGCACCACGGCACTCTAGCCTGGGTAACAGAGTGAGACAGCATCTCACAAAAAAAAAAAAAAAAGGCCAGGCGCGGTGGCTCACGCCTGTAATCCCAGCACTTTGGGAGGCCAAGGTGGACGGATCACCTGAGGTCAGGAGTTTCGAGACCAGCCCAGCCAACATGACGAAACCCCATCTCCACGAAAAATACAAAAATTAGCTGGGCATGGTGGCACGTGCCTATGAATCCCAGCTACTCAGGAAGCTGAGGCAGGAGAATCACTTGAACCCAGAGGCAGAGGTTGCAGTAAGCCAAGATTGCACCACTGCACTCTAGCCTGGGCAACAAGAGTGAAACTCTGTCTCAGGAAAAATAAAGTAAGATTCCCCTCTCCAGGGATAAACATCATCAACCATTTTTTGTATTACTGGAAATAGTCTAAGAATTAAACTACTTGGAAATATAAATGGATGTATTTCAGGGGCCTGTTCTTCAACATTAATGTATTAAACGAGGTTGGAATACAGTGGAAAAAATGAATCATCAAAAGGGTATAGCCTGAGCATGGGTGGCTCATTCTTATAATCCCAACACTTTGGAAGGCTGAGGCAGGAGGATCGCTATAAGTTCAAGACCACCCTGGGCAACATAGCAAGACCCTGATTCTACTTAAAAAAACGTGGGGGGAATAAATAAGATGACCAATACTACTACTGACCCTGAGATTATTTGCTAACAGGCAAATCTATATAATGTTTACAAATGACAAATCTGAGCAGGGTGCAGTGACTCACACCTGTAATCAGCACTGTGGGAGGCTGAGGAGGGTGGATCACCTGAGGTCAGGAGTTGGAGACCAATCTGGCCAACATGGTGAAACCTGTCTCTACTAAAAGTATAAATTAGCGGGGCATGGTGGCAGGTGCCTGTAATCCTGGCTACTCAGGAGGCTGAGGTAGAAGAACTGCTTGAACCCGGGAGGCAG
>NW_012118376.1:9207217-9208773 GCF_000951035.1 Colobus angolensis palliatus
GCCAGGATGGTCTCGATCTCCTGACCTCGTGATCCGCCCATCTCGGCCTCCCAAAGTGCTGGGATTACAGGCGTGAGCCACCGCGCCCAGCCGAACCCAGGAGTTCTATGCCAGCCTGTGTAACATGGTGAACCCTGTCTCTAGAGAAAAATAAACTTAAGAAATCTACAGAAAAAAAACAATTAGCCAGGCATGGTGGCATGCACCTGTAGTCCTAACTATCAGGGATACTGAGGTGAAAGCATAGCCTGAGTCCAGGAAGTCGAGGCTGTAGCACGCCATGAGCATGTCTCCAGCCTGAGTAACAGAACAAGACCCTGTCTCAAAAAACAAAGAGAGAGGCCAGTCACAGTGGTTTACACCTATAATCCCAGCACTCTGGGAGGTGGAGGCGGGCAGAACACCTGAGGTGAGGAGTTCGAGACCAGCCTGGACAATATGGTGAAACCCTGTCTCTACTAAAAATACAAAAATTAGCCAGGTGTGGTAGCATGCCTGTAATCCCAGCTACTTGGGAGGCTGAGGCAGAAGAATGGCTTGAATCCAGGAGACAAAGGTTATAGTGAGCCAAGATCATGCCACTGCACTTCAGCTTGGACAGTAGAGCGAGACTATTTCAAAACAAAAACAAACAAACAAAGGCTGGGTATGGTGGCTCACGCCTGTAATCCCAACACTTTGGGAGGCAGAGGTGGGTGAATCACAAGATCAGGAGTTCAAGACTAGCCTGGCTAAGATGGTGAAACCCCGTCTCTACTAAAAATACAAAAAATTAGCCAGGCATGCTGGTTGGCGCCTGTAATCCCAGCTACTCGGGAAGCTGAGGCAGATAATTTCTTGAATCCAGGAGGCAGAGGTTGCAGTGAGCCAAGACTGCACCACGGCACTCTAGCCTGGGTAACAGAGTGAGACAGCATCTCACAAAAAAAAAAGATAAAGGAAAAAAAAGAAATACAGGCCAGGTGCAGTAGCTCATGCCTGTAATCCTAGCACTTTGGGAAGCCAAGGCAGGAGCATCACTGAGAGCAGAAGTTCAAGACAAACCTGGGTAACACAGCAAGATTCTATGTCAACAAAAAATAAAAAAGTTAGCCAGGCATGGTGGAGTACACTTGTATTCCCAGCTATTTGGGAGCTGAGGTGGGAGGATGGCTTGAGCCCAGGAGGTCAAAGCTGCAATGACCTGCAATGAACTATGATCACGCCACTGCACTCCAGCCTGGGTGACACAGCAAGACCCTTTCTCACCAAAAGAAGAAGAAAGAAAAGAAAAAAAAAAAAAAGCTTTGAAGACTGATTATCTTTTGATGGAAAATAAAAAAATTTAACTTTTCCTTTGCATACCTTTGTTTCCAAATGTTCTACAGTATGCATTGCCTTTGATACAAACATTTAAACAGTTTCAATGCAAAAAACCATCTCATGTCATGATAAATTAAGTGAAAAGGCTGTAGATCCATACATATCATCTTATCATTTAGAAATTATATATATGGGCCGGGCGCGGTGGCTCAAGCCTGTAATCCCAGCACTTTGGGAGGCCGAGACGGGCGGAT
>NW_012118376.1:9209763-9212914 GCF_000951035.1 Colobus angolensis palliatus
GTAAACTCGGGAGACAGAGCTTGCAGTGAGCCAAGATCGCACCACTGCACTCCAGCCTGGGTGACAGAGCAAGACTCCGTCTCAAAAAAATGCAAAAATTAGCTGGGCGTGGTGGTGGGTGCCTGTAGTCCCAGCTACTCAGGAGGCTGAGGCAGGAGAATCACTTGAATTCGGGAGGCAGAGGTTACAGTGAGCCAAGATAGTTCACTGCACTCCACCTGGGTGATAGAGCAAGACTCTGTCTCAAAAAAAGCAAACAACAAACGACAATAAAGTTCTAAAACAATGAGAAGAAATAGAACAAAATGTACTTTATATCACTTTTTAAGCTGCCATGTCAAAAATTTAAAGAAATTTTGAAAGTCAGAAATTACAAAATTTCTCAGTGGCTAAAGATCTGGCCTTATCAATCTATAAAGTAAGCAAAATGTGTTCTGCCAAAAAAAAGTGTTTTACATACGTAATCTCTTCTTTCTAATATCAAGCAGTTTTTCCTCTAAATCCCAAGATTCCTGTTATTAAAAATAAAAAAGTTAAAGCACATTACTGTAGGTAAGGACAAACTTGTAATACTTAAATCACTGAGTTTTATCTACTAGCCTTAGTTATCTAAAAGTTCCAGTTTTCAGTTCCTCTATTTCCACACAACAAAAGGAAGACAGTAAATTAACTTATAAGTAGATAATGTTCAACATTAGTCAGAAATAATAGAATTTTGAAAAAAAGAACTTGAGGACAGTGAATTCCAATCATAGCATTCCCTTTGGACAATCCTATTTAATCATATACATTACAGTTACCAGCAAGAAGTTGAGAGTAAAATCATGAGAATGCATAATCAGCCTAATGTGTAAGTTTACCTGCTGTGATTTCATTATTAATTTATTTAGCTCTAATAGGTGTTTCATGTTATCCATGAGCACACTGAAAAGGAAACAAAAAGATGATTTATTAAGGTTATTTGTAACTTAATTAAAAATACCTGTCATTAATGAAGGAATCAAATGAGTGAAAACTTACTTTCATTAAATCCACCATACACTTGGATAAAAAGTCAGTTTAACAAAATAAATCTGGAAAAGCTTGATGTAATCCAAATTTCTGTTGAAATTAGAGATGCATTTCCCTAGAAAAATGTTTGGTCACAGATATTGAAGAATACCAAATTTTAAAATGTGGGAACATCTGTAAAAATTTCATATTTAGAGAGGAAACATCCTAATAACTTCCTAACAAGCTGCTTTTGTTTTGAATTTATTTTTTAGAGCAATTTTAGTTTCACAGCAAAACTGAGTGGAAGGTACAGAGATTTCTCATATACACCCTGCCCCAGACACATGCACAGCCTCTCCCATTATCAACATCCCCTACCAAAGTGGCACATTTGTTACAGTCAGCAAACCTATATCGACACATCATTGTTACCCAAAGTCCAGATTTTACATCAAGGTGCACTCTTGCTTGTGTATATTCTATGGGTTTGTTTTTTGTGACAGGGTCTCGCTCTGCCACCCAGGCTGGAGTGCAGTGGCACAATCACAACCTCAACCTCCTGGGCTTAAGCGATCATCCTGCCTCAGCCTCTGAAGCAGCTGGGATTATAGGCACATACTACCATGTCCCACTAATTTTTAAATTTTTTGTAGACATGAGGTCTCCCTATATTGCCCAGACTGGTCTGGAACTCCAGGGTTGAAGCAATCCTCCCTCTTCAGCCTCCCAAAGTAGTAGGATTATAGACATGAGCTACTGAGGTCCCGCCCATTCTCTGGGTTTTGACATATGTATAATTACATGTATCCACCATTACTGCAGCATGTAGAATAGTTTCAAGGAATAAACTGCTTTTTACCTCTACTTTGACAAATATTTTTGAGTACTTACTACATGCTTTCAAGAACTATGCCAGGTGCCAGGAATGTAAAATAAAATAAAACACAGTATCTGTTTTCAAAGAGGAAAGAATCTAGTGGAGGAGAAAAATAAATCCACAATCATACTGTAGTGCAGTAACAAACATGAACCAAAGTTATGCACAAGGTGGAATAAAGACATAAAGTAACTACCTAGATCAAGTAGTTTGGTATGGTGGGAGGAAAAGGATATGGAATAAGACTGGGCAGAGCAGTGGCTCTTATACTTCAGAGTGCCACAGTCACATGGGAGTCTTGTTAAGTAAGGATTCCTAGTTCCCAAACTTCAGATATGCTGATTCAAGGCCCAGTTCAGTGGCTCATGCCTGTAATCCCGGCACACTGGGAGGCTGAGGCAGGAAGACTGCTTGAGTTCAGGAGTTTGAGACCTGGGCAATATAGCAAGACTACATCTCTATTTAAAAAAAAAAAAAAAGCCAGGTACAGTGGATCCCTTGAAGTCAGGAGTTCGAGATTAGCCTGGCCAGCATGGCAAAACCCCATCTCTACTAAAAATACAAAAATTAGCCAGGTGTGATGGTGTGTGCCTGTAATCCCATCTACTCAGGAGGCCGAGGTAGGAGAATTGCTTGAACCCGGGAGGCAGAGGTTGCAGTGAGTCAAGATCATGCCACTGCACTCCAGCCTGGATGACAGAGCAAGATTCCGCCTAAAAAAAAAAAAAAAAAGATATGCTGATTCAGAAAGTTTGGGATAGGACCAACAACGTGATCATTATAATAGACATTATTCTGATAATCAGCCAGGTGTGAAAAACACTGTAGAAGCAACTAACTGAGAAGGCCAAAAGGGGGAATCTGCACAAACCTGGGAGAGGTGAACTCATTTTTTTTTTACTATTTACAGCTATATTTGGTTGTCTTAAAAGATAAATTTAGGCATATTAAAATGTAACAACTTTATTTTACCAGACAATTCATGCATCTGGCAGCACAGGATTATAAGCTGTTTAGTGCTCTACTGTGGGAGTCGAGTGAGGAAGCTTTTATAAGGTGTTCATAGAAGACAGACAGAAAATATAATTGGTTGGTTAAAGTGGAACATCTCTAGGAAGAGGTTAGTTGGCAGTTTCTCATTGGGTAAGCTTAAGCTCCATTTTACTGTTAACAACAGGCTTACATAGGAACCCCAAGGTGCTGGAGCTTAAGGCTAAAGATGGTTCAGCCTAATGGCATTCCAGTTGTATCCCAATTAATTTTTTTTTTTTTTTTTTTTTT
>NW_012118376.1:9213165-9239812 GCF_000951035.1 Colobus angolensis palliatus
AGGCTGGTCTCGAACTCCTGACCTCAGGTGATCCGCCTGCCTCGGCCTCCCAAAGTGCTGGGATTACAGGCTTGAGCCACCGCGCCCGGCCTTTTTTTTTTTTTTTTTTTGAGACAGAGTCTCACTCTGTTGCCCAGGCAGGAGTGCAGTGGTGCAATCTCAGCTCACTGCAACCTCTGCCTCCTGGGTTCAAGCAATTTTCCTGCCTTAGCCTCCCGGGTAGCTGGGATTACAGGTGCCTGCCACCACGCCCGGCTAATTTTTGCATTTTTAGTAGAGATGGGGTTTTACCACGTTGGCCAGGCTGGTCTCAAACTTCTGACCTCAGAAGATCTGCCTGCCTCAGCCTCCCAAAGTGCTGGGATTATAGGCGTGAACCACTGTGCCAGGTCTGACCCTTCTGTTGTTTTTTGGTGTCAAGAGTGAAACTGGCCCAATTGTCCCACAGAACTGGTGTTTATGATTTCTTTTGAATAAACAGAAACTGACCCTCCCAGTATTAAAACTTGAGAAAGTTACACTTGTCTTATCTGAGTTCCTTTCTCAGGAAACCAACCATCAGGTCTCCCAGATAGTATCAAGGAACTGAAACTTACAAGATCACACCCTCTGGACAATAAGAATCGACCCCTCACCCATCAAGACTGCCTAACTAACTACCTGCTTCCTATTGACTAACTCCTCTTCCTTAGCCCTCCCTAATTCCTGTTTTCCCATACATGGTTACATATCTTCCCTGCTATAAAAACCCTTAATTTGGCAGAGTGTGGTGGTTCATGCCTGTAATCTCAGCACTTTGGAAGGCCAACGCAGGTGGATCACTTTGAGCTCAGGAGTTCGCGACCAGCCTGGGCAACAAGGCAAAACTCCATCTCTACAAAAAATACAAAAATTAGCCAGGTGCAGTGGCGTGCGCCTGTAGTCCCAGCTACTTGGGAGGCTGAAGTGGATTGCTTGAACCTGGGAGGTTGAGGCTGCAGTGAGCCAGGATCACGCCACTGCACTCCAGCCTGAGCAACAGAGTGAGGCCCTATCTCAACAAAACAAGACAAAACAAAACACCCTAGATGGACTTAATTTTAGTCCATCTAGGAGATGAGACTGATCTCCCCTTTCCTTGGCTATAGTACTCAAAGCCTTCTTCTTGACAATACTCATGTCAGTGATTACATTTCTGTGCAGCAAGAAACAGAACCTAGACTGAATCCCTGACACTTCAGTAACAATATGATGAATCTGTCCTGATGTTCTGCACCCCACACCTTAAACTCAATAATGTTCTTCTTTTTTTTTCCTGAGATGGGGTCTCACTATTGCCCAGGCTAAGGTGCTGTGGCAAGATCACAGCTTACTGCAGCCCGATGACCTCCTAGAATCAAGACAGGAGGCTGATCCTCTCCCCTCAGCCTCTAGAGTAGCTAGGACTACTGGTGGCTCCACCATGCCTGGCTTAATTTTTAAAATGTTTTTGTTGAGCTGAGGCCTCCCTATGTTGCCCAGGCTGATCTCAAATGCCTGGGCTCAATCCATACTCCTGCCTCAGGCTCCCAAAGTGTTGGGATTATAGGCATGAGCCTCTGTACCCAGGCTAAACTCTCCTTTTATGGGAGAGAAAAAGTTATGAGTGTTCAAATTCAGATTTTTTGATTTATGTAATCCTGGATTTAGCTGGAATATGGGGAAAACGTGTATCAGTGTGGGCTAAGATACTCAAGTTAAAAGTGCCTAGATCCAGACCAGCCTGGTCAACATAGTAAAACCCCGTCTCTACGAAAAAAACAAAAATTACCCGGGTGTTGTGGCAGGTACCTGTAATCCCAGCTATTCAGGAGGCTGAGGCATGAGAATCGCTTGAACCCGAGAGGTGGAGGTTGGAGTGAACTACACTCCAGCCTGAGTGACAGAGCAAGACTCTGTCTCCAAAAAAAAAAAAAAAAAGTGCTTAAACCCATCTTGGAATTTTTCTGGTGCTCAAGGGAAGAAGGGGCTATTTTATCACAAGAGCTTTGAGAGATAAGACCTCTGAGGCCAGATATCAGGATACAGAAGACCTGACCTGCTAGTCTTTACATTACATCCTTTGGGAAATTGTTTGATCCGAACAAGCTCATCTCTACCAATAAAAAATGAGGAGTATATTTCCTATCTCATTGGGTTTTGGATGGATTAAATGAGATAGCCCTGTTCCTAATTTATAGTAAATACTGAAAAAAAATGAACTTTTAAAGCTTTCCCTTAAATTTTTCCAATCTTCTGGATAAACTCTTCTGCTTCTTACAGTTACAATCCATATAGAACAAAATATCATTAGAACTATAGAAGTTGCTGTAATTCTGGGGAGGGCCTACAAAAATTTCATCACTTTCCTTATTCCCCAGATAAAGGTAGTTGGCAGTAATAATTTTTTAAAATTCACAAAACTAAAGTCACTATGCAGATTCCATCCTTACTGAATCCAGAGAAAAAGAAAATCATACCTAGACTGGGGGCTAATTTTCTCCAGGTTTTTTTTAAGTGCAGCTGAAAGTCTCATCCTATGAGAGGGAAAAAGCTTGCATTATAAAACATGGATAACATTTGTGGTACATTAAAAAAATTCCAAACATGACAAAGATTGATTTCCCTTCAAATATACATAAAACAGAAGTAGGTTTCAAAATATTATTACATGAGAAATACTTTGAGAAATAAAACATAGAAATATGAAATAACACCAAGATGTATAGGGCTGTTGCATGTGGGTATACACTGCCAGAATGAGGGGCCAGGTAAATCTGAAACCTGGCCTGAGCTGAATGAGTTCTCTGAACCATCTACTTTCAGTGGAAGGATTAAGCCACTAAAAAGATCAGGGTGGGCCTGAAAGGAAGAACTTAGGGAATACAAAACCATATATGACTATAAACTTTAAAACATTTTTTTTTTTTGACAGGGAGTCTTGCTCTGTCGCCCAGGATGGAGTATATAGTGGCGTGATCTCGGCTCACTGCAACCTCTGCCTCCCAGGTTTAAGTGATTCTCCTGCCTCAGCCTCCCTAGCAGCTGGGATTATAGGCATATGCCACCACACCCGGCTAATTTTTGTATTTTTAGTAGAGACAGGGTTTTGCCATGTTGGCCAGGCTGGTCTTGAACTCCTGACCTCAGATGATCCACATGCCTTGGCCTCCCGAAGTGCTGGGATTACAGGCGCGTGCCACTGCACCCAGCCATGTTAGGTGTATTAAATGCATTTTTCACTTACCATATTTTCAATTTACAATGGGTTTATCAGGACTTAATCCCATTGCAAATTGAGAAGCATCTGTAATGCAAATTTTCTCCCAGGGCCCAAAATTTGTGTGACCAGGCTGGGTTTGTGCAATCCCAGCATTTGGGGAAGGCTGAGGCAAGAAGATTGCTTGAGCCTAGGAGTTCAAGACCAGCCTGGGCACAGTGAAACCCCCTCTCTATAAAAAATTTTAAAAATTAGCCAAGCGTGGTTGTGCATGCCTGTAGTCCCAGCTGCTCCAGAGGCTGAGGCAGGAGGACTACTTGAGCCTGGGAATTTGAGGCTACAGTGAGCAGTGATCATGTTGCTGTACTCCAGCGTGGGCAAGAGTGAGACCTTGTCAAATTAAAAAACAGTAATAATAATAAAATTTTTGTGTGACCATTATCTAATCATCACTGTGCTTGACTAATTCATTCAGCCCAGTTAAAAGATTCCCTCCACTTTGCCCTCATACTCATTTTGCATTCAGTTCACAATGCTTATATTTAAAATGTAATAATTACCTGTCTAATGCAAGCTTTTTTATCTCAAAAGAAATTTTCACCTCTTCAATTTCATTTTCCAGGTCTTCAATTTTACTATCAAAGAAACATGAGCAAAAGAATATCAGCAATATCAGAAAAAGACATTATTGAAATAAATGTATGAAGTAAGCCCTTAAAAAAGTAAAACACCTCTATCTAAATAGAAGTGTTCTACAGGCTCAATATACCAATGTGTATTTACACATTTAGCAAGCTAATGCCCCTGAGCTACTTCACTCAGTATCTTATAAAAAGGGAGGCCAGAAAGTTCTAACGTGATCACTTGTGTACATATAAATCTCCATCCCAAATTAACAACTTCCCAATATATGCATCACAAGTTATCTGGAAAAATAAAGGAAAGGAAAAAGAAAAACAATATTATAGCATAAAAAATGAGATTATGACCAGGCTCAGTGGCTCTCGCCTACAATCCCAGAACTCTGGGAGGCCAAGGTGGAGGATTACTTGAGGCCAGGAATTTGAGAACAGCCTGGGCAACAAAGTGAGGCCCCATCTCTACAAAATTTTTTTTTTTTTAGGTGGAGTTTCGCTCTTGTTGCCCAGGCTGGAGTGCAATGGTGTGATCTCAGCTCACCGCAAACTCTGCCTCCTGGGTTCAAGCAATTCTCCTGCCTTAGCTTCCCAAGTAGCTGGGATTACAGGCATGCGCCACCACACCCAGTTAATTTTGTATTTCTAGTAGAGACGGGGTTTCTCCATGTTGGTCAGGCTGGTCTTGAACTCCCGACCTCAGGTGATCCACCCACCTAGGCCTCCCAAAGTGCTGGGATTACAAGCATGAGTTACCGTGCCCGGCCCCAAAATATTTTTTAAAAAAAAGTCAGGTTTGGTACAATGAGCCTGTAGTTCCAGCTACTCAGGAGGCTGAGGCCAGTGGATCCCTTGAACCCAGGAGGTCGTGGCTTCAATGAACTATGATCACATCACTGTACTCCAGCCTGCGTGATAGTGAGACTCCATCTCTAACAACGAAATAATAGAAAATATGATTAAATCTTAGTAAAGAACAAAAACAAAATTTTTAAATATAACATACGCTTCGATTTGCTTTTCTTGCATAATTTGTTCTGGAGCTTTTTCTTCATCTGCAAATAAACAATTTTTTGAAGTTACTAACATTTTAGAAAGGTGCTGTCCAAAAGGAATATAATATAAGCCACATTTACATCATTTAAAATGTCATTTCCACATTACAGAAAAGAAACAGTGAAATTTAATTTTAATATGCTTATTTAACCCAATAGATCAAAAATATTATTTCAATGTGCAGTCAGTTTAACATTACTAATGATATATTTCACATTATTCTGTCTGTATTTTTCATTTACGGCCCATCTCAATGATGACTAACCACATTGCTTGAGTCCAGGAGTTTGAGACCAGCCTGGGAGACACAGCGAAACTCTGTCTCTACAGAAAATTAGCCAGGCACGATAGTGCATGCCTGTAGTCCCAGCTACTCGGGAGGCTGAGGTGGGAGGATCGATTGAGCCCACGAGGTGGGGGTTGCAGTGAGCCAAAATCTTACTAGCTACACTCCAGCCTGGGTCGCTGAGCGAGATCATCTCACTATGATGATGGAAATGTTTCATATCTATGCTACCCCATAGGGTAGCCACTGGTCACATGTGGCAACTGAGCATTTGATATACACTTAATTTTAAATTTTATTTCATTTTAATTAGCTTTAAAAAGCCACATGTGTAGCCAGCAGTGGTGGCTCACACCTGTAATCCCAGTACTTTGGGAGGCCGAGGCAGGTGGATCACCTGAGGTCAGGAGTTAAGAGACCAGCCTGGCCAACATGGTGAAACCCCGTCTCTACTAAAAATACAAAAAATTAGCCAGGTGTGGTGGCAGGTGCCTGTTTTCCCAGCTACCCGGGAGGCTGAGGCAAGAGAATCCCTTGAACCCAGGAGGCGGAGGTTGCACTGAGCCGAGATCGAGTCATTGCACTCCAGCATGAGGGACAAGAGCAAGACTCCATCTCAAAAAAAAAAAAAGCCACTTGTGGCTAGTGGTTACCCCATTGGACAACACAACTCTAGAAGACAATTCCACAGTAACAAAAATCAAATTGGTGATTGCTGGAGGAAAGGGTGGGGACTGACTGTGAAGCGGCACATGGGATTATTTTGGTATGAAAATGTTCTGGCCGGGCACAGTGGCTCACACCTGTAATCCCAACACTTTGGGAGGCCGAGGTGGGTAAATCACGAGGTCAGTTCAAGATCCACCTGGCCAAGGTGGTGAAACCCCGTCTCTACTAAAAATACAAAAATTAGCTGGCCATGGTGGCAGGCGCCTGTAATCCCAGCTACTTGAGAGGCTGAAGCGGTGAACCCGGGAGGCAGAGGTTGCAGTGAGCCGAGATCTCGCCACTGCACTCCAAGACTCCATCCAAAAAAAAGAAAAAAGAAAAAAAGAAAATGTTCTGTATCTTTTTTCATTTTGGGGAGACAGGGTCTCCTGTTATCCAGGCTGGAGTGCAGTGGTGTGATCTTGGCTTACTGCAGCCTTGATATTCCAGGTTCAACCAATCCTCCTACCCCAGCTGGGTGGGACTACAGGCACATGGTACCACATCTGGCCAATTCAATTTTTTAGAGATGGGGTCTCACTATGTTTCCCAGGCTGGTTGTCCTGGGCTCAAGCAATCATCTCGTCTTGGCCCCTCAAAGTGCTGGGATTACAGATAATGACCCACCACGCTCAGCTGAAAATGTTCTATATCTTGATTGTGGTAGT
The DNA here is from genome assembly GCF_000951035.1 of Colobus angolensis palliatus. Lineage (NCBI taxonomy): Eukaryota > Metazoa > Chordata > Mammalia > Primates > Cercopithecidae > Colobus > Colobus angolensis. Next base: position 9,219,736 of record NW_012118376.1, read on the forward strand.
GATTATACAGATTTAGAAATTTGTCAAAACTCATCAAATTGTACCCTTTAAAATAGATCCCTTTATTGTAAAAAACAATCCTTTAACCAATAAAGTCTCAGTCATATATACATATATATATATATTTTTTAAACAGTAAAAGAATCAATACTTATTTCTCTATTGATTGCTTGACAGTCTCACTCTATTGCCCAGTGGAGTGGAGTACAGTACAGTGACTCAATCACTTGAGCCCAGGAGTTGGATGCTGCAGTGAGTCCCAGCTGGGACTACAGGTATGTATCACCATATCCAGTTAAGTTTTTTCATTTTTGTAGGGACGAAGTCTCACTTTGTTGCCCAGGCCAATCTCAAACTCTTAGCTTCAAGTGATCTTCCTGTATTGACCTCTAAAAGAGCAGATAGTCAATTTTAGATAAACATCTTCTTTCAAAGGCTACAACTAAACGTCCTGTGACCTGCCTTACATCTGTCTTCTCCTAGGTACAGAAATTCTACAATGTTAACTAAATCTAGGTTTTGGATGTCATAATCCCTTAAAAATGGTACTAGCGGCCGGGCGCGGTGGCTCAAGCCTGTAATCCTAGCACTTTGGGAGGCCGAGACGGGCGGATCACGAGGTCAGGAGATCGAGACCATCCTGGCTAACACAGTGAAACCCCGTCTCTACTAAAAATACAAAAACTAGCCGGGCGAGGTGGCGGGCGCCTGTAGTCCCAGCTACTCGGGAGGCTGAGGCAGGAGAATGGCGTAAAGCTGGGAGGCGGAGCTTGCAGTGAGCTGAGATCCGGCCACTGCACTCCAGTCCGGGCGACAGAGCAAGACTCCGTCTCAAAAAAAAAAAAAAAAAAAAAAATGGTACTAGCTATACGGAGAACAAAAAGACTATTGGAATGTAAACTCTTCTCATTTGGATCTGAGCTCTGAAATCATCTTCTTAGAGAAGTCATCCCTATGAAAAGAAGCCCCTCCCTCTTACCATGCCTTTGTTTCTTTCACCATACTTACCATACTTCATAAATATCTTGCATGTTTACCAGTTTTGCTACACTAGAACATATATAAACAATTTTTGGTAAAGTTAATTTTATTTTTCCTTGAGAACTGTTAATCATCAAATTCACAAAATCTTATTTGAGGCCAGGTGTGGTGGCAAAACCCTGTTTCTACAAAAAAATACAGAAAATTAGTCAGGCACGGTAGCATGTGCCTGTGGTCCCAGTTACTTGGGAGGCTGAGGTGGGAGGACTGCTGGAGCCCAGGAGGCTGAGGCTGCAGTAAACCGGAGATTGCGCCACTGCATTCCAGCCTGGGTGACAGCAAGATCCTGTCTCAAAAAACCAAACAAACAACAAAACCCTAATTTGAAAATGAAAATACTTACTTGCATCAATCATTGATTTATATTCTAAGAGCTGTTGTTTTGTCTGCGCTCTCAGCCTGAAAACAGATAAAGAGAACATAAAGTCACATATTTATTAAGGTTTTACTCATTACCGTATGACAAATCAACTCATTCTTTTTCGGAAGCTGATATCACAAAATAAATACAAATAATTAAACTCATAATTACAAACTTCTAATTTGGCCCCATTTTATTTAAAATGGGTATAAAGAACTTCAAGGCCTCAGAGGAAGACACAAAATGGAATACACTGGGAAAACAGCATCTGTGAGAAAAAGTTAAAAAATTGGCATTTAAGATTATTTTTAATAGGCCAGACTGAACTAAGGATGCAATACAAAGAACAGACCAAAATGATTAAACCCCAAACCACTGTAATTATTTACAAATACAGATGTTATCAGGAGATACAGAAAAATAACAAAGATACTAATCCTTGGATTCACATAGTTTTTCAGTTGTTCTATAAATCCAAAAATCATACATAAGTAGAAAAACAATGAGTAAATGGCAATTTAAGATGACAGCAAGGGTAAGGAGGAAAAAGCAATAAAAAAGAAATAGGTATGTTTTCATTATTCAAAACATTTAAAAAAGAAAAAAAGGTAATTAAAAAAAATTTTTTTTTTTGAGTCAAGAGTCTCGCTCTGTTGCCCAGGCTGGAGTGCAATGGCACAATCTTTGGCTCACTGCAACCTCTGCCTCCCGGGTTCAACCAATTCTCTTGCCTCAGCCTCCTGAGTAGCTAGGATTACAGGAGCCTGCCACCACCGCCCAGCTAATTTTTGTATTTTTAGTAGAGACGGGGTTTCACCATATTGGCCAGGCTGGTCTCGAACTCCTTACCTCGTGATTTGCCCACCTCAGCCTCCCAAATAAATTATATTTACAAAATAGTTCACACTTGCATGACAGTTTCATAATTCCGAAACTTTTGACTTTATTTTCTTATTTATTTATATTTCCTGAGACAGAGTCTTGCTCTGTCACTCAGGCTGGAGTGCAGTGGCACGATCTCGGCTCAATGCAACCTCTGCCTCCTGGGTTCAAGTGATTCTCCTGCCTCAGCCTCCCAAGTAGTTAGGATTACAGGTGCGCGCCACCACGCCCAGCTAATTTTTGTATTTTTAGTAGAGACGGGGTTTCACCATGTTGGCCATGGTTGGCCAGGCTGGTTTGAACTCCTGACTTCACGTGATCCATCCGCCTGGGCCTCCCAAAGTGTTGAGATTACAGGCGTGAGCCACCGCGCCCGACCCATAATGACTTTTTTAAAACTACCTTTTTTTACGATACAGAACAGAGGAACGCACATTTTTTTCTGTAAAGGACCTGATGGCAAATTTTTTAGGGTTTGAGTCACATGGTCTCTGTTTCAGCTACTCAATTCCACCCTTGTGCAGGAAAGTTGTATTCCAATAAAACTATTTATGGAAACTGAAATTTTCTGATAGAGTTCATGTATTATGAAATATTTTTATGATCTTTTCCCTGCAACCACTTAAACATAAAAACTATTCTTAGCTTGAGTGGTCACACAAAAATAGGCAGTTAGGCAGATTTGGCCCAGGACCTTCTCTTGCTCACTGGTTTGGAAGAGGGATGTCCCTTCTCATCGAATCTTCCCCAGCAACCGCTTAGTGGAAAAGTATAAACATCATCCGCTTAGTAGAATATATAACATATAAAGCTTCTGGGTTACGAAGGGGTCGTGGTTCTAAAAGAAAAGGTAGGGACACCTTCCTTCCAATTTAGCTCTGGCATTCAACTTGCCTGTAAACCAGGGGGGGGGCGGGGAAACAGGAAGAGAAATTACAGCTTCTAAGGACTTTCCAAGGGCCCGGGGCACTGTGCTCAACACTTTCCTAGACTGTCTCATTTAACCCTTATAACCTCTCTACCAGGGGGTAATTTTTCTCTCCTTTTCGCTGATGAAGAAAGAACTTCAAGAGTTTAAGTGAATGAGGTTGTCACGGAGACATGACGTGACAGAGCGTGAATTCGAACCCTAGCCCTTCTGAGCAAAGGGCGGAGTTCCGGGCCACAACGCCCACTTGGTCCCGGCTGAGGTGGCCAAAGGGAACAACCTGAGGAGCAGGCTTATGCGGTCCTCGCTACGCGCCGCCTGGGCGCCGGCGACCTGCGGCGGCCCGCCTGCCCCGCCTTCCTCTCCGGAGTCCGCGGGCTCGTCGGCGGCTTGCATCTGGGGCTGTTCCTCCATTGCTGGCTGAGGGGAAAGGCTACCACTCAGCAGGAAAAGGCCGTTCAGAAGACGTCGCTTTTCCCGCCACTAAATGGACGCCGGGAAAAGGCCCGAGGGCCCCGCCTCTTCCGCCCAGGGCCCCACCCTTTCCGCCTGGGTTTTCGGTTGCCGGGGCTAGTTGTCGCTCCTCTTTCATCCGGGCTCAGCTGGTGAAAATAACTGCAGACCACTGGTAAAAAGTTGGAATATCTTTCGTTAAGCGTCGGATGTGTAGAGTGCTGAGCTAGGGGCTGGACTAGAGACGTTGGGACACCTCCCGGGAACAGCAGCCTCGGGGGGAAAATCTCCTGACCTAAGTGGTCATTCGGCCTTGGTGCTGGGACACGTGAGTGCGGCCACAGCTGTGTGTCCATCCATCTTGGCACTTCTTTTCCGTCCGCTGCCTTTGAAGATGGGTGTGCCCGGCAGGCTGTGAAAGATAAACATTAGAGGGTTGCTTAGAAGACTTTTTTGACCTGAAACCATGAGGTGCATACCTTTCGTTTGGCGGGGAAACCAGTGGCTTCTGAAGTTCAGGGATATCCACGGGCCACAAGTGCGAGGTATTGCAGACATTTCGAACCCAGACTTCCAGCCTGGAGACATCCACACGCTTTAAATTTCTTGCACTGATACTTGATTCTATTATTATGACTGGCACCACTCGTAACTGAGAGTTGGGTGCCCTCAAGTTTTGAGTGTCTGCAGGGTACCTTTGAGCTTTCTTAGCTGTGTAGTGAGTGGGGGAAATGTAGACAATGAAGGACAAATGACTGATTTGTAGTTTTTCATTAGAGTCGGCCGTGTAAAGGACACCGCCCTTCCCGCACAAGCACAGCAGCTTGAACCTCTTTGAACAAGAAAGTCGAGAGTTCTTTTACAACTAATTACTCCCTAGTTAATGTTGATCATACTGTGCTGTTTTCTGCCTCTCCATTATCAATGTAATGCGACTCCTGATAAAAGTTAAATTCGCCGGGCATGGTGGCTCACCCCTGCAATCCCAGCACTTTGGGGGCTGAGGCGGGTGGATCACCTGAAGTCAGGAGTTCGAGACCAGCCAGGCTAACATGGTGAAACCCCATCTCTACTAAAAATGCAAAAAAGACTCTCAAAATTTTTTTTATAAAAATAATAATGCAGTGGTTATCCAACGTGAGAATTTGGAGAAGACCTTGTTAAAACACATTTCTGGGTGTCCCTAGGATTCTGATTTGCATTTGTAGCAAGTTCCCAGGTAAAGTTGCTGCTGCTTATTGATGAGGACACTTTGAGAACCACCACCATAAAGGGTCATAAAACGCAATTAAAAAAAAACCCACAGTAAAAAAACGGTGGGTGTAAGGCCTGGCACGGTGGCTCATGCCTATAATCTTAGCACTTTGGGAAGGCAAGGCAGGCAGATCACTTGAGGCCAGGAGTCTGAGACCAGCATGGCCAACAACGTGAAACCTCATCTGTACTAAAAATACAAAAATTAATCGAGCACAGGGGCACACGCTTGTAATCCCAGATACTCCAGAGGTTGAGACAGGAAAATCGCTTGAACCAGGGAGGCTGAGGTTGCAGTGAGCCAAGATAGCACCATTGCACTCCAACCTGAGTGATAGAGTGAAACCGTCTGGTGGGGTGGGGGAGGGTGGGTGTGGGTAGGGAGCTATCCATTAGAAAGTCAATAGTAAAGGTAGAAGAGATGATAGAAAACTACCATATTACCAGGGAGGTAAATGTCAGGAAAGTATAATTAATGAGTGCTAAAACTAGAGACCAGCACTTTATAGGAATGTTACAGCTAGTGGTTACCACCTTAACCAGATGGTCAAAATTGGTATCAAAAATGGTGTAATAATCTGACATCTGACCCTAATATAATGCATGAGTTGTACAGATCACCTTTATTGCCATCTGTAACCTGAACTTTGCTGAAAACATGAGACAAGAAATCCAGAATGAGGAACATTCTACAAGACAATTCATGTCTATGTCCTGAAACATAGAAAGCAGGGCGGTTGTTGTTCTATATGGAAAAACAAACCATTATTGCATCTTGGATCGGAAAAGGAAAGAAAAAAAAAAGCCCTAATACATTTTTGGAGCAATTGAGGAAATTTGAATGTGTTCTGCATATTAGATATTAAATTACCAGTTTTCTTAGTGTGATAGGATTGTGGTAGGGTTTGGTTTTGTTTTGTTTTGTTTTAGAGTCACTGTCTCACTCAGGTTGAGCCACAGGCCACCATGCCTGGCTAATTATTTTTCATAGAGACGGTGTCTTGCTCTGTTGCCCAGGCTGGTCTTAAACTCCTGGCCTCCCAAAACACTGGGATTATACTGCCGGGTGCAGTGGCTCACGCCAGTAATCCCAGGACGTTGGGAGGCTGAGGCAAGAGGATCTGTCGAGCCCAGGAGTTTGAGACCCGCCTGGCCAAGATTTAAAACAAAAACAATCATGGGATTACAGATTTGAGCCACTGTGTTAGCAGAAAGATGCCTTTTTAACATGCCACATCTTCAGTAACATTAAAAATCACCAGGCACACTTGGTTTCTCAACCAAGGAAAGCACATACCATTCCTTCCTTTCTTTACTTTCCTTCTTTTCCTTACTGTTCTAAAGCTTTTTAAGAAACTTTCACTCCTGCTCTGAAACTTGCCTGGGTCTCTCCTGCCTTACGCCCCTCAGTCAAATCCTTTCTTCTGAGGAGGCAAGAATTGAAAATTCTAAAAACAAAACAACGTCAAGCTGGCAAAAAAAAAAAAAAATCTCGAAAGCTATTGACTGGCCAGGTGCGGTGGCTCACGCCTTTAATCCCAGCACTTTGTGAGGCCGCAGTGGGCGGATCACGAAGTCAGGAGTTTGAGACCAGCCTGATTGACATGGTGAAACCCCATCTCTGCTAAAATTACAAAAATTAGCCAGGCGTGGTGGCACACGCCTGTAACCCCAGCTACTCAGGAGGCTGAGGCGGGAGAATCGCTTGAATCTGGGAGGCAGAGGTTGCAATGAGCCAAGATCAGGCCACTGCACTCCAGCCTGAGCAACAGAGACTCCGTCTCAAAAAGAAAAAGAAAAAGATATTGACTGGCCAGGTGCGGTAGCTTATGCCTGTAATGCCTGTAATCCCAACACTTTGGGAGGCCGAGGCTGGCGGATCACTTGAGGTCAGTAGTTCGAGACCAGCCTGGCCAACATGGTGAAACCCCATCTCTACTAAAAATACAAAAATCAGCTAGGCGTGGTGGTGAACGCCAGTAATCCCAGCTACTCCGGAGGCTGAGGCAGGAGAATCGCTTGAACCAGGGAGGTAGAGGTTGCAATGAGCCGAGATTGTGCTAGTGCTCTACAGCCTGGGCAACAGAGGGAGACTGTTTAAAAAAAAAAAAAAAAGTACACACGGTAGTGTAGGGACAGAGCAGGGTTACAGAATTTTCTGGGGTTTAAATACTCTCTAGAGGTTTCCTATTGGCCACTTGGTATACACCCCATGCAAATAGTGTCCCACAATTAGTCTGATTGGTTGGAAAAAGCAGCCAATCAGAGGTACTTTCAAGTTTCCATCTGCCACACAGAAAAAGGGGTGGGGATTTCCAAAGGGAGTACCCTCAGGTCCGTTTGTTACTTAAGTGTGGAAAGTTGGGGTTTTCCTTTTGATTTAGTTCTAGGACGTCAGCGTGCATCTGCTTTAGGTTCCCTGCCTCCAGACCCTGTCCTATTGCCTCACTTTCATGACTAAAATATAGAAAATATTTAAACTAGAAAATAAAAGGAGATGGTGGGGGAAAAAAGCTAAAAAACCACGAAATAAAAATGGTAGAAATGGTAACACCAAAAACTAGTTCTTTCAAAAGGCCAATGAAATAACCCCATGAGCAAGTCTCATTAGAAAACAAAAGTACTCAACATCAGTACTGAGAAAGAAGATATAACTACACATTCAGAAGAGATTAATTTTGTCATGGTCCTCTACAGCCGTAACTTTAAAAATCTAGAACGGATTTCTTTTCCTTTTTTTTTTTCTTTTTTTTTTGTACGAGGCATGCTCTTGCTGTGTCATCCAGCTTGCAGTGCAGTAGCACGAGCATAACTCATTACAGCCTCAAACTCCTGGGTTCTAGTAATCCTCCTGACTCAGCATTCTAAGTAGCTAGGTCTGCAGGCACATACCACCATGACTGCTGGGCTAATTTTTAAAATTTTATAATTTTTTTTCCTAATAGACATAGGGTCTCACCATGTTGCCCAGGCTGGTCTCAAACTCCTGGGCCCAAGCAATCCTCCTGACTCAGCCTCCTAAAGTGCTAAGAGTCTATTTTTTATATTTTTTTAGAGACAGAGTCTCACTATGTTACCCAGGTCAGTCTTGAACTCCTGGCCTCAAGCAATCCTGCCTCAGCATCCCAAAGTGCTAGGATTATAGGCGTGAGCCACCAAACATGGACATCATTTTCTATTAATGTAGGGGAGGAACATCTCTAAAAGAGCGATTGTATCATACAGAGAAAAATCTTTAGAAGAGACCAAAAATGCATGGAATATCTACCATTTTATTTTTTGAGACAGGGTCTCACTCCCACACCCAGGCTGGAGTGCAGTCGTGCGATCTTGGCTCACTATAGTTTTGACTTCCCTGGCTCAGGTGATTCTCCCACCTCAGCCTCCTGGGTAGCTGGGACCACAGGCGCACTCCAGTACGCCTGGCTAATTTTTGTGTAGATGGGATTTCGCCATGTTGCCCAGGCTGGTCTTGAGCTTCTGGGCTCAAGCAATGCACCCGCCTCAGTCTTGCAAAGTGCTGGGATTACAGGTGTGAGCTACTGTGCCTGGCCTATTATATTTAATAGCTCTAGGACAAACGACTTCACTGTTTAATTTAGCTAGTTTCCAATGAATGAATGGGGACTTCAAATGATTGTAAGGCTTTAAAAAGATGAAACTGGCTGGATGTGGTGGCTCACGCTTGTAGTCTCAGCACTTTGGGAGGCCTGATCACCTGAGGTCTGGAGTTCGAGACCAGCCTGACCAACATGAAGAAACCCCGTCTGTACTAAAAATACAAAATTAGCAGGTCATGGTGGTGCATGCCTGTAATCCCAGCTACTCGGGAGGATGAGGCAGGAGAATCGCTTGAACCCGGGAGGCAGGGGTTGCAGTGAGCCGAGATCGTGCCATTGCATTCCAGCCTGGGCAACAAGAGTGAAACTCCGTCTCAAAAAAATAAAAATAAAATAAAAAAAGATGAAATCGGCCAGTCGCGGTGGCTCATGCCTGTAATCCCAGCACTTTGGGAGGCCAAGGCGGGCAGATCATGAGGTCAGGAGATAGAGACCATCCTGGCCAACATGGTGAAACCCCATCTCTGCTAAAATAACAATTAAAAAAGCCGGGCGTGGTGTGGTGGCGTGCGCCTGTAGTCCCAGCTACTTGGGAGGCTGAGGCAGAATCACTTGAACCCGGTAGGCAGAGGTTGCAGTGAGCCAAGATGGCGCTGCTGCACTCCAGCCTGGTGACAGAGCAAGACTCCGTCTCAAAAAAAAAAAAAAAAAAAAGATGAAACCCTCTCTAATCTACCTTAAGACTAGTAAAATAAGACACCAGACAACAGTAGCAACAAAAATCAAGCAAAGTTTCCATGAGCTGCAAAAATTTCTTTTTTTCTTTTCTTTTCTTCTTTTTTTTTTTTTAGACGGAGCCTTGCTCTGTTGCCCAGGCTGGAGTGCAGTAGCGCAATCTCGGCTCACTGCAAGCTCCGCCTCCCGAGTTGACTCCATTCTCCCGCCTCAGCCTCCCTAGTAGCTGGGACTACAGGCGCCCATCACCACGCCCGGCTAATTTTTTTTTTGTATTTTTAGTAGAGACGGGGTTTCACCGTGTTAGCCAGGATGGTGTCAATCTCCTGACCTCGTGATCTGCCGGCCTCGGCCTCCCAAAGTGCTGGGATTACAGGCATGAGCCACCACACCCGGCCTGAGCTGCAAAAATTTCTAAGTGAAATATTAGCAGATTAAATGTATATACCATAAGTAAGAATTCATTCCACCATAATAGATCTCTAATGTGGAATACTATATGAAAAGAGAAAAACCAAAATAATATCATATGCTGAAAATGTTAATGGAATTCCACAACCTTGCCTGTTAAAAACTCCGCAGTTTAAACACAGCATGGAATCAAAATTTAAAAAATAAACTTGACATAGTATTTCTATCATTTGATATTTTTTGCTATTTAATTGGCCTTTATAGTTTCTATTACTATGTGACATCAATTCAGGGACAGGAAACCATCTATTACTGATTATTTTGGAGATTCTAATGTTATAAAATAGAAAGGTGAAACTTTTGGATTTAAGGACTAGAAAATTCTCCAATAAAAATACTCAAGAAGGAAAACTGATGTCAACTGGATAAGAAATTAAATAAAAATAGAAGTGGGGGTCAGGCGTGGTGGCTCACGTCTATAATCCCGGTGCTTTAAGAGGCTGAAGTGGGAGAGTGACTTGAGGCCAGGAGTTTGAGACCAGCTTGGACAATAGTGAGACCCCACCTCTATACAAAAAAAGGAAAAACAAAAAATTAGCCAAATGTGGTTAGCCCACCTGTAGTCATAGCTACCTAGAAAGCTGAGGTGGTAGGATAGCTGGAGGTCCGGGCTGCAGAGCACTATGATTGCGCCATTGTACTCCACCCTGGGTGACAGAGTGAGACCTTGTCTCTATTTAAAGCAAAACAGGAGTGGGATACCCTACTAGGGAGATGAAGAAAAAAATTTAAACAGAAGTGAGAAATATATCCCGTTCACAATAACGACAAAAGGCATAAATCCAACCATAAATTTAAGAAAGTTGCAGAAGTATACAATTAAATTCCAACGTTATTGAAGGGCATGCAACAAGGAGTGATGAAGTTTCTAGATGTTAAGACAATATGTCAGTCTATCCCAAGCTAGTACATAATGTATAGTCAAAATCTCAGAGGAGGGCCAGGTGTGGTGGGTCACGCCTGTAATCCCAGCACTTTGGGAGGCCGAGGTGGGCGGATCACGAGGTCAGGAGATTGAGACCATCCTGGCTAACACGGTGAAACCCCGTCCCTACTAAAATTACAAAAAATTAGCTGGCCATGGTGGCACGTGCCTGTAATCCCAGCTACTTGGGAGGCTGAGGCAGGAGAATCACTTGAACCTGGGAGGCAGAGGTTGCAGTGAGCGAGATCATGCCGCTGTACTCCAGCCTGGGTGGCAGTGTGAGCCTTTCTCAAAAAAAAAAAAAGTTTGCAAATATTTTTTGCCAGTTGGAATCATAGAAATAAAAGGCTGATTACCTTCAGTTTTAATAATGCAGAGAAAACTGGCACTTCTGACTCCGTCTCAAAAAAAAAAAGGTTAAAATGGCAAATATTTTTTGCCAGTTGGAGTCACAGAAATAAGACTGATTACCTTCAGTTTTAATAATGCAAAGAAAACTGGCACTTTTGTACATCATCTGGTTCTATCGAAATGTAAAATGCATGTTTGCTTTAGGGAACCTAGAATACACAAAGAAAAGCATGGTATAAAACAGTATATTGGCCGGGCATGGTGGCTCACGCCTGTAATCCCAGCACTTTGGGAGGCTGAGGCAGGCAGATCACCTGAGATCGGGAGTTCAAGACCAGCGTGACCAACATGGTGAAACCCCATCTATACTAAAAATACAAAATAAGCTGGGCGTGGTGGTGCATGCCTGTAATCTCAGCTACTCAGGAGGCTGAGGGAGGAGAATCGCTTGAACCCAGGAGGCAAAGGTTGCAGTGAGACGAGATCACACCATTGCACTCCAGGCCTGGCGACAGAGTGAGACTGTCGCAAAAACAAAAAAAAATTACTCGTGTTACTTAATGATTGGGATATGGTTTGAGAAATGTGTCATTAGGTGATTTTATTGTTCAAACATCAGAGTATACTCACACAAATCTAGATGGCATACCCTACTGCATTCCTAGGCTATATAGTGTAGCTTATAGCTCCTAGGCTACAAACCTATACACCATGTTATTGAACAGACAATTATAACACATCAGTATTTGTGTATCTAGGCACAAGGTACAGTAAAAGTATGGCATCATAATCTTATGGGACCACCAATGTGTATGTAGTCTGTCTTTGACCAAAATGTTCATGGGGCACATGACTATCTATACCATGTAATATAATGCACAAATACAGGTAGGCTTATGTATGTTGACAATAATTGTTACGTATATATAATAAACCACATTTTTTAAAAACCCATAAAAATTAATATGCACATCTATATTTATACAAGGCATGGAAGGATAAATCCGTAATTGTTGATGTCAGGTGGGTGGGATTTAGAAAGAGCCTAAGAAAGGGGTAAATTAACTTTTAAAAAAGATACCTTTTGTATTTGAGTATTGTTTTATTAAACAAAACACAAAACCAAAATCAAAACTGGTCTTAGAATATAAAGTTCTCATTTTTCAAAGTGAAAGTCTGAAGATACTAGCTAAAGTTGATAACTTAAATAGTGGTAAAAGTAAATAACTTAGAATTATGGCAGCAATCACCAGAAGAAACAGAATTCTAACAGGGTGACTAGGGATTTGGTGGTAGACTTTTACTTTAAAATAGAACTACGTAGCATCTCCATGATGACTTGGCTTACATGCAGTATGTCCTATGGAAGTAAAATTTTCAAATACCTCCATCGCCTTCAGTAATTCATATTAATAAAGTAAAAGCCAGGTACATAAAACAAGAATCAAGTATATAAACATACACATCACTTGAATCCCCAGGTAAACCAAAAGCAGTTTTTAAAAATATTCCCCACCATACCTTTTAAGACAACTTTTCTGCTACCCTACAGTAGCAAGTAACCACATTCAAATTAGTTAAGCTATAAAAAAGTAAAAGGGGCCATAAGCTTTATTAAAAGGAAATACAACAGTAATATGTACAGATGGCACATGGTGCCAATTTTATTTGTAAATATAGTACTCCAACTCAAGTTTACAAGTTACACCTTTGCCACAGCCTTGGCTAAATCTTGAACTAGTGCAGAATTCAGCTGTGGTAGAGTGCTGATCTTAGCATGCTTCGACGTGGCATACTTGTTCTTGACAGTCTGGAAGACAAAAGGATGGCAATTAAAGAGGGGAAAAAAAATCACAAGATCCAATGATACAGGTATTCATTTAAAACATTAACTCATTAAAACTAAACCAGGCATTTGCAGGCATTAAGTTTGAATTATTAGACTTTTCGACATCTTAAAATGCCACTATATTGACTCACCATGTGCTTTGTAAGTCCTTGATTTACCATGACTATATTCTTAGCCAGGTGCTGCATAACCAGAAGAAGAGATTCTTCAGTATATGACAGGTAATGCTGTAGAGTTGGTGTCTAAGACAACAAAAGTTAATGTTAAAAATGCTCAATCGATGATTTTCATAAAGTTTCTAGATGTTTGATGTTATTCAGGAGTGGGGAAGGGATGGGTACTGTATCACTAATTAATACAAGTGAAATGTAAGACAAAGCTAAAGACTCCTCCTTTCCTAGGTGCTCTCATGCTTCTATATGAACCTCTGCTCAAACACAATTGCACTATTGTAATTGCTGACTTGCCCACCCTAAAACTAGACTCTACTTCCTTGAGGCCAACTTTGTCATAGTTCTAGTCTTTCCTTTTTTTTTTTTTTTTTGAGATGGAGTCTCACTCCAGGCTGGAGTACATGGTGTGACCTTGGTTCATTGCAACCTCCGCCTCCCGGGTTCAAGTGATTCTCCTGCCTCAGCCTCCTGGGTAGCTGGGATTACAGGTTTGCACCACCATGCCTGGCTAATTTTTGTATTTTTAGTAGAGATAGGGTTTCACCACATTGGTCAGACTGCTCTCGAACTTCTGAGCTCGTCATCTGCCCGCCTTGGCCTCCCTAACTGCTGGGATTACAGGTGATAGCCAACACACCCGGCTGCATAGTTCTATTCTTAACACCTAGGGTAGTGCCTGCCACATAGGAGAGGCATTTGCTGAATCAATGAATATGAATGTACTATTAGTATGTCATTTGACCTTCAAGTTTCTCCTCTAAGGAGTAAAAGCTGCTCTACCTTTCTCAAAGGGAATACAGTTGAAATTAGGCAAAGAAATGGAAACACTTGACTGGTTGCAATGGCTCACACCTGTAATTCCAACACTTTGGTAAGTGGAGGTGGGTGGATCGCTTGAGCCCAGGGTTTCAAGACCAGCCTGGGTAATACAGGGAGGCGCCATGTCTACAAAAAATATAAAGGTCAGCCTCCAGAGTAGCTGGGACTACAGACATGTGCCTGTATATATATATATATATATATTTTATATTGGTAAAGATGAGGATTTGCTATGTTGCCCAGGCTAGTGGGCAACTCTTGTAGTTTATAAGTGTGATGATTGGGTGTTCATGTGAACGTGTGAAATGTGCCAACCTGAAACCTTGTTACAACGTGGGCATGAAACGTCTGATATGAAAAAAATTTAAAAACTAGCCAGGAACCTGCAGTCCCAGCTACTCTGGAGGCTGAGGTTGCAGTGGGTCAAGACCGCATCACTGCACTCCAGCCTGAGAGACAGAGCGAGACCTTGTCTCAAAAACAAAACAATGTGGAAACATTCTAAGACATCTTTTTAAACTATTCCTTCAGTAGATCCCATATTTATGAATCACTTGAATTGCCCTTTAATAACAAAAGTTCTGTATTTAGTCAAACACTCTTTACAATTTAAAAGCTTAGGAGTTCTGTGGGACAGAGCTTACCCATTCACCATTATCCAGAATTTTCAGTGCTAAGCAAAAAGCTCCTGCTGCAATTTGAGAAGGAGGAAAGTGCACCATATCATAGTCCAACATGGTTAGTTCCATCAGGTATTTGGCCAAAGTATGTTGCTCAACATCAACCTGAAACAAAACCCGTGTCACTGAGTTTCTTTCAGAAAATTTTCATTTGGCACTACTAACCTGCATGCCCATATATATCTTTTAACTACAAATGTTTGTCTATAAACTCTCAAATGCCCATGGAAAGCCCTAAGATTAACATGCAGCCTGACTAGAAATAAAGAACAACTTTATCTCTTCCCCACGTAGTTAGGTATAATACAGGTCAGTGGAATTTGACTTGCTTGGTCAGCAGCAGTGTTCCCTAATGTACCCATACGGAAAGATTTCTTAAGAAACCTGTACCTCTCCAATCTTAGATGCTCTCCGAAGGAAGTGCAAAGGTAGAGGCCGACCCAGACCAAAGTTTAAAGCTCTTAGAATCTTCATTTCCATCTGTCTGATTTGGTGCTTAGTATAAGTATTGTCAGTCACAAAAGCAAAGTCACCAATTTCTGGAGGGTACATTTCTTCATATTTGCTTGCAATGAACATGGCAGTGACACCAACCAGCTGCAGCATCTTCTTGGGCACACAATTAT
Organism: Colobus angolensis palliatus; assembly: GCF_000951035.1. Lineage (NCBI taxonomy): Eukaryota > Metazoa > Chordata > Mammalia > Primates > Cercopithecidae > Colobus > Colobus angolensis. The sequence goes on from NW_012118376.1 coordinate 9,234,844, forward strand.
TCTGCAATGGGAATTTCAACACAATGAATAACATGTTTGAAAAGGAGACACAGAGCTATGATGGAGAGGTAGAAAGACATTCTCCCATTGCAAAATCTTAATTAATGATACCATATCCCCCAAGAAAGATTTTAGCTGAAAAAGTCAGTTTCTTTTTTTTTGAGATGGAGTCTCGCTCTGTCGCCCAGGCTGGAGTGCAATGGCATGATCTCAGCTCACTGCAACCTCCGCCTCCTGTAGCTGGGAAAACAGGCGCCCACCACCACACCCAGCTAAATTTTTGTATTTTTAGTAGAGATGGGGTTTTACTGTATTAGCCAAGATGGTCTCGATTTCCTAACCTCATGATCCACCCGCCCGCTGGGATCACAGGCATGAGCCGCCGCGCCCGGCCCAGCCCAAAAACGTTAGCTTCTTATGACTCAGCTAGAATCCTGGAAGGGAAAACTTACTGAAATGCTTACCTGCATGAACCGATCAATAATGGAGACAGTCATGTACATGGTCTCCTGCAACAACCTGAATTTCATTTGAACCTGTACTAGCCAGTCAATTAGAATGGCTCTCATGTTTCCAGTGACTTCCCGACCCAGTAGGTATTTTGGTCTGACTGCTTGCTCTTCCTGCAAAAGAAAGTGCCGATTATTCTTAGAAACATGATTCCATGTGACACATTTATGTCCAGAAAGATCAGTTAGTTCCTACAGTAGCACTGGAGCATTTAGAATCTCTATCAGTTCCTTTTTTTTTTTTTTTGAAATGGAGTCTCAGTCTGTCGCCCAGGCTGGAGTGCAGTGGTGCGATCTCGGCTCACTGCAAGCTCCGCCTCCCGGGTTCATGCCATTCTCCTGCCTCAGCCTCCTGAGTAGCTGGAACTACAGGCGCCCACCACCACGCTCGGCTAATTTTTTTTTGTATTTTAGTAGAGACGGGGTTTCACCGTGTTAGCCAGGATGGTCTCGATCTCCTGACCTCATGATCCACCCGTCTTGGCCTGGGATTACAGGTGTGAGCCACCGTGCCCAGCCTTTATATCAGTTCTTAATTCAGTTATTCATATGGTCACCACAAACAACACCATCACCAAGAAAGAAAGCAAACATTAAGGCCGGCGTGGTGGCTCATGCCTGTAATCCCAGCACTTTGGGAGGCTGAGGTGGGCAGATTGCTTGAGGCCAGGAGTTCGAGACCAGCCTGGCCAACATGGCAAAACCTCTTTACTAAAAATACAAAAATTAGCTGGGCAAGGTTGCGCACACCTGTAGTCCCAGCTGCTCGGGAGGCTGAGGCAGGAGAATTGCTTGAACCCAGGAGGTGGAGGTTGCAGGTAGCCGAGACTGCACCACTGCACTCCAGCCTGGGTGACAGAGTGAGACTGTCTTCCCCCTCCACACCCCCCCCCAAAAAAAGGGCAAACATTAGATAGGACAGTGTGACAGCTTTTTTATATTGTCAGGTCTTACGATATTCAATTCACCACAACTCTTGCTAGTCCACTCCCTTCCAAATAAAGACACTATACTATCATCTCAGATCTTTTCACTTGAGCCTCTAAACTTAGAACCTGAGCTTTACGTAGAGAAAATATGAGTAACTCCCAGGGCAGCTGGAACCCATGTACTACAACACTCCTGCCTGCTCCAGGGTTAAACCCCAACAGCAACATAGCTAAGAACTGTGGGGGACAAGAGTGACTTTATTTTAAATGCTAATCCAATGTGACTTCTGCCTATTCACTTTAAGTTTGGCCTCTCCTCCAAAACAGCCCTTCATACTATTGTATACATTATAGGCTGTGAGGTCTGCAGCATTCTCTCAGCCACCCACACATTCATTCTAGAGCACGTATACTTTCCCCAAGAAAATGTATACATACTCAAGCCGTGGGTATGAGGGGTTACAGTGCAGAGATCTACATCTTACAGCCATCAAAGACCAGACTTATGTCTGTAAATTCCCCCTAATCAGTCACCCAGTACCAGCAAACTCCATTTATCTGCCTCATTCCTTGGTTTCTCAGCTCCTCTGACATTTGTGGGGTTGCTTTGCGTATATGGCCGCCTTGCACAGAACAAGAACGAAGCATCAAGAAACAGCACATTTACAGGCTGGGCGTGGTGGCTCATGCCTGTAATCCCAACACTTTGGGAAGCCAAAGCGGGCAGATCATGAGGTTAGGAGATCGAGACCATCCTGGCTAACACGGTGAAACCCTGTATCTACTAAAAATACAAAAAATTAGCCAGGCATCGTGGCACGTGCCTGTAGTCCTAGCTACTCAGGAGGCTGAGGCAGGAGAATGGCATGAACCCGAGGCAGAGCTTGCAGTGAGCCACTACACAGCCCCCGGGTGACACAGCGAGACTGTGTCTCAAAAAAAAAAAAGTATCCTCCAAAGTTAGAACACAACTTTAAAAAGCACTGAAAAGATGGGAGAAGAAACTCAAAGCAGAAGGCTACTCCTGGCATAGAAGTCTTGCAGAAGAATCCTATAGAAAAAGGAGAGGCCCCAAAGGAGCAGGCAAGAGATGAACATGTCAGTGATGACATAAGATGATGCATTAAAAACAACTGGGGGCTGGGTGTGACTGCTCACGCCTGTAATCCCAGCACTTTGGGAGGCCGGGTGGGTGGATCATCTAAGGAGTTTGAGACCAGCCTGGCCAATATGGTGACCTCATTTCTACTAAAAGTACAAAAATTAGCTGGGTGTTGTGGTGGACACCTGTAATTCCAGCTGCCCGGGAGGCTGAGGCATGAGAATCACTTGACTCGAGAGGCGGAGGTTGCAATGAGCCGAGATTGCACCACTGCACTCCAGCCTGGGCAACAGAGCAAGACCCTGTCTGAAAAAAACCAAAACCAAGTAATACAAAAAATTAGCCAGGCATGGTGGTGTGTGCCTGCAATCCCAACTACTCGGAAGACTGAGGCAGGAGAATTGCTTGCTTGAACCCAGGAGGCAGAGATTGCAGTGAGCTGAGACGGCACCATTGCCCGCTAGCCTGGGTGACAGTGTGAGACTCCCTCTAAAAACATACACACACACACACACACACACACCAAAAAACTAGGTAAATGTGATAATGGTATAGTTGACGCTACTATGTTTATGCTGCCATATAGAATGCTTGTGTTTGTAGGAAAAGGGCAAATGCCATTAAGACAAAGTTTCAAAAGTGGGATCAAATTGAAGTGAACCAAACAGTAGCTTTTTGAGTGTACTCCTTTTGGGCACAAATAATTTCACCAACAACTGGATGCACATCAGCCACACTAACACAAAATGCCTTGTGTTAGGGGTGGCTGTAGTCTTTGAGTATATTCTACATCCTCATCCACTTCCTGACCCATTATCACCTAAAATGCAGAGTTTGGGACTTAACCATTCCAAACGCGGTGGAGACTGCATATATACATATCAAATTCAATCTGTGGACTTTCTTTCAGAAAGACCGATAGTAGTATCCACCCTAACTTCGAACTTTCCTGCACAAAGTGGCAAACAGACTCCATTGATTTAGTGACTTTTTATTTTAGGTATTCCATGAAGGAGAATTTGAAAGTGTGATCTCTTGAGAAATGCTGCCCAAGTCCTGCTTGAATTATTATGAACTACTGATAGAAAAGACTTTCACAAAGTTAGATGCAGTTTAGAAAAAAAACTAATGATAATACTGACCTCAAGTTGTCTCAGATAAGCATAAATATCTTTCACATATTCACTACAAAGGTTTGGATCGGCTCCATCTTCTGCATCCACATCATTTACTGCAAGAATTACATCAGAGAAAGCCTGACACAGGTCTTCTTCTGCAGGGGGACATCCAGATGTTTCCATTGGGCTTGGAGAGGGAGTATCAACCTTAAAACAAAGAGATCTCTTGAAACAAGAGCAAATAGGAGTAAGCACTATAGTTTGGGCATGAAGGTCAGGTTATTGGTACCAACTCAAGACAGTATTCTCCTGAATCAACATACAATTCATTTCCTTAAAGGAAAAGTATCTTTTCAGACTTATTCCATTTCTTTTTAGGAAGTGATTAACATCCAAAGTGATCATTTGGGTTGGGCGTGGTGGCTCACACCTTTAATCTCAGCACTTTGAGAGGCTGAGGTTGAGGCCAGGAGATCAAGACAAGCCTTGGCAATATAGCAAGACCCTGTCTTTGTTAAAAAAGAAAGTGATCATTTAATTACTCAATTAAAAAGAATGAGGTCGGGCATGGTGGCTCAAGCCTGTAATTGCAGTACTTTGGGTGGCTGAGGTGGGAGGATCCTTTGAGACCATGAGTTCCAGACCAGCCTGGGCAATATAACAATAACTCATCTCTACAAAAAATTAGCTGGGCATGAAGGCAACTGCCTATAGTCCTATACTCAGGAGGCCAAGGTAGGAGGATCACTTGAGCCCAGCAGTTTGAGGATACAGTGAGCTATGATTGCGCCATTCTACTCCAGCCGGGGCAAAAAAAAAAAAAAAAAAGTGAAATGCCAACTCAGAGTGAGTCAGTTTAAAGTTGGAAGCAAATAAATTCACATTCTAGACTTTCCTGCAAAGGAAACTGAGAATCTTTATCAGCAACATGTGAAGTTAATCCAAATAAAGGACAATTCAGTCTTTAGTCTTTATTTCAAAATATAAGCTGCTTCTCACTACTCAAAATAACAAATTCTATCCTGACTACTAAGGATTAACTTCATTACCATTAACCATTTCCTTCAAGCTCCCTTCATCCCATTGTTCAAACATTTATTGAGCCCCTTCTTCAAGTCAAACTCTACAAGGCATTGACTTCATGGCATCCTCAAGGGACTCTGAATTTAGTAGATAAAGTAAAGAAATAAGGTCGGGCGCGGTGGCTCACGCTTGTAATCCCAGCACTTTGGGAGGCCCAGGTTGGTGGATCACGAGGTCAGGAGTTTGAGACCAGCCTGGCCAACCTGGTGAAACTCCCTCTCTACTAAA
>NW_012118376.1:9239862-9241357 GCF_000951035.1 Colobus angolensis palliatus
CCTGGCCAACCTGGTGAAACTCCCTCTCTACTAAATACACACAAAGAAAAATTAGCCAGGCATGGTGGCACGTGCCTGTAGTCCCAGCTACTTGGGAGGCTGAGGCAGGAGAATCGCTTGAACTCAAGAGGCAGAGGTTGCGATGAGCTGAGATGGTATCACTGCACTCCAGCCTGAGCAACAGAGCGAGACTGTCTCAAAACAAACAAAAAGACTGATTCTAGGAACAGGGGTGGAGATGGGGGAAGTTCAGGAAAGCTTCAGGAGTTGATGCTTGAGCTGTTTTCAAGGATGAAAAAGTTATTAGCTAAATGAAAGGGTGAGGAAGGCATTCTTACTAAGTGGGAAAGCAAAGGTAAGAATCAGTATGGACCTTTCGAGAAAGCATCATGTAGTTTGATATGCCCAAAGACCATCCTGGCTACATGTTTCATGTGCTATGCCCAGAAATTCAACACTAAAGCAATAGTTTTCAATGTCTTATCCTTAGATATAAGAAGCTTAACTGGCTGGGCGCGGTGGCTCACGCCTGTAATCCCAGCACTTTGGGAGGCTGAGGTAGGCAGATCACGAAGTCAGGAGATCGAGACCATCCTGGCTAACAAGGTGAAACCCTGTCTCTACTAAAAATTACAAAAAATTAGCTGGGCATGGTGTTGTGCGCCTGTAATCCCAGTTACTAGGGTGGCTGAGGCAGGAAAATTGCTTGAACCCGGGAGGCAGAGGTTGCAGTGAGCCGAGATCACACCACTGCACTCCAGCCTGGGCAACAGAGCCAGACTGTCTCAAAAAATTTTTTTTCAGATAATTTTCCCAACTGGTTTTAACTAAGCTTAAAAAACTGAGCTTCAGAATGCAGTTCATTGCAGTTTCATCAAAGCAGCCTCCTCTACATGACCTACCTTTCCTTCACAGGGAGGTCTATCATAGGATACATTTACATACCTTTTATTTAATAAAGTTACTGGTTTTGAGGCTAAGTGTTAATTCATCTTCTTAACCACTCCCTGAAAAGTTGCATTCTTCCTGTTTTACTCCTTTGCATTTTCCAATGTTACAGGCTTATTATTTAGTAGCCATATTAGGCGGTAAAAAATTTCAAGAGAACATTCTGTTTTACTCTGATAAATTCTGCAGAGGTGGCTTGTACTTGAACAACAAAGCCTTTGGCTCAGGCAGCTACTACTTAATATCATTAACGAAGGAATATAAGACAGTTAACAACTGAAAGCATAGATTCTGAAGCCAGACAGCCTGAGCTTGAATCTCATACGGGCCACTTACCTGTGTGACCCTGACATAACCTCTCTAAAGCCATGATTTAAATAGTAGAGTTGACAATACCTACCTCAGAGTACGTGTAAAGATTATGTGAGTTAATGCATGTAAAATGTTAGGCAGAGCTTGCCTCATGCTAAGCACTCAATAAATGGTATTAATTTGAATGCTCTTGCAGTGAAATAAGGGACAAGAAATAATCAACAGACTCTACAAT
>NW_012118376.1:9245717-9247348 GCF_000951035.1 Colobus angolensis palliatus
CCTGGTGACTCGGAGCGCCATGGCTTCCTCTTCACCAGGCAGCAGCTCAGCAGGGAGAAGCAGAACACCGGAGCCCCAACCAGCCGAGGACCTGAACCCAGCAGAGACCAACAGCCGTTCCTCCGCAGCACGCCGGGAAGAGCCAGCCCAGACTCAGGTTTAAACCCCGCACTGCTCCCTCCTTATTGGCCTGTTCGTGGCACTCACTCCCTTCCCATTGGCGGCTGCCAGTCCCGGGAGAATGCGTTTCCAGGGCGATCCCGCGAAGGCGTTCGAGAGGGGCGGGGCCAGAGTGAGGCTAGGTCGGAAGGCGTAGCCAGTCTCTCACGTGGTCTGCCTCCGCGCCTGCGCTCTCGGGCGGCTGCCGCGGCCACCTGGAGAGCCAAGCAGCGCGAGCACCGCCCACCTAGAACGGTGAACCGGGAGAGAGTGTGCGCTGCCAATGCCAGCTCAGGAAAGGCCTGGTGACCTTTGTAAGGTGACAGTGGCGCGGCCACAGTCTCAGAAGTGTCAAAAGTAGTTTTGGATCTAGTCCAAATTATTGTTGTACACTTTCCATTTCTACGGTAGCAGCAATAATATAGTTCATGAAAGGCTTTGATATACATTCTTTCATTTGATCGTTGCAACAACTCTCTGGGGTGGAGGAACTGAAGCTCAGCGGCCTAGGTGACTTTGCCAGGATCACACATTAGCAACAGGGGAACAGAATTTAGCGTTTTTCTTGAGGGGGAAGGAGGGGGCGTATTCGTGTTGTTTTCACAATACTGATTGTCCCTTAACAATATTACTTGATTACTTCAAGATTGGCCAGTTTCCCAAGGCCAATTGTTTTGTTTGTTTTAGCTTCCTATTTGGAAATAATTTCATACTTAGACCAGTTGCCAACAGAAATCTTGTAAGGAACATTTCTGTACCCTTTACCCAGATTCAACTATCCTTAACATGTATTTGCCTCTCATGGGAAGATCAAGAAAAACTAAACAAAAAGACATTTTACCCCATTTGCTTTTTCATTTGCTCAATCTCTCCCTGGATCCAAAGAAAAACAAGAGGGTTCTTTTTGCCTTCTACTCCTCAAAACACACCAGGAGCTCAGCAATTGGAGGGGAGGCTGAAGGACAAAAACATTGATACCTCATAGAGCAACGGTATAAGAGCCAATAGAGACTGCTGGCCCTGGAAGTCAAGGATTCGAAAGAAGGTGCCCAATCATTTGGTTTCATTTGATCGTTATTCAGTCTTCTGTCATCATAGTTCTACCCTCCTACTCGGATGCTTGCCGTGGGGCCCTTACCATTGCTCTCCTCTGCCTGGAATGCCCGCCTCTTCTTACACTCAAGCCCCTGGGTTCTATTCAGGTAATTCCCATTCATCCTTCAGTTCTGTGTTCAGCATCCATCCTCAGTCTTTCTGGGTTTGATCAATCCTGCCTCGCCTCATGCAGGGGCGAGAGGCAAGGGGTGAGGCAGGGTTACTTATCCTCTGTGTTCCAGTTTAAAATTTTTTTTTTTTTTAATTTTTTTGAGATGGAGCCTATATCTGTCGCCCAGGCTGGAGTGCAGTGGTGCGATCTCAACTCACTGCAACCTCCGTCTCCTGGGTTCACTCCATTCTCCTGCCGAGTAGCT
>NW_012118376.1:9254988-9257123 GCF_000951035.1 Colobus angolensis palliatus
TTTGCTGATTTGGGGTATACTATAAACATTATTTAACTTGTTGCTAATGGTTGCTGTTGTCAAGTTATTGTTAACAGGTTTTTTTTTTTTTTTTTGAGATGGAGTCTTGCTCTGTCTCCCAGGCTGGAGTGCAGTGGGGTGATCTCGGCTCACTGCAAGCTCCGCCTCCCGGGTTCATGCGATTCTCCTGCCTCAGCCTCCCAAGTAGCTGGGACTACAGGTGCCCGCCACCACACCCAGCTAATTTTTGTATTTTTAGTAGAGACGGGGTTTCACCATACTGGCCAGGCTGGTCTCGAACTCCTGACCTTGTGATCTACCCATCTCGGCCTCCCAAAGTGTTGAGATTACAGGCGTGAGCCACCACACCCAGCTGCACTGGGAATATTAAAGGCATGAGCCACCCCGCCCAGCCTTTGCCCAGTTTTATTTTTGTTTTGAGACAGGGTCCCTATTACCTAGCTAGGGTGTAGGGGCGCAAACATGGCTTACTGCAGTCTTAACATCTGGGTTCACCAGAGCCACTGCACCTGGCCTCAGACTAATATTCTTCTTTTTATTTATTTTTTTGTTGTTTTTTCTTTTTTTCTTCTTTTGTTGTTTTTATTTTTTTGGGGGGGTACTAATATTCTTAATGGTACATTTTGTCATGTTTATTTTTAATTTTTATGCATACATAATAGTTGTACATATTTATGGGGTACATGTTATATTTTGATACAAGCATGCAATGTGTAATGATCAAATCAGAGTAATTGGGATATTTATCTCCTCAAACATTTATCATTTATTTGTGTTGGAAACATTCCAACTCCACTCCTCTAGTTATTCTGAAATATACAGACTGGGTGCGGTGGTTCATGCCTGTAATCCCAGCACTTTGGGAGGCCAAAGCAGGAGTGTCATTTGAGCCCAGGGGTCCAAGATCAGCCTGGGCAACCTTGGAAACCCCATCTCTACAAAAAATACAAAAATTAGCTGGGATTGGTGGTGTGTACCTGTAGTCCTAGTTACTCAGGGGGCTGAGGTGGGAGGATCGCTTGAGTCTGGGAGGTTGAGGCTGCAGTAAGATGAGATTGTACCACTGCACTCCAACCGGAGTGACAGAGCAAGACCTTGTCTCAAAAAAAAATTTAAAAAAGGTCGAGTGTGGTGGCTCATGCCTGTAATCCCAGCACTTTGGGAGGCCAAGGTGGGAGGATTGCTTGAGCCTAGGAGTTTGAGACCAGCTTGGCCAACATGGCGAAACCCCATCTCTACAAAATATACAAAAATTAGCCAGGCATGGTGGCACAAACCTGTAATTCCTGCTACTCGGGAGGCTGAGGCAGGAGAATCGCTTGAACCTGGGAGGCGGAGGTTGCAGTGATTCGAGATCGCGCCACTGCAGATTCTGTCTCAAAAAAAAAGAAAAAAAAAAGGAAATAGGAAATATATACAATAAATTATTGTTAACTATAGCCACCCTAGGCCAGATCTAGGCTACCGAACTCTAGATCTTATTCCTTCTATCTAATTGTATTTTTGTACCCATTCATTTTGATCTTTTTTTAAAAGTTTTAATTTTTTTTTATTATACTTCAAGTTCTAGGGTACATGTGCATAATGTGTAGGTTTGTTACATAGGTATACATGTGCCGTGTTGATTTGCTGCACCCATCAACTCGTCATTTACATTAGGTATTTTTCCTAATGCTATCCTTCCTCCAGCCTGCTACCCCTCCGACAGGCCCCAGTGTGTGATGTTCCCCTCCCTGTGTCCATGTGTTCTCATTGTTCAGTTCCCACCTACGAGTGAGACTGTGTGATGTTTGGTTTTCTGTCCTTATGATAGTTTGCTGAGAATGATGGTTTACAGCTTCATCCATGTCCCTGCAAAGGACATGAACTCATCCTTTTTTATGGCTGCATAGTATTCCATGGTGAGTTTTGCTGTTGCTGCCCAGACTGGAGTGCAATGGCAAGTGATTCTCCTGCCTCAGCCTCCGAACTAGCTGGGATTACAGCCATGCGCCACCATACCTGGCTAGTTTTGTGTTTTTTTTAGAGACGGGGTTTCTCCATGTTGGTCAGGCTGGTCTCGAACTCCTGACCTCAGGTGATCTGCCCGCCTAGGCCTCCCAAAGTGCTGGGAT